>NC_056749.1:106438827-106516327 GCF_019279795.1 Protopterus annectens | reverse complement strand
ACATTTAACACACCCACCTATAATGCATGCTGTACATGTTCACTTATTGTTGCTGTTAACTGCACTGCATCACAGTGGTCACCAATGTGCCATATCTGAAGGGTATGTAAGATTTCTGCAGTATACCTAACAACCTGTCAGTGCAAGATGTGTGGACAGAGATGAGCATAATGGTGGGACAAATAGCCTACAGTAGGGATATGTCTGAAACATTACCCTTATACAGTGGCTACAACACTGTATACACCACTATTACAATGGCAACTGCTCCTGATCTAAACAACCGTAAATCACAATACCACATTCCACACCTTTTACAACCTGTAACGTGATCCAATCATGAGCAATGAATGTATAATATGGAATCTTATGTTATGCAACATATATGGGGAATACATACCTTAACAAACACTGGAAGCATATGTGTGCATACACTCCAAATAACATATTGTGGAAGTAGCGTGTGAGGTACTGACAGCATTCACACTTCTAGAGTACATACCTTCCATCAAGTACAGGGCCTCAATGTCACACCAAGTGATGGTCTGTTGTCCAAGAAGTATGTCATGACATTTGCTCACTCACCTGCAACAGAGACAGCCGTGGCTTGCACACATCTTACAAACCATGGAATGGATCCCATATCTGAAAGGTAGCATTCAGGAGTGGGAGAAGTAGCCTTATCTCACCATTGCATATACCATGGCAAACAGGGCAGACAGTCATGTATGTGTGTATGAAGCATGGGACAACATTAATGTAGAAAATAAACAGATGCCCATCCAAGACAGATGATAACACATGTTGCAAACTGGTCATGGAGGCTGCCCAGAAACATGCAGAGGGACTTGCAGAAATATCTAGCAAGTACTGCCTGTGTAGTACCTGTATCGGCAATTCCTGGAATTTGCATATGTGTGGCCTATGAGTTAGGGTAATCAGATGGAAGAGTTGTTCTGCAAGAAACATAATCCTGGGGTCTCTACAGGTAGCATATGCATAACATCAGGTATCCCAAAGGCATGTGTTGCAATGTGTAATGGTGTACTGAGAACAAGGCTAAAACCTACAGACAGTATTAATAAAGATACATGTAGTGCACAAGCAACACCTCATTCGACCCCAGGCCCACCATCCCCATTTTTACCTTGCTGGTGCCAGTGTACACCGTTAAGTTTGCTGTTCATTAGCAAGAACTAGGCCAGTAGACATGGCATTCTGAATTTGGGACACTGCAAAATAACGCTCATGTGAGGCCCATAGTTGGCAAGCATCTGCAATAAGGCTGAGGATGGGGAGAGGTGTCATCCTGAAACACAACAATGAACTGAAGCATACATCCAAAGCTCGCTAGGAATGGCTGTATATGTACACGGTCAAGGTCAAGAATTGTGCCAGACATAACCCTGACTCCACAGCAATAGTGAAGGCACTGTGTGACCTCCAAGGGCTATGCACATGAGGTGACCTTGCAATCTGGCAGAGTTTGGGGACATTTTTAGGGCAAAGTGACCAAATAATGGCAAGTGAGGATTGGCCATGCTAGTATACCCCTTCCCGGAATAGTGACTGCTGTACTTCACTTAACAGGTGCTGCAACAAAGCATTGTGCTCGGGGTGTGCAGACTTATGCAACCCACATATTGTATGCATCTCATTCAGCATCTGCACGACTAGCACGTTTGTTTGATACTGCATTTGATTACACAGGTCATATGTCACATATCAGGTGTGTGTAATGTTAACATATGGAGTATTGTGGCCTCATTGCATATCATGGAAGAGGCTGACATGTCAGCAAGGGTGTGTACACTCCTCATATCCACATTAAGCTTTGAAGGTTGTCAGTGTAATTGGATTTTATTGCTCACACATGCACTGCTGATGATGAGATCTGCAAATCAGAGGTCAGACATTAACTATTGACATCAGTCCTCATATTATCCCGGGTATGTGTCAGACAAACACATAGGGGCTTTGAGCAACAAAGCAAACATAACTGCAACACATGTACACATTCAGCAATGGTGTGTACACTTGTGAGTTATGGTGCACAGTACATGCGAGGGTGCTGTACAGATGCACAGCAATACTGTGTACATGGGTGCAGTGTGTTCCAGGGGAAGGGGCATCACCTACTAACACAACTCATGTATCACAGAAATGTATAATGTTGGTAACAAGGATTGAGTATAGCTGCAGTGCATGCTATTGCATGCCAGATGTCATGCATGTTGACTGTAATATCTTTGTGCCACCTCACCTGTAAGTGTGTGTGTGTGTGTGTGTGTGTGTGTGTGTGTGTGTGTGTGTGTGTGTGTGTGTGTGTGAGTGAGTGTGTGCAGAGTTAAGCAATAATGTACAGGTCTTAAATCACATTTCTGTTTTCCCCTCACAGGTGGCAAAGTGGGTCAGGGTCCCTCCTCCAGGCAAACTGATGTTAGTGTCTATACAGAGTCTGACAATGATGATAGGTATGGTGAGGCACAGGCAGGGTTGTCAGGGGCTGAAGCTGTGCCATCGCTTGACATCCCACTTTTATCCACCCCATCTCCACACACAGTCACAATGTCCATACAAACCCTATCACCAGTGGCCATAGATGAGGGTGGTGGCATGAGATAGGACAGTGTGGGAACTATGGCAAGTGTGTTTGTACACAGCAGCCATAGCTGGATAACCATCAAGGTACCACACAGGCAGATGTACAGGGGTGCTTATAGGATGGCTGCAGGCCATCATGCCCCTGGCAGAAGTGCCACAGCAGGTGTCACCAGATGCATGTTTAAGGCTGACATGGAGGCACAGGCACGTATGGAATGTTATACCAGACAGAACCTGAAGCTCCAGAGGGCTACTCATTCTGCTGTAGTTGACAACATCCGTGATTTTCCAGGTGCCCGCTGTTATTTTGCAGAGGTCCTTGATAGACGGTTGGGTGAGACCGTGGAAATCCTTGACCATGTGGTGTCTCTGTTGGAGCATGTGGTGGGAGCAGGGCATTATCCATATGGACGTAGGTCAGCAACACCAACAGGTGGAGGTCTACGTGGATGTGCAATTACTCACAGCCGCTCCCATAGTGGCAGTACCAGCACTAGCACTGCATGGAGGTACTGACCACACCACAACATAGCAGGCCACGTGCACATGGTCCTGGCCAGTCCCAACAGGCATGCGGAGCCACTGGACAATTGTCATCATCAGGGGAGAGTACCATATCTGGGCTACTACCTGGTAGTGTCCATGGAACCCCTGGCAGGCACAGTTCCCATGTCTGTGGCCAGAGACATTGGACTGTACACCCTGTCATGTACGGTCTGCAGCTGTCCAACAAACTCCAGTATAGGGCAGCCACATGGCAGTACTGTGTACATACATACACACACACATCACCAACATTGCTAGGGCACCTCCATACCTACACACACCACATCTGCACAGCCCAATTGTTAAATAACCCCCTAACACACACATATGATGTCAACCAAACAGCTCATCCTAGGCCTCTTGCAAACCCATCACACACCCTGTGCATATGATGATACCTGTACCACATCCCTGTCATCCTTACCATCAGTATAGGGACATACTAATATGGTTCTGTTGCACAGGGTGAATGTACTAAGGTTTAGCAATGTAATGCTGCTTAACATGTTTTCAGATGGAATGTTTAATGCTTACATGTCAGGGTGTGTAGCTGTCCAGCCATGATGCATAATAGCTGTTATTAACACTGACTGATTGTGATCTCCATAATGTATTCTGTTTATGTTGTAGGTGTCTCTGTGTCAGCAGGATGTTGGTCTGCTGTCCTTTCCTACAAGGGGTGTAGCACTGTGGAGACACATTAACTGTGTCATATTCTGGGTACAGCTGAGCACAAGTAACAGGTCTGTATAACAGTTACTGCATGTGCCACATGGCTGATAGGTCTGAGGGGTGTATACAGATGAGTGCATGGTGGCTGATGTCAGAAGCTCTTCTACAGTGGACAACGGTAAGTGTACTGGGTGGCACACACCACATGTTTGTGAATAGCACATACACACACACACACACACACACACACACACACACACACACACACACACACAAAGGCTTTGGTGTTGATGCAATACACAGAGAATACTGTACATAGGTTCATAGGTTCATAGGTTAGTACTAGGCGAGCCATTTTAAGCCTAGCCAATTATCCCTTGTGAGACTCAAACCCTATACCTTGTGTTTGTAAGGCAAACACCTTAACCATTAGGCCATCCTCCCAACCACATGGATGTACTTAATTTTGCAGTGAACTCATTTTGGCCTATGTAATTACACCAATACCAAAAATCCAAAACATAACATCAGTAAACAGTCTGCCAGTTTAATGTCATTAATGATGGAACTGGCAGGGAATATGTCCTCTTCCCCAGTGTAATGCAATCCTGAAGTTGGTAAACATCAGTGTGCTGGTGTGGGTGGCACAGCCCCCCATTTTGGAGGGTGTGGGGTGGCATAGAACCACACATAGTGTGATTAAGAAATACTTAACCTGTTAACATAAACTGTACAGTATAACAGCACACTGAGCAGGGGGATATGCACAACAATAACCCCAATGTGGGTGGCTATGCCCACAACAACCACACCCAACTATATATATCAACTCCAGTATTGCTGTAAAGCTGTACAGTAGAGAAGAGGGCATTTACACATCCACTGCTAGTTTTGATGGAATGAAGATGATTCCTTTGAAAGCTTACCTTATGCCAACTTGTTCTCAGACAAATAATCTCCTGGGACATATAATTTCTGCAAACTGAAGTAGATCCCTGCACACACACACACACACACACACACACACACACACACACACACACACACACACACACACACACACACACACACTTACTTTGCAACACTGAGAGTAGAACACCTACCTAGGTACTTATTGCTACTAATGTGTTTGGCCTTAATTGCACACACTACATAGCTTTTAGGATGAGGTGTGTCCCAAGTTTCCTGTTAAGTGAAGAACATCACCAGGCCTTGTACAGTATGGTAGCGGGGGATGTACTGGGTGTTCATGAACAATACATAGTATGACTCTGTCATATACACATTGACAAACACATACAGTCATAGACACATTTGACAGCTCTGGGTTTAGTAGTGCTAACTACCTTGCCAGTGAGTCCATACTGTTAGGGAGTTTTATGCACACAGCACATGCATCATTGGGCTGGATAGTGTAATCAGTTACCCGTATGGTTGATGGTGACAGAGGTCCTCATACAGTGGACCGTGGGACATGTACTTGGGGTACCATGGTGTAAAGACAGTATACCCAGCAATCTCACCCCACACTGTACTCACTGAAACCCGTGACAATGCTCTCACATACCCACAATCATACATTGACCAGAACTACAATACAAACCCTTGTCTATCTAATCAGTGCTACTACTGGGATATGCATTTATTGCACATGCCACAGGGATAGTAAGGCGAGGGTTTATCATGGCTCTCCTAATGTCAGCAAAATCACCATACCTTATAATGTATGGCAAGGTTTATTGCATTTGGAGAATGTGGCCTCAGAATGCTGTCTCATACAAATATGCACAGTCACACACAACTGCACCCATAGACACACACAGACATACCCACATTTGCCAGGACTCAAAGGGTAACCCACTCCTATCTACCCATTTGTAGAACAGTGTTATGCTGGTACTGCAAGCTTCAGGTAGCCCATAGGGTGAAGAGTGTAACAAGGTACATGTAATGTGAATTACAACAGTAGCCATTTCTAAGTATAGCAATGGGGGTGTAGTGGGTGATTAGGCCCACAGAGGATTTTCAACTACAAGTTTACAAACAAACAGACACTGTTATACTCAATAATGCACACACACATTTCTCAGTACTGAGGTCCATAGGTGTAGGTGTTCCTAGGTGTGTACCAGCCCAATGTCCATTGAGAGATGAGAAGAGTAGGGCATGTGAGTACACTGTTACTGTGCACCTGACATTTGTCAGCAGGCCATGTACCAATTGATGCCACATAAGTGATCCTCAGGTTGACAGTTAAGTCAACATCCACTCCTCTGGTTGTCTCTTGAAGAGGGCCAGTGAAGCGTTAAAATTGACATGTATGCAGCATATATTGCATAAAATGGCCAGTGTCTGGATTAGTGACCTGTACCCAAACATGTTCTGTCAACTGTGGTAGTCTGTTTGAGGTATCCATGGCATGTGATGCACACAGAGTGGGGTTTCCTAGCTGTGGCATTCATAAGACAGCTGGGCAAACATGTAAGTGTCAGTCAATCAGAGATTGCCTGTAAGCAGCCAAGATGAATACCTGACATCAGCATATCTGTACAGAGGATAGACAGAAAGCAACTAGCTAACAGGTTATGCATTAGGATGAATATTCTGACATATTTCTGAAACTGATATGTATGCCATTACTACATGACAGCAGTCCTCAATGGCATGTCCTAAAACATAGTAGTCTACAGTTAATATCAACATATCAGATCAATATCCAATAGGAGATGCATAAAAACATACAGGTCAAACACCAAGAACATGATATTCAGTACATAGAGTCCAGCTTTGCATGCAGAGGTCTATGGTATAAGTACTACAATCTGCAATCTACTCTTACTTGGAAAACCACTGTTAAAAGTGGTAATGTAATGATACAATACATACATGTGTGACTGCATATAACCTGGATTACTACTCAAGTATGAAACACATACAAAGAAAAAAGATTGTGGCACTACCCATGTATACTCAGGTGTTCCATACAGTATACTCACACCCCTTGCTACTGTAATGACAGCACATAGAAGCATGTTATGTAAATGGAATTAAATACACTAATTATAGATGGCATTACCCTGCTATTTTATCAGATGTGAATGTGATCAATGGTTACCAGGGCTGATCTATGCTTAGCAGGTGTAAGCATTACTTAAATGTAAATGTTAAGCAGATTTGCGCACTGGTAAGTGAAGCCTACATGGTGTACGCGCCTATAAGTTTAACCGTATGTTAGCAGCACTTACCGTCAAGGCAAAACCACACAAACCCATTTAAAGCTGCTCAAAACTGCCCTTAACCACTCTGTATCCAACAGTCTTTGTTCTGCCTAGTAACAAAATAAACAGCCCTTGAACCCAGAACCCTGTACACTATAGTCACAGCAGTTAACCATTAAGGCATCTGAACTGTGAAGATGTCTGTTAATTTTCAAATATATAATTCAGTACACATACTGAATAGTAGTCAACAACTGCTCTGACTACAATTGTTTAGTACTTGTAAGTGGAAAAGGTGTTGAATCAGTCATGTTCTTATATGTAAATATACACATATCAGACTAATATGGTGGGATACATCTGAGAAAATATATACAACACTCATGCTTACACATAAAAGTATATATATATATTTATACATCTGATATATATATATATATATATATATATATATATATATATATTTATCTCTCTCTCTCTATATATATATATATATATATATATATATATATATATATATATATATATATATATATATATATATATATATATATATATATATGTATTTATATATAACATAGGCCAGTGACATGTAGTGGAGTCATACCTCAGCACCATAACTCTCAACCTGTTAGTGCAAGGGAACGTAATGTATGTATTGCAGTTATAAATGTAGAATGTTGCTACAGTGATGGAGTTGTTTCAAAGTACATGTTGTGAAGGAAGGCTCTTCTGAAACTGATATATGTGCCATCAGCTACTGACATACATCATAAAATCATCATAGTGAAGTACCACACAAATCATAGTAATGATCCTATGGAATACAGAAGCAATAAGAGTAATAAACATGGACGGTCTGAAACAATCTGGTCAGTCAGATGGTATACACAGAACGCCTTAGTGCAAGAAATGTGGAACAAGCCTGACAAAGGGGATGTTTAGAGCCATGAAAATGGGGATATATCACAAATACTGGAATAGATAAGCTCACACATTGGATGTATTCACACCCTTCTGTCTCTCCTAAGACATATTAACTGGAGGTGCAGAGATCCCAAGACACATACTTCACACTAGTTAGTGGCATACATCTTCACATCAGGCCACTGCTTTGTTAGAAATACACAACATGTATGGTGGCCAGGCAACAGTACATCTGACAACTATCGGGACATAACATCGCACTAGGGTAAATACACTGCGCTGCCAGGCATGTCACCAAGCACTGTCTATACTACAGGCAGACTGCCATAACACTAACCCAATTTACCTGTGGGGGAATACACATGTAATTGCAAATATAGCAGGCACTACAGGTGTGCAACAGCATGGGGTAAAAGACACCAGTGTGAAAGTGCATACCCACAACCAATCTCAACACAGTCACAGTCACATAATGGTAAGCCTAAGTAATAGTACAGTCGATGGCCTGTGTGAACAAAAGTCATCATCATGTTTGCCACTCACACACTAACCCTACATATACTGGCCCAATTCACAGTGTAGTCTGACGCCTGACTATGGTATGGGACATGTTTCAGTCTGGTTCTACAAACATGTAGACTGATAGGATATCAGAAAATGGAGCAGCATGCACTGTCAGATAGAAAAAGACCAAGCACACTGACATCTACCCCAGTCTGTACACAGGCCAAATAACATGATCATAACACACTGCTACATAATACAGACACCCTGTCAACAATCCCCATAAGTGCACAGACCTCACTACTGTACAGACTACCACAGAATATCCAGGGTTTGTCCTCAACTATTAGACCTCCTATACATTACATGTCTGGCAGTCTGATATATCACTGGCTTGATATCAGGAATTATGACAGTAAATAATTGTATACTGTACATATCAACCTCTTACTGTATGACATATGAGCAAAGGGTGATAGACTTGGGGGACAGAGGCACAAACACTGGGCCAATATTAACATATTGCAGTTATAAACTGAGAACATTGCTGGTGTAATGGGATTTGTTGTGACATATCTCTTCTGAGGGATATGAAGTCAGTAACACACATGGATGTTACCATTTCCTGAGTACAATAATCAGAGTATGCTACTGCATTTATGAAGACAGAAAATGTGTGAGTAACAAACCAAATCTCAGACTCCAAATTCTGGCCAGTCTGCAGATAGCCCTACAAGTGTGAGTTTTCTCAACCACATAACACTGTCATGCCTGACTTTAAATCAGGCAGAACAGCCATATCCACACAAACCATGTTAAACGAACATTACTTCAAATGTAGAACAGCAATATTTACATTCTGTCCCCATGTCTGGAACATCCTCCTCCAGTTTTTTGGCCTGTCTCCACACTGTTTGTTGTAAGAGATATTTCCAGCTACCCTCTGTGATGCTGTTTGTCACACCCACATGAAGTCCTGCTCACAGTGAGAGAGAAGGGCCAACACCCACTTGCACTGCTTACTTATATGGATGTGTTTCCATGCAGTTGGCCATAGGAATTATATCACAGATGTTCCACATGTAATTAGCAAGTAGAGGACTCCAATTCATGCACAGGCCATCAGCTGATCATGAGAATTACCTACCAAAGTCAAGCTGCTGCCCATGCTAAACAGATGCATTTTTATACATCTACCAGAGAGGGGCTTTGAGAGAGACAGAGGGAAAGAAAAACAAGAAGAGAGAAAGTGTCAGGTGTGTTTGTGTATGGCGTGTGGGTAGAGAGAGGTCTCTGGGTATTATAATGGTTGCCTATATTTAAATGTATGTCTGTGTATTGTCTACAACAACCTCTATGGTGTTTGACAACTGTTGGCCTTGTAATATGACATTGGGACATATGGGTCCTCAATATGAAAATGTAGCAAAACCCACCCTGCAATGGATACTGTTATTTACACAATCACACCGACACCCACCCAGGATACTGATGACCCATATACACACACACACTTGCCAGTACTGAGTTTCAAGCCCCTACCTAGCTATGTATTGGTACATTGGTTATGCAGTTATTGCAAGAGTCACGGCGGTTATATGTTGGAGAGTTGTCCAAAGGTATCTTTGAGGGTGAGTGACATCAGCTGCAGTGCTCAAAGGAGGGGTGAGGGAAGTGCAATAAGTGTGAATGACCAAAAAATCAGATGTCAACAAAGACTCACAAACATTTTCACAGTTGCTAGGACCATGTTTAGAGCTCATACCTAACTAAATTGCTACACTATGATATTATGCAGTTATTGCAAGCGCCACGCCAGTTATATGTTAGAGAGCTGTCCAAAGTCATCTTTGAAGGTGAGTTACATCAGCTGCACTGCTCAATGGAGGGGTGCGGGAAGTGCAGTAAGTGTGAATGACCACAAAAGCAGGTGTCAAGAAAGACTCACACACACATTTTCACTTTTGCCAGAACTAGGTTTAGAACTTCTGTCTAACTAGTTTGCTACACTATGGCATTACACAATTATCGCAAGTGCCACACCAATTAGAGTTAGAAAGCTGTCCAAAGGCATCTTTGAAGGTGAGTGACATCAGCTGCAGTGCTCAAAGGAGGGGTGAGGGAAGTGCAGTAAGTGTGAATGACCACAAAAGCAGGTGTCAACAAAAACTCACACACTGTCACACACAAACACACACATTTTCACAATTGCCAGGACCAGGATTAGAACTCGTACCTAACTAGTTTGCTATACTATGGTATTATGCAGGTATCACAAGTGCCATGCTAGTTTTATGTTGGTGATCTGTACAAAGGCATCCTTGAAGGTGAGTGACATCAGCTGAAGTGCTCAAAGGAGGGGTGAGGGAAGTGCAGTAAGTTTGAATGACCACAAAAGCAGGTGCCAACAAAGACTCACCCACTCTCACAGTTGCCAGGACCAGGATTAGAACTCCTCCCTAACTAGTTTGTTACACTATGGTATTAGACAGTTATCGCAAGTGCCATGCCAGTTATGTTTGAGAGCTGTCCAAAGGTGTTTTGAAGGTGGGTGACATCAGCTGCAGTGCTCAAAGGAGGGGTGAGGGAAGTGCAGTAAGTATGAATGACCACAAAAGCAGGTGTCAACAAAGACTCACACACTCTCACACATTTTTACAGTTGCCAGGACCAAGATTATAACTCCTTCCTAAGTAGTTTGCTACACTATGGTATTATGCAGTTATCACAAGCGCCATGCCAGTTATATGTTGCAGAGCTGTCCAAAGGCATCTTTGAAGGTGAGTAACATCAGCTGCAGTGCTCAAAGGAGGGGTGAGGGAAGTGCAGTAAGTGTGAATGACCACAAAAGCAGGTGTCAAGAAAGACTCACACACTCTCACACACAAACATTTTCAAGTTACCAGGACCAGGATTAGAACTCCTACCTCACTAGTTTGCTACATTATGGTATTACACAGTTATCACAAGCACCACAGAGCTTATAGGACTGAGACTTGGCCAAAGGGTTATTTCAAGGTGACTGACATCAGCAGGAGTGGTAACATGGGCAATGGGAAGTGCAGTGTATGTGAATGGGCCATCAATCATTCCTCTGGAAACACGCACACACACATACACACACACACACACACACACACACACACACACACACACACACACACACACACACAGACAGTCACACACACACACGCACGCACACGCACACGCACACACACACACACACACACACACACACACACTCAGTCACACACAAACACACACACACTCAGTCACACACAACTTTACATTTGACAGGACTGAGTATACAAATGCTACATGAATACTGTTTTTTACTATTGTGTTACACAGTTATCACAAGCACAACAGACACTATAAGACTGAGGGCTAACACAAGGAATGTCTACAGTGATTGACATCTGCACATCATGCAATATTGGCCAATTGGATGTGTAGTGAGTAGGACAGGCCTTATAATGGAATTTTATCTGTCACTGTCACTCTCTTCCTCACATCTGTGTGTGCGTATGTTTGACATATTATAGTGTTTTGGCCTTGGATATGTGTGAGTGCTCCTGTCCAATGTGTGTGTGAAGCATAAATGGTGTACAGATTGGTGTGTGTGCACAGACATCTGCAAATGACAGATATGTATAGTCCACTGTGTGGTCAGACATGGGCTTCATTTCTCTAAGTGTAGGAGTATGCCCAGTATGACCTTCTGTGTTGAGTGTGTGAATCCATTACAGGTAGGTTGTACTCCATTCCAGTGTTCTAAACCTACAGATAGAAACCTGTTTCTGCAGGATATCTGTAGATAGGTTGACAATATGGAGTCACAATGGGCGGCAGGGGGATACTGTAACTATTGCCATCTGTGCTGCTTATGTTACATGGTTGGTGTTAGCAAAGATATTCAGACATATATACTGTTTTACACTGTGATGTATTATGTCATCAACTACTGACAGATATAACTTATTTGCTCACAGTTATTTACTGGGAAATACAAGATGAATGAAGCTGAGTCTAGTATTGTAGTCCGCAGCCTGCACATTCTTGCACACTCCTGCCATTCTGGAGGGGTAGCTACAAACACTTGCTGATGGGTCTGTGTAAATGGTCCAGTACATTGGTAGTATAGTGGCTGAGGATCCCCTTGTTGTACATATATCAACTTAACAGAATGGCCATATCCTGCTATGGTCATAATTCAATTCTCAGCTGTACAGATTCACTCAGGTTAACCAAAGGCAGTGCTCCTATATCTGGTCAGTTCCCCTTCACATTGTGGTTTACAAGCAGGTTTGTAGCCACCCATTACTGGGTTTGCAGTCAGGGATAGTATACGCACACTTCAGAGTTTCAGACTTCACACACTCCATGACGTCCATGCATCTACACCCCATCCCAATCTGTTATTCTATCCTCGTGCTAACATTATGTAAGTCATATCTGGGAAGTATCCCTATAGCTGGCCCTTCATCCCAGCAGTATTTATGGATTGTCTCCCAGTTCATGCAGTAGGGCATGGGGGGGGGGCATGCTACTGGGATTTGTGAGTATGGCCTTCCATTTGTGTTCTGTTGACTGTGTTAGTTTGTTATTTGGGACCCCATGAGATACCACACATTGGCACTACAGGTGAGGCACAGGCCTTTGACAGAGGACTGTAGGCCATTTGGTAGTAATGCAGGCTATCTGTAGCAGGCCAGTGCATTCTGTCACTCCAACATTCCCAGGCTGCGAGCCAGTGTATTCACCTGGGGTGACAGGGTAAGTGTTTGAGGTGTTAATGGCAATAGTTCCTGTACATATTTGACCCATTGGCCCAGATGCATGCACGGTGCTGCTCACATCTAGGGACACACCTGCATAAGACAGTTCTTCAGCATGCTGAATTCTGTGGGTATTCCCATACAGAAGTGAGGTCATACTGTACTCATTCCCAACAGCAAGGATATGACCTGTGATAAACCTGTGGCTGATGGTGGGGTGAGCTGAGTGCATGTGTGATATGGAAGCTACTTGCAGCTGACTCAGATATACCTGGGACATTCCCTTTATGCTGGTTTGTGCAGGGACATAGGCAGTCTCTTATTACTTCATAACTTTGCCTTTTGTGGTCTGCCAATGATTGTCCAGACTACATCAGTATTCCATACTACACAGACAACTAATGTGCTGCTAACCTGTATGTGCAATTCCAAAATTGTGTGCAGCTGGTACTTAAATTTTATGCACTCTATCTAGGGTACTTCCACCTTTGTACTGTGTGTATGTATAGGCCCACATTCATGGCATATCCATCTTTCAGACAGTGACAGATATTGACATCTGTACAGTGAGTATGGACGACTGCTGACATGGGTATTGCTGAGAAGCATTGTGGTTGGCACTGTAGTTGTCAGAACATGGCCCTGTTGTCCACAGTACTGCCCATAGGCCACTGAGACATAGCCCTCCATGCCTGCAAGCTGACCCTTTCCACACAATATTGAACACACGACAACCTAACACATGGAACCCTGCATATTGTACACATGCAACAATCTATCCTGTAGATTGGACCAGCTCGGGTAATCTGTGCTCCACTGTTATTACACCAACACGCACATGTTACTGCATTTCTATATGGGATTGGGAGGGGGGCACACCTGACGACTTTAAACATTTGCTATGACTGTACTGGTATTTCAGGTACTCTGTTGGCTTCCATTTCATTTTGTATTCTGACCTATCATGTAAACTGGAGGCATATCAGTAGTGTACAGATCTTAAGTTTTATTGACCTGCATTTCAGTTTCAGACTTCTTATCCTTCAGAACTGACATACAACTGCCAGACCTGTTGTAGTCTGTCTGTGTAGGTCTGGAGGGAGATTGTTAACCATTGCCATCAATTGGATGCCTTAGACCAGCCTTTCTTTATGGTCATCTACACCTGTCCTGCTGGCTGAGGCTGGAGGGGATGGGTATGTGAGCCGCACTGACAAGGATGTGTGTGTGTCCTATAGACACACATTTGGGCCACAACATGTACTGCAGTGGGATGTGTCACCTTATCTAGTACTGCCTAGTATGTTGACAGCAGTATTTGTTATGGATTTCATGCTGCCCATATAGGTGTCCACTATCTGCTGCCATCCCATTCAGAAACCCGATTTCCTTGCATGCTCACATACATACCATTGATATAACTATCAGAATATACTACTCCATTCAACAATTGATAGGAAGACTGATTTACCTTGTGTCTGTGCCAGTACTGAGGATGGTGCTGGAGGGCTGACTATGGTGGATGCACATAGTACAGTCCCTATACATGGTAAACCACAGGTAGTGTCATGTTTGGCATCCCTTTTATTGTATGTGCGAGTCAGAGAGAAATGTCATTCCCTGGGTCCCTGCCATGTCAGTGTATGTGCTATACGTTGTCTCTTTGCCAAGGCCTGGGCATACTGGGCATGCCTCCTTCTGCCTACATGGGCAGGCTCAGGTAGTTCCTTCTCCGAGTCACTCTGTGCCTGTGATGGCCTTGGCAATGGTGGGGGGGCTGTGTGGCCTTGCCCACTGCTGTTCCTGCTGCAGCTTTTTCCGCAGGATCATATTGTGTAGCATGGCACATACTATGAATATTTGTGTACATGTAGCTGGAGAATACAGCAAGGCTCCACCAGATATATCCAGGCAGCGTAACCGTGACTTGAGCATCCCAAACACATGTTCTGTTATGATTCTGGTTTGAGGGTGCACCTCATTATGGAGTTCTTGTTCGGGTGTGTGTGCATTTCTGAGGGGTGTCATCACCTCAGGTTGCTATTCAAAATACAGAAGATAACATAGAGTAACTAAGGTATATACAAAAGATTTTAAAAAATGTTGCTTTCATATTAACAAAAAAATAAACCAGAAATATACCTGTTTAAAACTTGTAGGATTGAACAGACGGGAGAAGAAATTACTATTAATAGTGAAGTAGAAATAAAAAGCTATGGAAGCATAAATGAGTCTTAAGTATAAGGAGATGAGAACCAAGAGAGAAGTAGGAAGTTAATTAATTTTGGAGGAAAAAGATATTGAATTAAAGTATACAAATGTTAAGTAGTGTGAGAGAGTCTGTACAAGTATTTGATATATTTTGTTAAGGAAAGGAAAGCATATTAAGAAAATATAAGGGAGTATGAGTTAGGTAGGATGGCAAGAGCAGGAAGGTGAATTAGCAAAGTAGTTTTTTAGTTCTTTTTTTGAAGAGCGAGATAGATTTGATATATCTTATATTACTGGGAAGTTTGTTCCAAGTATGGGATATTGAGCATTTATAGAGCAGTCTGCCTATTGATTTGTTTGGTTTATAGGTATCAAGTAGGAATTGTTCTGAGCTCTGGAGAGGACATGTAGGTATAAAGAAGGATATAAGAGTGGACAGAGACAGACAGTCTGAGGGTTTGTTAATTAGTGAATGGGCCATATGTAGCTGAGATAATTGACGTAGTTAAGGGAATTTAAGCCAATGTATATGTTTACGAGTGAGGCAATGGTGAGATTTGTAAGTAAGCTAGAATTTTGGTTGTAAGTTTGTTCAAGTTTGGCTAAAAGGTTGTTTTGGAGGTGGGTAAATATAGGGGATGAGTAGTGAAGGCAGGGGAGGAAGTAGGCTTGGGCAAGAGAAGTCCTCAAGGTAGTGGATAGATATTTTTTATTTCTATACAGTAGACCAAGTTTTTGATTTTTTTTTTTTGATGCAATGTTGGATGTGAAGGTTGAATTTTAGTTGGTTGTATATTGTAATGCCTAGGAGTTTGGTATGGGAGTCAGCATGAATGATAGTGCTATCCAGGGTAGAGATAACAGAGGAGGCACTAAGCTTGGACATAGATTCAGGAAGAAATAGAAGTAATTTTTTTTTTTTTTTATGGTTAAGGATGAGTTGGTTGTTATCAACCAGTGTTCAATGGTGTTGAAAGAACTCTAAGTGAGGGTGTGGAGGTCAGTGAGGTTATTAGAACAGGTAACAAGAGTAGAATCATCCGCATACTGTATCAGTGAAGATGTGCAGCAGGTGGAGTGTAGATTGTTTGTAAAGATATTAAAGAGTAGAGGACATAAGATTGATCCTTGAGGGACTCCTGTTTGGACAGATAGGAAGGGACAGCAGGAAGTTTGCCATCTAACAGACTGTAGTCTGTTGCTAAGATAGCTAGAGAACCAGAGAATAGTGAGGGAGGAGAAGTTGAGATTGGATAGTTTAGATAGATGCTTAGGGTAGGAGACAGTGTAAAATGCCTTGGAAATGTCCAGTAAAAGACAAGACACCAGTTTATCACTGTCTCTAGCCTCAGCCACAGACTGAGTGAAGGATATAAGGGCTGTAGAGGTGATGTAGAGAGACCTGAAGCCGGGTTATGAGGGGGTCAAATGGTTTTCCTGAAGTAGGTATTTAAGAAGTTGTCTATGAATGCATTTCAGTAGGATTTTTAAGAGAGGGGAGAGGATGGCTCTGGGTTGAAAGTTGGAGGAATATGTGGAGTTACCTCCTTTTTGAACGGGAATAGTATAGAAGGATTTCCAGATTTCAGGGACAGTAGATTTTTTGATGGAGCGGTTTACAAGGATGGAGATGGGATATGCAAAGTATTAGATGCAAGTTTGAGAAATTGTGGCAGTAGGTTGTCAAAGGAGGGAGAGCATGGTTTAAGTTTCATTAAGAGGGATTTTATATAGGCAGTGGAGATGAGTTTTAGGGAAATGGGAGTGGGAAGGTGGGTGCTGGGGATAGAGGGGGATTGTGTTTGGTTTTGGTCAGGGGGAATTAGTTTATGGATGGATTCTGTGAAGTACATATGTATATATTTTGTATAAATTACATGGTATTATCACAGTTTGCTATACTTGTGGAACCAGCATTTCAGATTTAAATGTATTTACAGGGATTAACATTATATTTCTTTCTTGCAAAAATTATTGGGAATAACAGATGCTAGTGTTTATTGTGCAACATACTTTACTCTAAAGATCCATTATTTTTATATCTAGTTTCAGGAATGACTTCCAGCTGGCCTTCATCCTTCACATGTAGCTCTGTGGAGGCACCTCTTCAGAAACCTTTCTTATCCCAGAAGTCAGAAATCTGATTCGCTCAAGAGGAAGAGGCTTTGATATACTCCTACAGGCAGTTGCTTCTCTGATGAGCCTGCCTGCCTCTTTCAGGCTTAGAAACTCTACTTCCATCTCTCTCTGGTTTTACAACTATCATCCTACCATTGCCTGGAACAAACTTCCTCTCCATATTAGATTACTAAATCAACCAAAACAATTCAAAGCTGCTGCTAAAGAACACTTAAAAACTCTCTGGTCCTGCCTCTGTTTACACCCAACATAAAATAGTTCCCTATCCCCACAGCTACCTATCAGTTTAAACACTTTTCCAAACCATATCCTACACTCTCCACCTTTTTCCACTTCCCTGTATTCCCTTTTGCCTGTCAGCTCCATTTAACTAAAATGTATTATCCTTTATTCAACCTCTTCTCTTTTCTAAATACCTTCTCTAAACTCCTACCTGAAAACAAAAAAATGTTTTATATTTCACTATTTCTTTATGATTGTATGTTTAAATCTCTTCTCATATTTCCAGCATACTAACTATTATGACATGTAAATACCTAATAATTATCTAATATTGTTTATACCAGATATTAGCTCCTCGGAATATGCTTTTGTAATTTTTTTTGTTTGTATATTTGCATCTCTAAATTTTTAATTCTAATTGTATAATATTTTTGGAGCTTTTCTCCCTGGGCCTCCACTAAAAAAGGGCTAATTTTTATCTCAGTTGGACTTTCCTGGTCAACAAATGTAAAATATAATAAAATAAATAAATACAAATAAATAAACTGCTTGCCTCAGATTTAAAACTGTAAAACTATAAGGCCGAAGGGTCAAAGGGCATCTACATAATATTAGGCTGCAGTCTTTCCTGATGGCAGAGCCATTGTAGACTGCCATAATCAGTGATTAACAGAAAATGTCAACCAATAAATAGTACTTTAGGCTTGTGAGGTCCCATTTTATGGCAAGGGAATTTCTCTCCCTGTAGACGAATAACATTGCCCAGCACTGCTGAGTTTTCTGTTTGTCTAACAGATGACATAGTGCTGTTCAGCTGTAGCCTAACACATGTCTATGCCTGTGCATACCTCAGGCATCTGAATGAAGTAGTGCTTGTTAGAACCCAAAGCTGGTTGTATTGGTTCTGTACAAAATGTATTTTTTAGTCGCCTAAAGGCTTGCTTTGCTTTAACTCTCCACTTCAAGTGAGCCTAACTTATGGTCAGCTCAGTCAGGGGGCAGGAATTGGCAGCAACATTATGAATACATTTGCAATAATAGCTAGCCAGGCCTAACAATTGGCCTTAACCTATTTCTTAGTGGATGGAATGTGCCAATTTTGGCATACTTCAACTTTGCTGGCATGTGGTTTTATTATCCCTCAGCTCATTACACCACCCAAATAACAGGCTTCTGCCATAAACTGACTTGCAGATTGGGGGTTAGCAGTCATCCCTACCTGATGCAAGAACATGAAACAGTTTGAACTTTGGGCAGATGGCTTTGTACATCAGACTCTGGAAAGCTGAAATGATATATAGAGAATAAAAAGGCAGGGTCTGTAATGGAAGAGTCCATCTTATGTGGAATATGTCCTTTTTTCTTTCTTTCTATGGCTAGTAGAATTTGCCTGTAGCCTTCGCTTAAGTTCAAAGTGGAGAGAAATGAAGCCTTGCCCAATTTTTAAATCAGTTTGTCCACTTAGAGCAGAGATATGATTTGAATTCATATATGCTATTTAATTTTCTAAAGTCACTGCACAATCTTGTATACCCCCATCTGGCTTGGGGACTATTCCACTCCCATTGGGAGTCTTCTGTGACCCTGACATTCAACATTATCTGCATCTCTTTCTTAACTGCTTTGTGCTGGGTATTTGGAACCATTTTGATGTTGTTATTTTAACCAACATGGTTTCTATGTTGTCTTGATTCTGCCAGGCAACTCCAAAAATCTGTCTTTACTCTTGATTCCAAATTCCCTTACTTATTGATAATGTCCCACCTATTTTGACTTCAGTTCATGCAGTGGGAGCCTCCTTCACATACTCTGCAGGCAAACTTACTAACAAATAACTTTAGTTTTTTAGTTTTTCTTTAAGTATCAGAATATTTTTTATGTGGTCTAACTTTTCTGAGTTCATTTTCCCAGGCTGTCTCACCCTATAATTTTTTTTTTTTACATTTCAAGAGATCCTTGTCAGTTTGAAAATAAATTGTTTTCAGCAGTGGGTGCTAAGGGAAGTATTTATTTCCTGGTTTGAATTCTCAGTGATGATTGTTTTCGTTATATAATATTGTGTCTCCAGAGCTCTCTCTGCATATTCTTTTACTACAGACATTATAGTTCTTAACCTGCCTTGCAAATTTGTAAAATTCTGTAATATACTTTTAAAAAACGTATTATAATCCTCCCATGTTTTTTTTTTCTTTCTGTCTCTCTAGCAAGCCATGATGGCCTGAATCCAAATGAGGCTTGTGGCAGTTAAGATGTGGAAGCAGTTGGTTTCAGTTTTGCCAAATAGCTTTTTATAAACTTTATTAAGCATTCAAAATGTGGTTATCTGCTGATTTTATCACTAGTGTTCTAAGAATCACTGGACTAAAAGCTTGCTTAGTATGTTTTCTTTGCTTTGATTACCCCGTAGAGCAAGTCATTTCTTAGTTCAACGTATGGGTACAAGGTGAGACTGTTCTGTTCCTTTCTTTTCACTTTCTGCATTTGCAGCATTCTGTCTAGCTCTGCTTTGTGAACTGCCTTACCGCTTGACTTTTTTGAACTTGACATGCTAATTTTCTTAATTTTCTTTACACTTATTCCTGTTTCTGTTTTTGACTGGCGCTTAGCTGGCGACAATTTTCTCTGACCACATAGTTCTCAAATGTTATCAAATAAGCTTCTTTATCTTCTGACATTTGAAATTTTTCCGGAGGTGTACTTTTTTAGGTTTCCCAGTCACACGGATGGCTGGCTTATTAATAGTGGACATTTGTTGTTGGATGCCAAGCAGGTGTTGGCCATTGTCTGTACTTCTTTCTTGAATGGCTGTATTAGTTACCTTAAGCCTCTGTTATGATTAATCTTATTGTTATTTTATGTTCTGAAAACACCATAGCTGCTACAGTTTCGAATAAACATACATTTTGAGGAAACAATAGTCCATGTCAGTTTAATAATCATTACTACTTTATGGAGTAGCATTGAGTTATATAAGGAAGGCTTGTATTCTTGTCTCAGGTAGGGATGAAAAACTCAGCTAGAGCATTTGCTTTCAGCTAGCTTAGAAAGTTTATAGTTTATAACAAAACCACAAAACCATACTTTTGCACACTGCATCCACCACTGTAGAAGTTGCTATACTTGCAATAATGAAAGCAGTCTCTGGAACCAGTTTTCCAGTTTTATTTATTTTTTAATAAACATATTTATGGCATCGCATCTTGAATGATAACACAGTTACATGCATATTAACTGAAAATAAAAAAGTAGTAACATTTTTTCATGCAGTATACATATTCCTTTTTAACAACTATCATTCACTCAAACATTACATAAACTAACCAAGTCCTGCTTTCCCTTAAACGTCACTCCTTTTCTTTATTGTTATTTTGCATGTATTGTTGCTACAGATTCAATTTCTTCAACTTTTCAGTTTTAGGTTGAGGTTTATTTTTTCAAAAATGAACATCATATTACTGTTGTGCAAAGATTATTGGGAGCAACGGACAAGAAACCCTTTTATGCCTTATTAGTCTGTGTCAAGAAGACAAGTAGACATTTTTTAGCAAATGTTCTTATAATTGCAATTCCGTCAAATCTAGTCTGTTTACAGCAGCATACGTAGATTCTTTCCAAAGTTCAAGTCAGTGCATGCTGGTTTCACTCAGTGTAATTTAAGTTTTCTTTCTTAGTGATTATAAAGGTTTCTTTCCAGAGTTGGACATAAAATAAACACTTCTTGCACATACCAGCCTTTTCCCTTCAGCACAGTATAATATTTAGGTGGGGTATTTGCATTAGATTCTTATTTGTAGGAGAGTACGTCCCACCCCTTTTTCAGGTTACACAGATACCTTTCAGACCTGCTTTTACACACACACACACATATATACATATATATATATATATATATATATATATATATATATATATATATACGGATTCACTTCATAACCTCGAAATACTGAAATGCCGAATTTCAGTATCTCGAGACTATAAAGTCGAACATTCAAAATATCGCTAGAAAAAAAGCGCAAATTTTGAAATGTCGATAGTGTATATATGCATGGAAATGTCGAACGCCACTTCTAATGTG
This sequence comes from Protopterus annectens, assembly GCF_019279795.1. Taxonomy (NCBI): domain Eukaryota; kingdom Metazoa; phylum Chordata; order Ceratodontiformes; family Protopteridae; genus Protopterus; species Protopterus annectens. Next base: position 106,494,431 of record NC_056749.1, on the reverse strand, counting down.
CCGTTGTACGATGAAGTAATGGATGCAAGTGAGAAATTAAGTGTAACTGCTCCAGGTACTCTAGGAGCAGTATATAACACGATAAGTTCACAAAAGGGAAAGTCTGTTCTGATACTGGAAGGTTTTGTCCTACACCGTGAGAGAATAGTAAATGAGAAGTCATACTGGTGCTGCAAGTGGAAACAGTGTATGAAGTGCAAAGGCAGAGCTATAACCATTAGTGTTCCGGATGGCGAGAAGTTGGTGAAGACGGTGCAGCACTCACATGGAGGTGATCCGACTGAGACAGAAAAGTACAGAGTATGCGATGAGATAAGAACACGTTCTACTATATCCCGTGATAACCCATGTATTGTAGTTGACGATGTATTGGCGTCAACTTCCGCTGATGTAACTCCTAGTCTTCCCACCCGTAAAGCTCTTATTCAGCACGTAGGTAGAGTACGTAGAAAACATAGTACGAGAGATAAGATCTGCTATATAAGTGATATAAACATATCTGACTACCCGACTAAGAGTGGACCTTTCATAACCACTAAACTGTGTGACAGCAGTAGTGACACGACTGTTGTTGTGTTTACAACACAGCAAAACCTGTGTGATCTAAGCACTGCTACTATTTGGTTGGTAGATGGCACATATTTCTATAAGGGGATAATGTGTCGACAGTTATATAGCATCCATGGGCTGGTACATTATGGTGGATTTCACAAATGTGTCCCCTTACTGTTCTGTTTAATGACAAGAAAAACATTAAAGTCGTACAACTTTATGTGGCAATGCGTGTTGAATCTCTTAGATAAGGAAGGCTTACAAATGAGTCTTAAGTACATCCTGAGTGACTTTGAAATTGCTGCAAAACGTAATGTGCAATTGAATCTGCATGGTGTTGTGTCAAAGGGATGCCTCTTCCACTTTGGGCAGAATATCTGGAGGAAGGTGCAACAGCTAGGTTTCTCACATTTGTACAATACGGATATGAACTTCCAATTGCATGTGAAGTGCTTAGTTGCCCTAGCATTTGTACCTGAAAATGATGTAATGGCAAGCTTCACGGAGGTTAGAGAAATATTCCCGGTAGAAGGGAGGCAGTTGTTGCAGTACTTTTCGGATTGGTACGTTCTAGGAAAGTTAAGGAAGTTTTGTACTAGGACTACAGGATGTTTACGTTTCCCTCCACTCTTTCCAGCGTCGTTTTGGAATGTTTGTGAATTGAATACATTATTCCTGCCTCGTACGCAGAATAGCGTTGAAGCTTGGCATCGTAGATTGAAGGCACTACTAGGTTATCGTGCCTGTGATTTAACAGTACTCATGACCGTGTTAGCAAGAGAACAGGACAGAGTCGAAGAACTCCGTATTAGAATGACATGCGGAGCTCCGCCTTCTCCCAAACAATGTAATGTCGTTAAGAGGCATGTTCAGTTTGATACATATTCTACTACGCAATTCCTTATGTCTATTGCTAGACTACTAAAGATGTGAACAGGACGGTCAATGCAATGTATGTTGTGCTCATCTATCATTTCTTTATATGGCTTCACTTTCTGTATAAGTTAGTATGGTTGCGGTACTTGGCAGAGCACGCTATATGTTAGTATGGTTGTGGTAATTGGCAGAGCACGCTATATACCCTGTACCGTTACGTTTTATTTGGCAGAAGTGTCATCAGCTAAACAGCATAGTATGACTTTATATACTGTTATGCTATTGTGGACGTATTGGACGATGCTACGGGATCCAAAGTATGGGTCGCTTACTTGTATGATGGAATACTATATACGTTGGAAGTCTTTCGGATCGCGTTGAAAGCCTTTCGGATCGGAATGTACAGCTGCAGTTTTTCTTTACACTGTGTACGGATGGAGATGTTATTTATGGCATATTTCCGGTTGACATTGTTTTGCGTGCATTAAAGATGTGTGGATAGTTTCGATATTATGATATGTGGTGTAGTAGTGTAGTATGAGGTCCTATGATTTCAGGTGTACGTACTTTGGTAGTTCAGTGTAGGGGGGTTGTTTCGCTAATATGGGCTTCGGTGTTGTGCAATTCGTTGTTTTGTGGCTTCGGTGTTTTCCATTTTCGACTTTATAAACTCGACATACTGCAATTCGGCATTTCAGTATTTCGAGGTTATGAAGTGAATCCATATATACATATACACAATATATATATATATATATATATATATATATATATATATATATATATATACATACATATATATATATATATATATATATATATGTGTGTGTGTGTGTGTGTGTGTGTGTGTGTGTATATATATATATATATATATATATATATATATATATATATATATATATATATATATATATATACATGTATATCGCTATAGCTGTATGTAAACCCTAAAATAAATTAGTTTACTACTGTTTTAGTTGACAGATTTCCTGTCTGTTGCATGTTTTCTTTTTTGTGAGACTGACACAAGAGCAGGGTTGGGGAGTGTGCCCTTTACCTGGTTTTATGCATTCCTGGAATTGGTATATTTAAGTAGCAGGGGGTATAGGAGCACATTGTTTTTAATTTGCCAATGTATTTCTTGGCGCAAAGTTAGAGCTGGATGTGACAGAGTTAATAGGTTCATAGGTAGGTACTAGGCTATCGGCCCTGGGGCCTATACAAGCCCAGCCAAAAAGGTACCCTGGCTTTTGCCACCCAAGAAAATTATTTTTCTGTGCCACTGTTGAGCAGAGCCACAGAGGTGATCCCCGGGGTGAATTTCCTATTTCCCATACAATCAAGAAGATTTTTCTTGAAGAGTGCTAATGAAGAACTTTGTTTGACATAGATAGGTAGTTTATTCCAGAGTATTGGAAGTCTCTGGGACAGGAATCTATCCCTCCGGCATGTTCTGTTTATTGTGGTGACAAGGTTTAGGTCCCTAGAGCGTGTAGCTCGGAGGGATTGGGATTTCTTTAAGTGGAGCATGTCCAACAGCTCTGGGTTTGACATAGCTTTGTATGTTAGGCAGAGATCACCTTTGAGTAGGCGATATGCGACGGAGTAAAGCTGGAGTTTTTTGAGACAGTCTGCGTAGGGTATCTGTTTGAGGCTGGTAATCCTCTTTGTGAGGTATTTCTGTGGCCTTTCCAGTTGTTGTAGATGTCTTGTGAGGTACATACCAAAAGGGGCGTTGTACTCTATAATGGGTCTAATGAGTGATGAGTAGAGGGGAACAATGACCTCTTTTTTTCTGGATGAGAAACCTTTTGTGATGAGGTGTGCCACGTAGAAGGATTTCCTGACTACTGTGGCAATGTGATTATCAAAGGAGAGACTACTGTCCACCTGTGTCCCAAGGTCTCTTATCACACTTTCGGTGTTAAGTATACTACCGCCTATGTTGTAGCTCATGGGTACAGAGTTTTTACCAAAGGGGATGACAATGCACTTTTTGGCATTGAGCTTGAGACCATGGCTTTGACATCAGGCATCTGTCTCAGTGAGGCCCTTTTGTAGGATGTCCACATCGTTAGGAGTTTCGATTATGGCTTCTAGTTTGCAGTCATCTGCGAACTTCGTTAGCCAAAGACCTTCTGTGTTAGCCTGTACTTCAGAGAAGTAGATACCAAACAGGAGAGGACCCTGGACTGAACCCTGTGATACTCGACTTGTCACTGGTCTGAAGTCAGATTTGGAGTCTGCTACTTTCACAGTGTGGGTTCTGTCATTGAGCCAGTTGGCAACCCATCTTGTGACATAGGGATTTATACCTAGTTTAGTACGTTTATCTATAATTCCAGAGTGGGAGATGGTGTTGAAAGCCTTGGCAAGATCTAGATAGGCTGTGTGAACCACCTTACCTTTGTCTACGGCTTTGGTGACTGCTTCAAAGAAGTCTATCAGGTTTAGGAGACATGATCTGCCTTTTACAAACCCGAACTGGGTGGGATCCAGAGTTTGGAGATTACCAATGTCTTTGTTTATAAGTTCCATGATGATACGTTCCATGGCCTTGCAGACCAGGCTCATCAGGCTAATGGGGCGGTAGTTCCTGGGGTGGCTCCCACCTTGTGGAGTGGGATAACCGTTGCTGTGTGCCATTCAGCAGGCACAAAGCCTGAGGTGAGGCTATGATTGAACATGGTACTTAGGTGGGGTGCCAGTTCGTTCTGTAGTTCGTGTAGAATGCAGCCTGGGATGTTGTCTGGTCCCATGGATGCTGTGTTCTTGGCTTTGTTGAGTGTGTTTTTTATCTGTGCAGCCGTGATTACAGGAACTTTGTATTCTTCCGGTATAGAGATGGGCTCTTTAGGGGGTGAGAGGTGGGTAAAGTTAGCACTGAACCTATCTGCCAGGATGTTGGCATTATCAGTTGGGTCTGTATATTTAGTGCCATTGTGCTGTAACTCAGAGCAGATCTGAGTGTTGCCATTGAGATTCTTGACATAGCTATAGAATGCTTTGTGGTTGTGTTTAGAATCAGTGGCAATTTTGCCTGACTATAGAGTCGCCTATGACTAGTGTGTTGGGTATTTGCCTTATTGGCTGAGGTTGAGTGGCACACTGAGTCTGCGGGTTGTGTGTCATTTGGGTTGTGTTGGGGGTGGAGGTTGCTTGCATTTCTGCTTTGGAGGTCTCTGTTGCTTGAGCAGATTATTATTGAGAGCCTCATGAATGTTTTTGTGTTTCTATGTGTGGATTTTGGTGGTGTAGATTTAGTGAGACTATGTGATGAGTGTGGTGTGGTGCAAGTGTTTACCTTCTCCTCTTGACTGTCAAATTCAGTCTTGATTAAGAGAGCTTTACCTCCAGTTTGGCTAGATAAGTGCATCTCTCACAGGTTGTACTTTTGGGTGGTAGGAGCAGAGGGTTGTCTGTATACATGAGGCAATTTCTACATTGCCCCAAGATGCCCAGATTCATCAGATAGACAGGAGAGACCACTGGGAGCTGACCCTTGGACATGCCTGAATAAAAAAATCTATTTTCCTCTAGATAAGTGAGGAAAGTGAGTACAAGAGCTGTTTTTCCCTAAGCAAGTGAGGAAAGTAAGTACCAAAACTGTTTTCCTCTAGGTAATGAGGAAGGTTGAGTGCTGTAGTAATTAGCAGGTTATTTAGTGCTTACAAGTTCTGAACAAGTGCTGATCACGAATAAGCAAATTCAAGTGCTAAAAGTAAGAATCTGTATCTGGACTGAACTAGTTACAGGAAAGGGGGAAATAAGTGCAAATGTGGGCTTTTAAATCAGAAAGTTGAGAGAGATGGAAAAACTGCCCAAACGGCCAATAACTACAATTTCTGGGCCAGAACCACTCCTTATGTGGTAGATAGGTTACCTAGTGCTTACCACTCCCACTGATAAGCTAGAAGGCTTCCCTCCAACACAGAAAGCTTGGGGGGACCCAGAAGCTTACATACAGTCCTGGATACAGCAAATCTGAATCTGGACTACACTAGTTACAGGAAAGGTATTATATATATATATATATATATATATATATATATATATATATATATATATATATATATATATATATATATATATATATATATATATACAGAAAAGTAGCTAAAACAGCAGTCAAAACAATTCAAATGCAGTGCAAGCTAGCACACTTGAGTATGTAGCAATGTTAGACCAAACCGTTTAAAAAATGCAATTAAATTAAAAATGACTAAAAACAATGCAGAGGGAGTCTATTAGGTAGAATGAGGTAAAGAGATGAGACTGGGGGGAGTGTCCCAGATCAAATCTACATTGGAGGCGGGCAACTGCAAAAACCTCCAGATTTAAACAACACAGGAATAGGGAGGATGGGTATGGGAAAACCAACTCCTTCAGCAGAGATCTGAAAAACTATACAGTGAAGCAAAAATAACAGTGCACAACTCTGAAGTCAGTCAGCAATGATATAAAATTAGTCAAACAATTACCAGTACACAACTCTGAAGTGCCAGAAAAATATACTCAGCTCTATATATCTCGAGATAGTTTGAAGAGCACTCTTTCAGGACACAGGAAGGCTCCAGCAATGATATGCAGACTTTTTTACTAAGAGGGTCTAACTTTATGATGATATATGTATGAAAAGAAGTTAAGATTTGCACTGGGTGTGACAAGGGTGGACAGGATTAGGAATAAGTATATTAGAGGGTCAGCCCAGGTTGGAAGGTTTGGAGACAAAGCCAGAGAGGCAAAATTACATTGGTTTGGACATGTGCTGAGGAAGGATGCTGGGTATATTGGGAAAAAGATGCTATGGATGAAGCTACCAGGTAACAGGAAAAGAGGAAGGCCTAAGATAAGGTTTATGGATGTGGTGAGAGAGGACATGCATGTGGTTGGTGTGACAGAACAAGACGCAGAGGACAGGAATAAATGGAAACAGATGATCTGCTGTGGCGACCCCTAATGGGAACAGCCAAAAGAAGATGATGATTTCTTGGAGCATGTATACTAGACGGTCTATGTTTTCTAAGCCTTTCTTGATATTTCAGCTGTTGATCCACCAAAGTTTAAATTATTTTCAGTAGATCTATATTTATCTCTCTCTCTTTATATATCTGTTTTATATATATATATATATGTATATATACACATATGAGTGGGTGTGTATGGTTGTACTTAAAATGGTCTAAATACCTAAATGTTGACATCATTAACATTGACACAAAAAATTGAAAAAGTAAACAACAATAAACTGCTTATGCTCTGAGGCATAAGCTTGAAGCATGCAACAATAAAACAATGTGTTTTTGCAGGAAGGTAATCCCGTTGCCTGATAGTTAGCCTGGTGATCGCCATGGTTTTGCATTTTTGTTTTTTATACATTTTATCCAAAAGTGTGTATATTGGACTGCTGAACAGGATGTTTACTGATCCTACTATCTGTTCTCTGTACTGCAGCGGTGGTACATGGCTGAAGGCTGTGGATGCAACAAGACAGAGTTGGAATTGGATTATGGTCCCAAGAAAGAATTGACTATGGACTCTAGTCATACTAGGAAATTGCTAGAAATTAATGGCAGTTCTTTATTGAGGCTTAACTTCACTGAATTATAACCTTCAACTGATGAACATACTTCTTCTATGAAGGACTTTTACCTCAAGGTGAGAGAACTTGAACATTTATATTTTAAACTGAAGAGGCAACAGTGACAACATATGCATTTAGAGGCTTGCCTACATTACAAAGTTATACCTAGAGGTTTACGCATTCATTTGATGCCTACATATGGTGAGATGCACCTAAAGCTGCTTAGAATATGGCAGGCTCTTAACATCGAGCTTAGCTTTAATTATATATGCACCTTCTCATTTAATACTTTGAGCCAATTGAACATGAATTAATTAAGAGCACTGAGAAGCTACAGCTTGAGCTGGAAACTAAATACACAGATACCATATATATCATGAAACTTCAGGAGATTTATATGAATGTATCTTCTTACGATACTAAATTGGAATTGGTAAAATCTAAAAAATTAATGCAGAACTATAATATTTTAAAACTGGCCACATTTTTGCGTGGCCGAGACCCAAGAAGCTTGCTACATTAGGTAAAGAGGTTAGAGAAAAATATAATATCAACAATATTCAACAAGCTATGACTGATCTGAATTGTAGCATCAAGTTAAACTGCAGCTCTGTTATGGATAATATGGGCTCTAATGTACCTCCAATTTGCAATTTTCACATACTATTGACACTCAGAATTAGGGGGCTAGACCCAAAGAATCCAGCATTCTTCCCTTGGTTTTACCGAAGCTTCCTTTGCAAATTCCAAACATAATGCACATGGAAAGGATGAGGCCACAAGGCAGAGGGAGAAGGAAACACTGTCTTTCATTGGAATGGAAAGAACAATAAGGGCAGAGCAAGAGAGTTCAGAGATAGATGATTTGGTATTTAATTTATCTAGTTTGCATTTAACATTACCACAGCGTGAACTACTGAATAAAGGACTTAGTTTCATACCAGCTGCCCCGTCTGTTCTAAATGAAGTGATTTTGAACTTAAAGTTATTTGGACTTAATGTGATGTTAAAATCTATAGATGGCACAGACAACTCCTCAATTCCTAATATTTTACAGAAACCAAGTATGTATATTCCGCGATATAATGCGGTTTTAGAGACATTCACCCAGATTTCTGAATGATAAATATCTCAATATGTACATAAGGCGAAACATCATTTTTATAACCTAAGCAAAGAAGAGAAATTGAGAATAACAAAAATATAGTTATTACAGCAGCATACAAAGGTGGTTGGATTGTTTTATTAAACAAACAAGACTGTAATGATAGAATGTTACAGATGCTAAACGATGAAGCAACGTACACTGCTATTAACAGGTTACAGGATAACAAAAATATAATTATTACAGCAGCATACAAAGGTGGTTGGATTGTTTTATTAAACAAACAAGACTGTAATGATAGAATGTTACAGATGCTAAACGATGAAGCAACGTTCACTGCTATTAACAGGTTACAGCTTACAAAAATATAGTTATTACAGCAGCATACAAAGGTGGTTGGATTGTTTTATTAAACAAACAAGACTGTAATGATGGAATGTTACAGATGCTAAACGATGAAGCAACGTTCACTGCTATTAACAGGTTACAGGTTACAAAAATATTTATTTATTTTATTTTACATTTGTTGACCGGGCTAGTCTAACTGGAATAAAATCCATTTTCAGTAGAGGCCCGGGGAGAAAAGCTCCAACACAGAAAATTTTATACAGTAAAAAATAATAAGTTCAAAGCAGAATAACAGTAGTAAAATAGCTCTAAACAGTTACAGTCATTCACATACACAATATATGACTGTAATAATTGTCTCAAATTCAAAGAATTATAATGATAATTAAAAAAGGGTCTAAACAGATTACAGACATACAGATTAGGTTCAGTTGACATTACAAGGATACCTAACTTGTGCTGAGGTGATATGCAATGCAATAGAAATAAAAACAAATTAGTAGTTTTCAATTGGAAGCAGGATAACAGAAAGTATGTACTGTTGATAAATTATAGAAATGTATCATATGATACAGTGAGATAAAGGTATCTAAGAAGCAGCAAGAATATGTAAATTGGTGGAATATACTCTTGTTAGGAGCAGAGAAGACATTTAGTCAGGGTTAGTACAAGGACAAAGCCAGTGAGAACTGAGAAATTGTTTTATTTTTAGTTTAAAGAGTCTTGTGGAGGTCAGAGATAGGAGTTCAGAGGGAAGTTTGTTCCAGTGTTTGCCTATGGAGTTAGAAAACAAAGAATCTCCAGCTGAGTTGTTGGATTTGTTGATAGTAATAAGTGGCTTATTGGAGGAGCGTAGGTTCTTAAGATTGTTATAGGGGGTAATCAGGGTAGTCAGTATAGGTGTATAGGTGGTGTAGTACAAGCTCTTATGGATAATAGTGAGTTGTTGAGATAGTATCTGGTTTTGAAACTCTAGCCATCCTAGTTGTTTTAGATTGTTGCAGTGATGTGTTCGAAAAGGAGATCCTGTGGCAAATCTAGCAATGGAGTGATAGGCAGTAGCAAGTTTGTTTAGGTTATTTTTTGTGAGATTGGTGTATATGGGTGAGGCATAGAGTAAGGTAGTGATTACATGAGTTCTAGCTATAGCGATTTTGGTTGAGGGAGTGAGGAAGGGTTTGATTCTGTAAAGGGATCCCAGTTTATTATTTACTGTTTTAATAGTGATGTTAGTATGAGTGTCAACGTTTAGATTATTATCTATGGTTATTCCAAGATGTTTGGTGGTTATGTCAGGAGATATGAGAGTCCCATTGTTGGATGTAAGAGTAAAGTGAAGAGTGGCAGACCTACGAGTAGGAGTAAAAAGTAGGAGTTTGTTTTTTTTTAGGGTTAAGTAAAAGGCAATGGTTTAAAAACCATTGTTCCACTGTGTTAAATGCATTTTGTGTAAGGGATTGTAGCTTGGAAGGGGTATTAACTGAGCAAATAATAGTGGAGTCGTCTGCATATTGAATGCAGGTAGCATGTGGGATTGCTAGGTGGAGGTCATTAATGAAAATGGAAAATAACAATGGGCCTAAAATGGAGCCCTGGGGGACACCAAGGGAAATAGGGAGGTGAGAAGATAGGTTACCTTCCCATAGTACTGCTTGTTGTCTATTTTTTAAGTAGGATTTGAACCATTGTAATGCTAGAGTAACAAGAGAAAGAGATTTAAGTATTTCAATAAGGAGCTGGTGATTAACCATATCAAAAGCCTTAGATAAATCAATGAAGACAGAGGAGGAAAGGGTATTGTTATTACGGTTAGAATTTATACAGTCTGTGAAGGAGAGAAGGGCTGTGGTGGTGCTGTGGTTCGGTCTAAATCCATGTTGACAGTTGACAAGTAAGTTATTATCAATTAGATGGGTGAGTACTTGCCTATGGACACATTTTTCCATTATTTTTGCTAGGGGAGAGAGTAAGGCTATTGGTCTATAGTTTGAGATGTCAATGAAGTTACCACCTTTATGAAGGGGGATGATGTGTGAGATTTTCCAGATAGATGGGATATTTCCTTCGGTTATAGTTCTGTTTATGAGTATGGAAATGGGGAGGGCTATGGCTTTGGCACCTTTTTGCAGGTACTCAGCAGGTAGATGGTCAGCAGAGGGGGTAGTAGGTTTCAATTTTTCTAGAAGAGAGCAAATGAAGGATGTAGGAACTGGTTTTAACTGAAATAATGGAATAGGGTAAGTTGAAGAGGTGGTTAGATTAGGGGAAGTTGGAGATAATTGCTTAGCTAGTGTTTGAATGGTATCTGTAAAGAAAGAATTAAAGGCATTAGCAGTTTGTGTTGGGTTGTCTTGGTTAGAGCCTTGTGGGGTAGGTGTTATAGATTGGCCTGGGTGTAGGAGTTTGTTGATGCTGGACCAACATTTTTGTGGATTTCTTGGTTAGTTTGTTGTAGTTGGATATAAAAGTTTTTTTTTATCTAGCAGGATAGCTTTTTTAGTAGTATTTCTAAGTTGTCTAAAGGTTTGGTGGTCTGTTGAATTCCTGGTAGTGTGCCATTTTGACCAAGATTTGTTTCTGAGGAGAATATTCTGTCTAGTTGCTTTGGTGAGCCATGGGGCAGGTTTAGTGTTACTTCTAATAGAGCGTACAGGGGCATGTTGGTCAAGGATGGATAAGAATGTGGTATTAAAGTAGTCAACTGCTTTATCTAGGGGGACTGTTTTTAGTGGTGACCAATCACAGTGTTTAAGTTCTAGCTGGAAAAGTTCAGGGTTGAAGGATTTCTTAGTCCTGATTGTACGATATGTAGTTGGGTTAGGTAAGTTAATTTTGTGTCTGATGATATAAGTGAGTAAGTGATCATTAGATCATCAGGGAGGGTTCCTGCCTTGTATGTAAGATGTGGAGAGTTTATAAGAATCCAGTCTAGTATACTTTCTTTATTGTTGGTTTTATTAATTCTTGTAGGGGAGGTAATAACTTGAGAGAAGCCATAAAGATTAATGTGGGTGGTGGGCTGAGGGGTACTGCAGGACTTCCAATCGATGTTAAAGTCCCCAAGTATTAAAGTTTCTTGTGGAAGATTGATAGATATCCAGTTAAGAATGCTTTCAAGGGTATTAATGTTATTACCAGGGGGAAGGTAAATACAAGCGATGTTAATGGATTTGAATTTGTTGATTTGAAGTTTAGTGACTAGGATTTCTGAGTTATTAAATATAGGTAGATTTATGTTAGATGTGGTGACTTGTAGATTATTTTTATAGAGGACCGCTACACCCACTCCCTTTTTGTTAATACGGTCCCTTCTCAGGATACTGTAGGCAGGTGGGGTAAGTTCATTGTCATTAATGGATGGTTTTAGCCATGTTTCTGATAGACATAGGAAATCAAATTGGTAGAATTCTAATAGGGCATGAAGATGGGTAGTTTTATTTTTAATGCTTCGAATGTTAAGATGTGCTATGGAAAGAGAGTTTGGAGGCTTATTAGGTGTATGTGGAAGAGTAATGTTGGAGGTAATTTGTACAGTGTCAGGAATATTGTTTGGGCCAGGATTAAGATGAATGTCACCATCTAGCAGGGCTAAGTGGAGTATTCTATATGTGGGGTTGTTAACGTTAAGGAAATAAAAACAAAGTATTTTTCTTGCATGGGGAGTACTATATTTTATATGGGTTAGTCTGTGATATTTGACTTGCAGGTAGCAGGGACAAATTGTGGTGTTAAAGCTGTAAAGAGAGATAGGTAGTAGTGGTGTGGAAGTGAGCCTAGAAGGCAGTAGAAGGTTTGGGTGGAGTGGTTGTTCATAAGAGGTTAATGTGTAGATAGTTATTAGAGGAGATAGGAGTAATATAAAGGCTAAAAATTTTAGTTGAGTTAGGTAGGTAATATTGGCCATGATGTAGGTAAAAGATGGGAAGATAGATAAGGGTTTGTAGTAATAGCAGGCGGGTATTTGAAACTATAAGGGTGGGGTGGGTATTAGATTTAGTTAGGAGAGGTAATTGAATAAATATGGAGGGGAGTGGTAATAAGGAGAACTATTTGATTGGAATAGGTAAAATTAGGGGTGTGGTTTAGTGAAAATATATTGAGGACCCCTGGGGGTGGGTGGGAATTGGGGGTAGGGAGGGGAGCGGAGTGAGCCCGCAGGGCGAACGGAGCGGGTTGAGACAGTTGAGTGAGAACAATCAGTGGAATTCTGATTGTGGAGGAGTGACTGCAGGGGTAAGTAGGTTTGTGATCTGTGTAGAAGAGTAGGATGTAGTATAAGTGAATATTAAAGGCAGATAGTGGGAACGTTTAGCAGAAAAGGTAATATGTAGGGTCAGTGGTAATAATGCTAAAAAGGAGTTCAAAAAAGAAGATAGCCTTATGAGGATGAAGGGCAACAAGAGAGGAGCAGATAGGAGGGTGCCACCTAGTGGGCAGTCAGGTTTATAACCACAGAGGTGAGGAAAAGAAAAATCAGGCAAGGCTAGACTAGGGCTAGAAAGGCAAAATATATGAAAGGGTTAATTGAACTAGAAGTATGAGAGGGAATATACGTAGTCTACTGGAGTTAGGGGGGGGAATGGCTACTGGGTGTTCAGGCTGTGAGGCATACAATAATTAACAACAAGGATTAAAGCAGTGTAATGAATTAGGTATAAGCCAAACTTACAAATTGCACATACTCTCTTATCACTTTACGTGTGAGAACAGCAGTTTTCACTTATGAAGTGATGTTACAGTTGAATGATTGGGGGCGTCCTTGGGTCCCTGGTGGATAGTAATCTCCTAGTGGAGGGTAGGCAGGCTGAAGAGGTGAAAGCAGATATGTATAAAGCAGGAACAAGAGAGAAGGGGAGAAAGACAAGAAAGAGACAAAAAAGTATTAGATGGCACACTACAAAATGGTTAGGCAAATTACTTAGTTAATCACTTAGAAGCAATCAAATCCATATCTCTAGAGTAGGAAAGACAAGAAAATGGTTTACTACAAACAGTTGCATCTATCAATTATACAATAGGCTTGGTATAAGTGAAAACACTGTTACAGGCAAAACATTTGTGGTATGATTTTGTGAGAAGAACACAACAAGAAAACAGATAGTTAAATACAATAAACCAGTGCAAACAGTTGCAATGTACGATATACCCTGCTCACTTTGTTGCTGATTAAAGTACGCTAAGTTATATTCTAAGCTTTTTGTCGTATTTATCAACTGCTCTGGATGAAAGGGATGCAGCTAGTATTCAATTTGGATTAAGAAAGGTACATAATCAATGCCGGTGGTTATACAGGGTTTGGCGTCCCTCTGGGTAAGCACATAGTAACAACAACCAATAAAATATACGTAAATCCAGTCAAAAGGATGAAACACCACTATCTTTGAGTAGCGATGGGCAAACTAATTACAGATTAGAGGAGTGTAGTGTCTGGAGAGAAAAAATATACCCGCTATGCACCACGTGTTAGTGGAACTGCAAAAAGGCAGTTTATTTGTAAATATGGTAGTTAGGATAAAAACACCACTATCACTGAGTGGCTTTGGCCAAGATAACTGCAGATGTAATAGGGTAATATCGGGAGAGATAAAGCTCCCGCCACACGCTGCGTGTTTACAGGACTGGATAAATGCAATTTATTAAATGCTACAATCTATCCGTAGCGTTGGTCAAGATATCAGGAGAGAAAAACTCTCTCCAGACTTCTCAAGTCCAAGTCCACTGTAATATAGTTATTACAGCAGCATACAAAGGTGGTTGGATTGTTTTATTAAACAAACAAGACTGTAATGATAGAATGTTACAGATGCTAAACGATGAAGCAACGTTCACTGCTATTAACAGGTTACTGGTTACAAAAATATAGTTATTACAGCAGCATACAAAGGTGGTTGGATTGTTTTAGTAAACAAACAAGACAAGACTGATGGAATGTTACAGATGCTAAACGATGAAGCAACGTTCACTGCTATTAACAGGTTACAGGTTACAAAACTATAGTTATTACAGCAGCATACAAAGGTGGTTGGATTGTTTTATTAAACAAACAAGACTGTAATGATGGAATGTTACAGATGCTAAACGATGAAGCAATGTACACTGCTATTAACAGGTTACAGGTTACAAAAATATAGTTATTACAGCAGCATACAAAGGTGGTTGGATTGTTTTATTAAACAAACAAGACTGTAATTATAGAATGTTACAGATGCTAAACGATGAAGCAACGTTCACTGCTATTAGGTTACAGCTTACAAAAATATAGTTATTACAGCAGCATACAAAGGTGGTTGGATTGTTTTATTAAACAAACAAGACTGTAATGATGGAATGTTACAGATGCTAAACGATGAAGCAACGTTCACTGCTATTAACCGGTTACAACAATGATCGCAGCCTTCATACAAAGCTCACTGAGCGTCTGTGACTACATAGCATTACGAAGGAACTTTTTCATTTTTTAATACAAAACATTCCACCATACCAATTATCAGTGGTCTCCCGAAGATACATAAGGATCGAAATAATCCTCCAATGCATCCCATCATATCAGGGAACGGATGGGCAATAGAATCCTTGTTGATATATGTTGAATACCAGCTGAAGAAAATTGTTGAACAGATTCCGACCATCATGAAGGATACTGGACATTTTTTTGAGTATGCTGTCTGACTTTGTGAATTCAATGGACACTAGAGAAAGTCATCTAATGGTCACTTTAGACATCCACCATCTTTTTGCTGTTATACCAAATGATGGTGGCACTTCATTTAAACATTTATTGGAATGTAGCAGTGGTTTTGATTATATCAAAATAGCACTTATATGCACTTTACTAGATCTTATTCTACATAATAATGCATTTATTTTTGGCAAGGACGTTTATTGGCAGAGATGGGGTGTTGCTATGGGCACACCCTGTGCCAACAGCTATACCAGTCTGGTATTAGCTGACTGGGAGACATCCATGGTATTGAATGACAACAACCCATTTAGATCAGCTGTTAAGTTCTATAAACATTTTGTGGATGGCATATATTTGATATGGGGAGACACTCCTACTATGCTAAAGGACTTTGTAGCATGTTTAGAAATGACCACAGACTTTTTAAGGTTTACCATGCACTATTCTGCCTTGGACATTAACTACTTAGATGTGAAACTCTTTATGGGTGAGAATGGTGATATGTGTACTGGCCTTTACAGGAAAGACTGTAGGAAAAACAATCTTTTGTACAGACGGACATGCATCCACAGTTTATTTTTCCAATGTTATAAAGAATCAGATGTATAGATCCTCCAGACTCTGGACTGCTGATCAAGACTTTTTAAGGCAATGAGCAATTTGGGCCTGGAGTTTCAAGACAGAGGTTACAAATGACAGGAAGTAGAGAAAGAGATGTTTGCTATAAACGTGGTACATGAAACTAAAGCAAGACCATACTTTAGACACAAGAGAAATATTTTGACCTCATCAAATAATAGACAGGAAACTGAAAGCAATAAATTGGGTATGCCCCCAACTCAGACAAATAGATTTACTCTTAGCTATACCAGTGATGTTAAGCATATTTGCAATATCATTAGAAATTATTGGAAGATATTGACCTGGCCATCAAAGATATCGTTGGCAATGAGCCTTTGTTTAGTTTCAAAAGAAATAAGAATCTCAAGCAGTCGCTTTGTTATACAAACATCACAGACAAGGTTTATTTAGATAGGGTTGGTGCATTTCCATGCGTGTCTTGTTCAAATTGTACATATATTCCAATGGAAAATGAGTTTATACATCCAGTCTCTGGAAGATGCCACAGATGTCATGAGTGTGTGGACTGCAAGACACAGCATGTGATATATATAGTGATGTGTCTCTTGTCGATGTTTCTACTTGGGTAAAACTGACAGACAGTTAAAGGAATGTATCTCCAAGCATATTAATGACATTTGTCTAGGAGATATGAAAAGTCAATTTTGTAAACATATTTCTGAAAATTTAGGACATTCATTTTTGTTTATGGTCTTGCAAGTAGCAAAAGAAAATGTTTGAGGTGGTGATTTTACAATATGAACTGAGCAGCATGAAATGAAATGGATAGCGGGACTACAAGCACTTTACCTCTCAAACCTGCCCTTAAGACATGTAAATTGCATAGAAAGTTATTATTTGATGTAATATAGGCAATGCCTGAATGGCGATACTTGATTTGTTTATGAATATACACACTTCTCAGATCTTCGTAACCCATTCAGGATTAAAGATAATTTGGAAGAAGAAGTTAATATACACAGCAAACATTTTAAAAAGTTTTGGAATATTTATTTTTACTATTTATATTTTTATTACTTTTATTATTTCCACTCATGACCTTAAGCCTAATAAAAGTAAATCCTGCTACAACACTGTGTGATTAGCTTGATAACAGAATGACGATTTTATTGGATCCCATTTTCAGCGGAGGCCCGGGGAGAAAAGCTCCACAAAGATTAATACAGCATATACAGTAAACACAATACACACGTTAATAAAGATGAGTACAGAGTCAAAACATTAATAATGTACAGTTCCAAGGCCAGGAAAGAAGTAAAAAGTAAATATACTATAAGGAGCACAGTGTGTTACAATATACAATACAGTTCAAAGGACATTTTGTTCAGTCATTTGGTTACGTTCATCAGTGGCTAGTACAATAAACACACATTGATTGATTAAGAGTATAGAAAGGAGTTGTTCAAAGCTTTCATAGAAGGTTTAAGTATGATATGATCTAATTAACTGAAGCTACCAAGAGGCAGAAAAATTACATAACCAAGAACTATGTAAATGGGACCGGAGGAGTTTTTTTTAATTATTTTCATTTTCAGTGGTCCTAATATCTACAGGGATGGTATTCCATGCTTTTGCAATGGAAGTATAAAACAAGGAGATCCCAGAGCTATTGTTGCATTTGCCTATGTCAGCCTGTGCTTTATTAGTGGAGCTTAATAGGCACTTGTTAGAGTAGTTACTAAGTAGACCTTGAAGAGCAGGAACTCTACTGGGATAATATAGAATTTGGTGGGCTATTGTAAGCAGGTTATATGTGAGCAGGTTGGGTAATTCTAGCCAGGTTAGTGGCTTGACTGCTGTACAGTGATGTGTCTTGAAGGGTGAGTCCATAGCAAACCTAGCTATTGTATTGTAACAGTTGTTAGTCTACTTTGTTTAGGTTTATGAGTATGGGGGAGGCATAGAGGAGTGTGGATAGTAGGTGGGTTCTTGTGATGGTGGCTTTACTGTCATTGGTGAGGTACTTTTTGATCTATATAGGGTTCTGAGTTTTTTATGGACTTTCTTTGTTGTCTGTGCAATGTGCATATCAAATTTCATGTTGTGATCTTTGATAACACCTAGATGTTTGGTGTGTTGGACAGGTGTCATAGGGGTAAGAATACTGTGAATGATGGTATGGGATCTAAGGCTCTAATGGGATAGAATATCATTAGCTGTGTTTTATTGGGGTTAAGTATTAGTTGAGAGTTGGCTAACCAGGTATCAACAGCGGTAAAGGACTCTTGTGTCAATTCCTGGAGTTGAGTGAGCGATGGGGCAAAGCAGATTAGAACAGAATCATCAGCGTACTGGACTAGAGTGGCATGCTGGGTAGCTTTGTGGAGTTGGTTGGTGAATATGTTAAAAAGAAGAGTTCCAAGAATGGATCTTTGGGGACCCCTAGGGTCACAGGTAGGAGGGGAGATAAGGAGTTTTGTTATTTCACTGCTTAGTGGTTGGTTAAATAGTCTTGAAACCATGCTAGTGTGGAGTGGCTGAGATTAAGATCTGAGAGGAGAAAGGAGTATGGGATGGGAGACAGTATCGAAGGCCTTGGAGAGATCTAGGAATACAGTGGATACTAGGTTACCATGGTTTTGATTTTGGCTTACTGTGTAGGTAAAGCCAATAAGGGCTGTTGTAGTACTCTGAATGGGACAGAATATGTGCTGGGTGTTGGTTAGCAGTTTATTAGTGAGGAATGGATACATTTTTCGAGGAGTTTAGATAAGGGGGATAGAATGGCATTGGGACAGTAATTACATAGTTCCACAGAGTTGCTTCCTTTGTGGAGTGATATTATATGCAAAATTTGCCACAGAGAAGGAACGCATTGTTCTGATAAACAGTGATTAATGAGCATGAAGAGTAGATAAGAGATGGATTTGGCTGTGATCTTTAGATATTCTGCAGGTAATTTTTCGGCAGCCAGAGTTGTGGGCTTAAGCTTATGTAGGTATTTATATATTGAGCTAGTTGGACAGGCTGTAAGGAGAAGAGGTTTTGGTGGTTGTTTAGTTGGTGTGGGGTTACATTGAATGTGGCAATGTCAAGATATGAGATGTAGATAGAAGGAGATATTACTGAAAAGGCTGGTTTGTCTTGTGAATGGGTTGGGCAGGTAGGGGATTTAGCCTGAAATTTTGAGTTGGTGGTGTAGTGGTAGGAGGTTAAGTGCAAGGTGATGGTGAGGCTTATTATTAATGTAAAGGGTAGGGGCCATATTTTGCTATGACAAAGTGTTCCTGTATTGTGAATTTTTAGTAGGTATCTTTACAGGAGTGAGTAGGGATTTAGGTGTGGCTATACTTTATGTAGGTTATGGTTAGAGTGGAGGGATTAGGTAGGGGGTAGTAGCCTGAAGAGATTGTACAATGTGGGTATTGTGTGAGTGAGGTGATGTGGAGTGACGAGTGTGAGAACAGGAGTGGCTATATAGAAATGAGGTTGGTGTAAGAGTGAGGCTTGGGGGAGTGGTTAGTTAGTTATAAAGGTCAGGAGCCTGGGGGTGGGTGGGAATGGAGGTAAGGTAGGGGAGCAGAGTGAGCCAAAGTGTTGTGAAAGGCGAACAGAGTGGGAAGAGCCAATTTCCAGGCATGTGCAAGTAAAAACAATTAATTGTTCTGAACTCTTGGCTGCTTAGTCGTAAATTTGTTTGTCCATTAAGCTATAACATGTTATAGTAGATATTAGTGAGACTGCCTTGGTATTGGCAGCTCAGAGACTAAATACATTTATATAGTGAGAGGTCTATGGTTAAATAGAATGATGGAAAAAGTGAAACAAAATGTATTTAAGTTGGGAAGGGAGTGTATAGGGAAGATGTAAAATTCAAAAGATGTCTGGTGACCAGTCAAATTATTATATGGACTAGAGAAAAAAACTCTAATCGAGTACCATGTCCGAGCTACTGTAGTAATATTGGAGGAGGAAGAAATAGAGTAAAAAAAATCCCTGCTGCTGGCACAGGCATTTATATTTAGCAAGTTAATGATTATCATAAAATACATCTTTCAAAATAACCTTTATGTGGTGAAACATGCACATAACAGTGTTTGGTTCTTCAGGGCAGCATAAACTCCTGATATCTTTTAGGTTTCACAGAGTTGGATTTGTGTGCAATAAAAGGAGCTGTAGCATTGTCATGAACAATGAAAATGCACAGCAATTTAGGTAGCAAGTGGACAAACACACAGTCAGGCCAGCAGGGGAGGACTACATATATATATATATATATATATATATATATATATATATATATATATATATATATTTATATCAGATCCAGACACATGCTCGACTAGCATATGTCTGAATCACAAAACATCGAACACATATACATGAAAGCACTTAACATCGACAAGCACTTCCGTGTATGTGTGCCTGTTTCGTAGATTGGACTACAGTGCGGGTAAGGGAAAATTCCCTTTTCCCCACTGTAGTGCGATCTCAGAATGAGAATAATAAAGTAGGGGGGTGTGGGGGGCACAGCCCCCCCCACATGGGGGTGTGCAGAGGGGGTGACACCCCCCTGCAGAAACGTAGATTTTTTTGAACTACACATACATGGAAGCGTTTTTCGATGTTAAGCACTTTCGTGTATGTGTGTTCGATGTTTTGTGATTCGGACATATGCTAGTCGAGCATGTGTCCTAGACCCATCTATATATATATATATATATATATATATATATATATATATATATGTATATGTATATATATATATATATATATATATATATGTGTGTGTGTGTGTGTGTGTGTGTGTGTGTGTATGTATGTGTGCTATGCCTTCCTAAAGGCATTCTGTGAAGTTCCACTTCAATTCCACAAGTCCTTTTTGTGTCTCTACAGCCCTCTCTGTGAAAAAGTATTTTAGGAGTTCCAGGGAGAAGTTTGTCCATTCTTACTGCTTCCTGTGCCCACTCATTTCCCCTCTGTCTTTCTTGTGCAGAATGACCCTTCATATCTCCCTGATATGATCTTCTTCCTTCATCTCTTCTGAGAAAAGTTCTCGCCCTTATTGTCTCTAGTCTTAGACCCTTCCCCTCTATTTCACTATCCTTTCTGGCATCTTTCCTGTGAATTCCTTCCAGACGCCTGATGTTCCTTTCCTTATATAGCCTCCAAAAAGACTAAACCTACACTTAACAGTACTTAATAAAGGTCTAAACTGTCTGCAGAAACTCTTGGATATGGAAATTCATTTTTGTGATGTTGTGTTATTTAGTGAGACTCCTAGTCCTGCGAATTAATGACTATATCATCTAGCTGTACAGAAGTATATCATGGATTGGACATCAGTATTTTATCCAACAGTCGAAGAAAAGTGGGGAATTCCATGTAGGCCAAATAGTAGCACTTTTAATGAAATAAACATTCAAGGGTTACAAAAGCTGATTTTCTCTAGCAGTGAGTGAAAGTGATCTCTGCCAGTACCTCATTGTTAAGTTTAATTTAAGTACCTTGTGTTTCCTAGGTTCTTTCAGGTCTTCCAATCTGGGCATGTTGCGGCTGTCAAACATTGAAATACTATTTTGTTTTCAAAGGTTTTTGCAGAATGTGATACTTGTGTCAGGTTTATGATTTTTTTCTCTATAGTATCTGCCTTTTAGTCCAACATTATATAAATCAGTTAATTTCCTTAAAACTCATTCCACCTTCTGCTCATCATTCATTATTCTGCATGTATTGCTCCCACAAATTCCATTTATTTCTGTGTCCACCAGGTTAAAGATTAACAGTATTGGGCATCTTCTTCAAAATCTTTCTATGACTGACGCTCTAAATGCTTTCAAAATAACCTTCAGTCCAGGTATTGCCTCTGTTGATGTTCATCGGTTTTGTCTGTTCAGGCATATTTAAAAATAATCCTTTATTTCTTAGGAAAAATGTTCGTACTTCCTGCTTTTACACTTTTTTACAATTCCAGTAGCTGTACCTCAGTTAGAGATTAACTTCAACTTGAAGCTAACCACAGAGCTTTCTTTTTCTCTCCATAGTTCTAACTGAATTTGCTTGATATATTTGCGCTATCTTTCTTTTTCTGCTTGTCTAATTTTATAGTTCACATCATTTAATATATATTCACCTCAAAGGAGCCTTATCACTGTGCCAGAAATTTATTCTTCATGGAGGGTACCTAATACTAACACCTGATCTCCTGGGTTAAATTCTATTAGTTGGGCTTTATTATCACAAAATAAAATATTAAGTTTGCAGATGCATGAACTTTATTAAATGAATCTTCAAAATGAACACTTTCATCAAAGAATTCTGATGAAGTTGCATGCCAAAAGTGCTCACACTGATGATTACTTAACAAACTTTCTGTTTCTGTACACCATTTTCTTTTATTTTCGTTTTATTTTTTATTTTAGCTGTCATAGTTGGGTCATGGTGGACATTTGTTTATAACATTCTTATTATAAACTTATTATTACATGTTCAGGGCTTTCTACATGTGTTCCCTTACTATGGGCATAATCAGATTTAGTCTATCCTGTTAACTAACCAAATAGTCTATTGCACTTTTAAGTACTGCCTTTTCTTGCCAAGTCTCTTTGCAATATCAAGCAGACCTTTGGGATACCTGCTATACAAGATTTTGAATGGGGTACCTCTGTTCTTCTGAACAGCAGACAGGGTAGAAGATCACATTGGTTTTTACTGTCTACCACAATAACTGTTCTTAAGATGGCTTTTAGTGTTTTATTGAATCTCTGTATTAAACCATCCAGCTATATAGAATTTTTAACTGCTTAACCTAAATGCACTGGAACATATGATGCAGTACACTTGACATAAAGGACATGCTTTAATTAGTATGTACATTTTTAGAGTTACCAAGGTAGAGAATCACATACTTATTTGGCAATAACCTTAGCAGCAGTTTTGTGCAATGGTACAGCTTGTGGAAATTTCTAGATTTTACTAGTGGCCCTATAATGTCCTCAGCAATGCATTCAAATTACACTTCCACAATACTCATTGGAGTCAAAGGACACTTACATGCAGAATGCAGTGCATTTTTATAACATTCTGGTCAAGAACCACAGACATTTTCTATTTTATTCAATATTGTCTAGCCCCAGGTGATGTCCTAATATGTGACCATGGTCTAGCTTCATTACTAATGAACTGCAAAATAGGAATAAAACGCAAAAGGGCATTTGATTCACGGTCTTCCCCTGTAACCTTAGTTATATTTTAGTACTGCACTTAACATTTATAGGGGCCTTTTTATATTTATGTGACTTCCCTTAAGGTTACTTTCCTCACTAGTTTGTCTTGAAATAGAAGGTATAGCTTCCTCAAACAAATGGAAAGCACTAGAATTCCTTCTGTATCTTCCCCTACAAAGGGTATCTCTAGACAGAAATCTCTTCTGCTTTAATTTTCCACAACTTTCTCTTGAGAATATCCCTTTTCGTTGGCTGCCACTTTCCTTTTCACAGAAATAAGTTTAGAACTCTGCATTTCCCTATTCTCTGTCCATAGTGCAATTTCTTTCCTCCAAGGGTCCTCACTTAAGTACATTCATTTTGTTTTCATCCCGTCTGTATTTACACTAACAATTTGCTTTGTAAGTCTGTATGTTGAACCTGCCTTGTGCCAGTTTGATTTTTACTTCAGACAATTCTATCTGCTCACTTCTGTTCCTGTGCTCACATCTGTTACAGTATCATTTTTTATCCATTGTTGGGATACATGTTTGGAACACATACCATCTAACCGCAACCAAATTCAAGTCCCTTTTGAAGATTTTATTCTAATTCTGTTTTGATTCTGGATCTTTGTGTGAGTATTCTGCACCCCCTCATACTGTATAGGTATAATAAGGTGTTGTTTCACTTCCTTCTTATTAGATGAATCAGTCTGCTATACAGCATCTTCTGACACTTTCAATAGTGCTTTAAAGTGGGTAAACTCTTCATAGGTTCATAGGTGTTCATAGGCTAATGACCACAAGGGCCTTTTTAAGCCTAGGCATGCATCCCGAATCAATGACAAGTTCTGGTACCCTTGATAAGTGTAAGCAGGGGCTTGGGAGATGAAACATTTACAATTCAGGACCTGGGAGGCGAACCATTTACAGGTTGCCTGTGTCTATTAGAGACATAGGTACCAAACCTGAGATGAATTTCCTGTTCCCCATCCAATTGTCCAAGTTTCACTTGAATTGGGTTAGGGAGGAACTCTGCTTCACATGGATGGGAAGCCTGTTTCATAGATGAGATAGTCTCTGGGATACATACCTGTCTGTCCAGCAGGTCCTATGTATATCACAGGTGAGGTTTAAGTCTTTAGAACAAGTGATTCTGATGCTGTTTGTTTTGTGGATATTCAGGAGGTCCATCAGAGTAGGGTTTAACAATGCCCTGTATGCCAGGCATAGATCCCCCCTCAAAAGCCTGTAGCAGACAGAATATAGGGTAGGGCCTTGAGGTGGTCTGCATAGGACATTTTACTTATACCCTGTATTCTTTTAGTGAGGAACCTCTTGATGTTCCAATTGTTGGATATGCCTGGTTAGGTACATACCAAAGGGGGCATTGTACTCAGTGATAGGTCTGATGAATGCTGAATACAGTGGAACAATGATTTCCTTGGACTTCGATATCATACCTTTGTTTATAAGTTGCACAACATAGAATGATTTCCTCCCTGCTGTAGACACATGATGGTTCTAGTATAATATCATGAGTCAAATCAGGAACCGCAGCTATATGATGCAAATGTTTTTTAGAAGCGTTTGACTTTTCACGGGGAAGACTGGATATTCCGTTTTATCACCACAAACACATATCATCTCTACCTTCAGTTTGTTACTAATTGTATATTTACGTATGTAGGGACCTTTATCAAATGTATCTTACTTCCAGAGTCTAGCAGATCTTGAACCTCTCTCCTTTCTAAAAATGTGGAAGACTTGACCTACTTTTTTGCAGTGAAGTGACATAATGCTGACACAGTAATGCTAGCTTTAGTTACATCATTTCATTCATAGCACGCACATCCGTTTTCGTTTATCCATTGCTGCTATTCTTTTCAGTACTGGTAGAACAGAATCTGGCTATATGACCTCTCCTTCTACATCTGTAACACGTTCATTCATTACTTCATTGTTTCTGCTTTATACAAAAGTACAAAATTTTCCTGCAGCTGTTATTTAGAAGCCGACAGTTTAGTTTCAAACAAGGAATCATTAACTAGTAAGCATTCTGCTAAAGCTGCTAATTTGTCAGAGTTCTCGCCAACACCCACGTTCTCATATTACTAGGTAATACAATATGATTTTTTATTGAAATACATAATTTAAAATAAATGTTTTTAGATAGGGATATAATAAAAAGTGATTGGTGATGTGTTAAGTGACAGCATTAGAAAGAGATATTCTTTTTTTTCCAAAATGTTTACATTCATTTTATAACACAATAATTTAACAAGAAAAAACAAATAAAGTATATACAATGTCCATAACAATTAAAAAAGCAATATTCATAGGAGAACACTTAGTATTTCTGTAACAGATTAGACAATTTTGTCCAATAAATTAAATGATGAGTTATGTTGTTAGTCCTTGCTTTTATAGTAGCAATCTCATTCTTACAAATGTATTTCACGAGATAAATAAACTCAACTTTAAAGACAGGAGTAGACTGGGATTTCCAATTTTTTGTAACAATTTTCCTTGCTATAAAGAGGATAGACCATAGTAAAAATATTTGTTTTTAGGAATGGCTTCAGGAACAGCAACATTGAAAAGGATAAGGGAGTCAGAAATTATACAGTTGTCATTCCATAGAGCTTTAGAAAGATATTTAAAGCCCAACCAAAATGGGGAAATTGCAATTAACAACCATATGTATCCAGTCAGCATCGGGATGTCCACATCTCCAACATTTAATTTAATCTTTCTTGTACATTATTGCTAGTCTATGTGAGGTGAAAAAACATCTATGTAAAATTTCCATGCAGATACATGCCAGAAAAGGGAAGATCCTTCCTTCACTGACTATAAACAAAGTTTTTTTATTTTTTCTGAGAATACTTTTACTGAGAATGCTAAAAAGAAACATCTGTTTTGCTAAAATCATTTCTGAGAATTTTTATAAATAACAGATATGTATGAAGTGTTCTTGGGGGAGCTATTAATAATTGAGATTAAATCCAAGATTTTAGGGTTATTCTTCTTGTATGCCTCTAATGAGGGTACTACAAGCTTAGTATGTATAAAATGCTTACAAATTTGGATGTCCAGCCAAATGCAATTTTACAAACTCTATCTGCTGATCAAATAGTCTGCAGAACTTATTTTATTAGCTGAGAGAAATTGATTCCAATATAATAGGTTACCCTTCTTAAATTCTAACATTTTCTGAGTATTAAGATATCAAACATTCATTTGTATAGGCAATAGGAAATGTAATTATTAATACATTATTAATTAATTGATTAGAAAACTTAAGCTTTTTAAACAACAGCAATATTTGGTTTGTAAGAGGTGTAAGAACAAGTTTTGGCCTTTCACTTTGAATGTATATTTTTAAAATCCATAAAAAGATGTTTGCATGTATTTGAGTATATGGCTTAAACAGTGTCCTATTACTATTAAGAAGTAAGGTTTCATGTACTGATTTCCAATATGATATATAAGAATTATTATGCCAAAGCAACGCTATCCCTAGGATTCAGCAAGCTCTTCACAGCCTGCAGGAATAGTGCAAGAGCTGTTGCAGCTAATATGGCTGACGTACGATCCAGGAATGAGCTCTGAACATCAAAGTGCTCTGGATTATGCAGAACGCTCCACATTTAATGATGAGTGAAGCCACTGTTCCGCTGTTCTGCATTGAACAGCTGTGGCTCCACTACACAAATTCTGATTGGTTTGTATACCACAATTACTGCCATTCGGCATTGCGGTATACAAACCAATGCATAACTGTGCTGCCCTTCCACATTACACAGCGTTGGCTGTGCTCCACAGTTTTTGAATGGCTCATAGACCGCATTTACAGCCAATCGTGAATGCGGTCTATGAGCCAATCAAGTAAGCTTCTAAGGGGGATGGGAGCCAGTGAGATCTCCCCAATACAGGTCAATCGCTTTCTGGGATGTCTTTTCACGCCAAAATAATGGCTTGAAAAGGCTTCCATGAATCAGCGATTTTACTTTTTGCAAGTTGCTTGCAACAACAACTTGGAAGGAAGAACTCTGAAGACCGGGAACTTTGGCATCGGGGAAAAGTTAGGAGCGGCTTGGTGAAGACTTCGGGACTTGGAAGCCAGCCTGCTAGGAGAGGAGTTAGTGAGCTGAACAGACTTGAGGTTCAGGGACTGTGCTTGCTGCTGCTTTGGTGGAGTGAGACCGGTCAGAAGGCTGATGTTAATTTTGCTGCCTGCTGGATCATCGTTTGTGCTGTGGATTGTATTAAGCTGCTGGTGCTGTTTACATAGGTAGAGGTAAGTGACTGTTTTAGCTGCAATGGTTAAGGTTAATGATAATGGTTAAGGTTAATGGTTAGGCAAGTGTTTCCCTATCCTTAAAACTGGTATGCTAGCACAGATCCTGTTATTGTAGCAATTTTCTAAGTTTATAAGAGCAATGTTTAGTATCTCTGGGCTGCTTGTCCCCCTAGTACATCTGATACTGTTAATTAAGCAACTTTCTGAGTTTTATAAGAGGAATATTTAAAGTGTCTCCGTGTTTGTGCTGCTTGTCCCACTAGTGCATCTGTAAATATAATTGCCATTTTTTTAGAGAAATGGTATGCCAAGTTAGGTCCTGTTCTAACAACTTTATAAGTTTATAACAGCAATATTTAAAGTGTCTGTGTGCTATTTTAGAGAAACTGTATGCCAAGTCAGGTCCTTGCTATTCTAGAAACTTTCTACATTTATAAGAGCAGTATTTAAAGTGTCTCTGTTTGTGCTGCTTGTCCCCCTCAGACATCTTTGAAAATAATTGCTATTTTTTTTTGCATTAACTGTATACCAAGTCAGGTCCTGTTATTCTAGCAACTTTCTAAGTTTATAAGAACAATGTTTAGTGTCTGTGCTTGTCCCCTAGTACATTTCTGAAAGTAAAAGCCATTTTTTTGCAGAAACTGTATGCCAAGAGTTTATGAGAGCATCATTTCTACGTTTATCAGAGCAATATTTAAAGAATCTCTGTTTTTGTGCTGCTTGTCCCCCTAGTACATTGGGCAGGGCTTTGTCCAGATTTCTTGCACAAAGAGGTTGAGAGGTATGTCAGGATGGATGTCAGAAGTGAGTTATTTATAGTAATGAGATGATTTAAAGTATTTGGTTTTGTTTTCTGGTAGAACTTTACAGTGTAACTTGATTGTGCATTATTTGGACATAACTGTTCTAAGGCATGATGTCTTAAATAGCACATTCTTGTAAAAGTACAGAGGGCCTTGGTTTTAAAGTACAGAGGGCCCTGGTTTTAAGTACCCTTTTTAGGCACCTTTGCCAGGCCCAGAACTGGCAGTAGGACAGGGGTAGAACACATCTAAAGTGGTGTATGTAAAATACAGGTAGTATTGGTGTGTGTGTGTGTGTGTGTGTGTGTGTGTGTGTGTGTGTGTGTGTGTGTGTGTGTGTGTGTGTGTGTGTGTGTGTGTGTGTGTGTGTTGCAAGTGCATTTGTTAAGTACCATGCTCCATGGCAATAAGTCTACATCTGACCTATGACAGGATGCTATTTAACTTGTCTAACTAAAATCATTTGTGTGACTTGTAATGTCTGTGTAGGAAATGTAGTAAATTTGATTTTTATGTTTGTAAAATGCTGTTTTATTTACTTATGGTGTGGTTATGGTATTGCAGATAAAGGTTTTGGATCTGAGAAGTGTCTTATTGAATTTTAAAGATGTACTATTATGCTCCATGGCGAAGGCACGTTTTGTGCAGTGTGAAAATAGGGTGTTTCACATTTTGACCATTTGTCACACATTGTTAGGGTCTGTGTTCCACATTGGTCTCTTAAGAGGTTGAGACCTATGAATGAGCTCCTGGGATGTGTGTGAGCACTCCTGCACTATTCCTGCATGGACACAGCCAATGTATGCTAATTAACTCATTTGCTGGTAATAACCATGCAAATGAGGTGAATTAGCAATCCAGTAGGCAGGCAGGCATCCGTGCAGGAATAGTGTAGACTGCAGAAATGTATTCAACCAGTAGCTGAATAAATTTCTGCAAACTACAAAAGGGAGGCATGACAACTCATAAAAACACATGTATTATAAGGGTAGGCATGCCAAAGGCAACATATATGGCCATAGGCATGAAAATTAGTTTCAAAATTATAAAAAATTACTTTTTTGGGGGGGCTGATTTTGTCCGTTTAAGAATAGGGTAGCAGTGCGCAAACAGGATCGGCCCGAAAATAATAAAAAAAGCTGGAAATAAGCTTTTTAACCAAAATCATCATTTTGCCATAATAGTCAATGGCATGCATAACACAACAAGACCATGGAATAGTGGTTGCTAAGGGGGAAGGCTGAGTGTCGGTTTTGTAACCATGCATTAGCAATCAATCCTATGCAAATGAGGGGAAGGATACTGAATCACAGATTTCCCCTCAATGCTAGCTTGCACCCAACCATGTAGGTCCAGTAATACCATGGTGTAAGCCTAAGAGCTAGATGACTTCATAAGGGGGTGTGTCATGCATGCTGTAAGCTTATTGGAGCTCTGTGGCCCATGTTTGCCCTTAGTTAAGCACAGCTAAGAAACGGGGGTGTCTGAGGCTGCCTCGCAGTGTTTACATTGCCTAAACAGGTTTGCGCGCTACACACCGAGTTTTAATTAAAAAAAAAAAAAAAAAAAAAACAGGAAATAGCAGCTCCATTCACATCTGAGCACTGGGTTTGCACGGCATGCCACAGGGTTTAAACAGGAAGGCAATGGGAAGGGAAAACAGCAGTAGGAAGGTAATCAAGGAGAACTAGCATAGGTGGCAGGTGAAATGTATCAGAATAAGCCAATTACACAGGCAGCATCCCAGCCCAGCACACTACTATAAACTATGCAAACACCTTTCACTCTGGTTTTTCCCACAAACTCTACACCACCGGTGTACACAAATGGGGAAATTTTACCTAACAAAAGCAACAAAATGATAGGGGCTGCATTCACTGTCATAACTTAATATGTGGAAGAGGCTGAGGGTGGTGAGGATGACAGTGCTGATGACCAACCCACAGTGAGGAGAAGGAGAAGAGTGTACAGACCCATCATAACCTACCAGGGGCTAATAGGGTGGACAGGGACCTCCTACAGCAAACTGTTGAGCTGTGCCAGCCACACCTCACACACAGAACCAACAGAGGGGAACCCATCCCAGTGGATACCAAGGTATGTGTAGGCTTAAGAATACTAGCCACAGCTACCTTCCAAAGGCCAGCTGGGGATATCATGGGGATGTCACAGCCATCAGCATCCAGAGTACTCCACCAGTTCCTGGATGCCATGTCAGCACGTCGGTGAGCACATATATTTCCACAACACCCATGAGACGTTAACCAGCAATATGCGTCACTTCCACCAAATAGCAGAATATCCTGAGGTAGTGGATGCTATAAACTGCACGCACATACACATCAAAACACCACCCGGTGAGTGGGATAGGGGCTACATAAACCGCAGGGGGTTCCCCTCCATCAACTGCCAGGTCCTGTGCAATCCCCAGGGCATTATAATGAATGTGTGTGCTGGCAATCCTTGAAGCTATCATAACTCCCACATCTGGCTTATGATGCAGCTGTACCAGAGATTTGCCAGTGGGGACATCGCATATGGCCACCCAGTGGGGGATGCTGGTTACACACTGTAGCCATGGCTGATGACACCCATCAGAAATGCACACACACACACACACACACACACACACACACACACACACACACACACACACACACACACACACCTAAACAAGAACTCCATAATTAGATACAATCACAAACCAGAATCATAATAGAGCATGTGTTTGGGATTCTCAAGTCATCGTTCTGGTGCCTGGACATATCCGGTGGAGCCTTGCAGTACTTTCCAGCTACATATACCCAAATTGTCATTAGATGTGCCATGCTACACAATATGATCCTGCAGAAACAGCTGCAGCTGGAACAGCATGGGGCAGGGCCACACAGTCCCCCACTATTGCCAAGGCCAGCATAGGCACAGACTGACTCAGAGGAGGAGGAACAACCTGAGCCTGTCCCTGTAGGCAGAAGGAGGCATGCCCAGTATGCCCAGGCCTTGGCAAAGAGGCAATGCATAGCACATACACTGACATGGTAGGAACCCAGGGAATGATGCCTCTCTCTGACTTGCACATACAGTAAAAGGGATGCCAAACAAGACACTACCTGTGCTTAACCATGTATAGGGAGTGTACTATGTGGATCCAACATAGTCAGCCCTCCAGCACCATCCTCAGTACTGGCAATGCCACAAGGTAAGTCACTCTCCCTATCAATTGCTGAATGGAGTAGTATGTTCTGCTAGTTGTATCTATGGTATGGATGTGATCATGCATGGGGATCGGGTGGCTGAATGGGATGGCAGCAGATAGTGGACACCTATATGGGCAGCATGAAATGCATAACAAAAACTGGTGTCAACAAAGTAGGCAGTAGTAGACAAGGTGACAAATCCCACTGCAGTACATTTGGTGGCCGAAATGTGTGCCCATAGGATACACACATGCATGTCAGTGAGGCTCACATACCCAACAACAGCCTCAGCCAGCAGGACAGGTGCAGATGACCACAAAGAAAGGCTGCACTAAGGCCTCCGACTGATGGCAATGGAGAACAGCCCCCCTCCAAACCTACACAGGCAGACTACAACAGGTCAGGCAGATGGATGTTAGTTCTGAAGGGTAAGAAGTCTGAAACTGAAATGTAGGTCAATAAAACCTAAGATCTGTATTACACTGATATGCCTCTAGTCTGCATGATAGGTCAGAATACAGAAGGGAATGGACACAAAGAGCACCTGAAATACCAGTACAGTCATAGCAAATGTTTACAGTTGTCAGGTGTGCCCTCCCACAATCCTATGTAGAAATGTAGTAACATGTACGTGGGGGTATATTAACAGTCGAGCACAGATTACCTGAGCTGGCCAAATTAGCAGGATAATCGTTGCACGTGTAAAATATGCAGGGCTCTGTGTGTTAGATTGTTGTGTGTTGTATATTGTGTGGCAGTGGTCAGCATGTAGGCATGGAGGGTTGTGTCCTGGTGGCCTATGGCCAGTACTGTTGATGACAGGGCCAAATTCTGACAACTGCAGTGCCAAACACAATGCATCCTAACAAGACCCAATCCAGCAGTAATCCATACTAATTGTTCGGATGTAATATCTGTCATCATCTGAAAGATGGACATGGCATGAATGTGGGCCCAGATATAAACGCAGTACACAGGTGGAAGTACCCTAGACAGAGAGTGTATAAAATGTTACTGTCAAATGGGCACACCTTTGGAATTGTACATACAGGTTAGCAGCACATTAGTTGTCTGTGTAGTATGGAATACTGATGTAGTCTGGCCTGGCAGACCACAAAAGGCACAGTTATGAAGTACTAAGAAACTGCTGATGTCCCCACACAAGCCAGCATAAGGGGAATGCCCCACGTATATCTGTGAGTCAGCTGCAAGAAGGTTCCATAGCACACATGCACTCAGCTCACCTCACCATCAGCCACAAGTTCATCACAGGTCATATCCCTGCTGTTGGGAATGAGTAAAATATGACCCCCACTTCTTTATGGGAATACCCACAAAATGCAGCATACTGAAGCGGTGTCCTATGAAGGTGTGTCCCTAGCTGTAAGCAACACCCTGCCAGCATCCACACCAATGGATTAATAAGGACAGAAACTATTGCCATTAACACCTTGCACACCTACCCTGTCACCCCAGGGGAATCCAGTGGCTTGCAGCCTGGGACTGTAAGAGTGACAGAATGCACTGGCCTGCTACAAATGGCCTGCATCACTACCAAATGCCCTACAGTCCTCTGTCAAAGGCCTGTATCTCACCCATACTGCCAATGTATGTTATCTCATGGAGTCCCAAATAACGACATAACACAGTCCACAGAACACAGATGTAAGGCCGTGTTGAAAAATACCAGTAGCATATCCACCATGTCCTACTGCATGAACCCCTAAATACTGCTGGGATGAAGTGATAACTATAGGGATACTTATCAGATATCGCTTGCATAATGTTAGGAAGAGGATAGAGTAACGGGGGGTGGTAGAAGCATGAACGCCGTGGAGTGTGTGAAGTCTGAAACTCTGATGTGTGCCCATACTATCCTTGCCTGCAAACCCAGGAATGGGTGGTTACAAACCTGCTCGTAAACCACAATATGAAGGGGAAATGGCCAGATATACGAACCCTGCCTCTGGGTAACCTGTGTGATTCTGTACAGCTGAGAGGTATGGCCACAGAAGGATATGGCCATTCTGTCACATTGATAGATGTACAAGCATGGGATTCTCAACCACCACAGTACCAAGGTGCTGGATCATTTACACAGACCCATAAGCAAGTGTCTGCAGCTCCCTCTCCAGAATGGCATGAGTGTGGAAGAATATGTAGGCTGCAGACCACAATACTGGACACAGCTTCAGTCATTTTGTATTCCCCAGGAAATTACTGCGAGCAAATAAGTATATCTGTCAGTAGTTGATGACATAATACATCACAGTGTAAAACAGTACATATGTCTGAATATCTCTGCTAACACCAAAACCATGTAGCAGAAGCAGGACAGACACAATTAGTTACAGTATCCCACTATCCTTTGCCCATTGTGACTCCATATTGTCAACATATCTACAGATGTCCTGCAGAAACAGGTTGCTAGCTGTAGGTGTAGAATTTAAATGCATGCACTGGAATACAACCTACATGGAATGGATTCACACATTCAATACAGAAGGTCATATTGGGCATGCTCCCACACTTAGAGAAACGAAGACCATGTCTGACAACAAAATACAGAAGGGTCATACGGGGTTTGCTCCCACACTTGCAGAAATGAAGCCCATGTCTGGCAACAACAGTGGACTATACATATCTGTCAGTCGTAGATGTCTGTGCACACATGCCACATTGCACACCAGTCATGCTATGCACACACATTGGATAGGAATACACACATATATCCAAGGACAGCACACTATAATAGGTCAAACATACACAAACAGAGATGTGGGGAAGTGAGAGAGACAGACAGTGACAAAGAGCTTCCCATCATGAGACCTGTTCCACCCACTACATATCTAATTGGCCAATATCACATGATGTGCCCGTGTCTATCTCTGTAGACATTTGCTTCTGGTAGTCCTCACCACTATAGTGCCTGTGGTGCTTGTGATAACTGTGTAACATGACAGTACAAGTCATTATTCATCTATCAGTCATATACACAGTGTGTGTGTGTGTGTGTGTGTGTGTGTGTGTGTGTGTGTGTGTGTGTGTGTGTGTGCGTGTGTGTATGTAGAGTAATGCTTTTGAGGCCATTCACAGTCACTACACCTCCCATTGCCCTACTTTAGCAAGCCTGCTGATGTCAGTCACCTTGAAATACCTCCTTGGACAAGTTTCAGCCCTTTAAGCTCCATGATGCATGCAATAACTGTGTAATGCTATAGTGTAATGTACTAGTTAGTTAGGAGTTCTAATCCCAAACATAGCAACTGTGTGTGTGTGTGTGTGTGTGTGTGTGTGTGTGTGTGTGTGTGTGTGTGTGTGTGTGTAGGGATCAATTATTTGAGGCCATTCATAGGCACTACACCTCCCATTGCCCTACTTAACAAGCCTGCTGATGTCATTCACCTTGAAATACACCTTTGAATAAGGGCTAGCCCTGTAAGCTCCATGGCCTATGCAATAACTGCATAATGCTATGTGTAATATACTAGATAGGTAGGAGTTCTAATCCCAGGCATGGCAACTGTAAAACTGTGAGTGTGTGTGTGTGTGTGTGTGTGTGTGTGTGTGTGTGTGTGTGTGTGTGTGTGTGTGTGTGTGTGTGTGTGTGTGTGTGTAAAGAAAGTAATGCTTTTGAGGCCATTCACAGCCACTACACCAGCCATTTCCCTACTTTAGCAAGTCTGCTGATGTCAGTCACCTTGAAATACCTCTTTGGACAATATCCAGCACTGTAATCTCTGTGGTGTGTGCAATAACTTCATAATGCTATTGTGTGATGTACTAGTTAAATAGAAGTTCTAATCCCAGACATAAAACTGTGTTTGTGTGTGTAGGGATGAATGATTTTGAGGCCACTCATAGACACTACACCTCCAATTGCCCTACTTTAGCAAGCCTGCTGATGTCATTCACCTTGTAATACACCTTTGGATAAGGGCTAGCCCTATATGCTCCATGGCTCGTGCGATAACTGCATAATTCTCTAGTGTAACATACTAGCTGGGTATGAGTTCTAATCCCAGACATAGCAACTGTAAAACTCTGCATGTATGTAGAGAGTAATATTTTTGAGGCCATTCACAATCACTACACCTCCCATTGCCCTACTTTAGTAAGCCTGCTGAAGTCAGTCACCTTAAAATACCTCCTTGGACAAAGGTCAGCCCTGTAACCTCCATGGCGCGTGCAATAACTGTGTAATGCTATAGTGTGATGTACTAGTCAGGTAGGAGTTCTAATCCCAAACATGGCAACTGTTGAACTTTGTGAGTGTGCATGTGTGTGTGTATGTGTGTGTGTGTGTGTGTGTGTGTGTGTGTGTGTGTGCACAGAGTAATGCCTTTGAGGCCATTCACAGTCAGTACACCTCCCATTGCCCTACTTTAGCAAGCCTGCTGACGTCATCTACAATGAAATATACCTTTGGAGAAGGGCTAGCCCTATAACCTCCGTGGTGCATGCCATAAATGTGGAACAATGTAGTAACAGTAGCTACACAGCTATGGGTTTGAATCTCATCTGTGGTAAGTGTTTGTGTGTGTGTGCCTCAAATATTTTGTCTCCATTTACAGCCAATACACATCTCAGAGCTTGACTTTAGCAGACCTGCAGATATTATCCACCTTACAAGCATCTGTTGAGAAGCCTATACCACATCAGGTCAGTGGTGCATGTAGTAAATGTTTAACATAATGGTCCATAAAGGTTGTTAGCTAGAGGTTTGAACCTCACCCCTGGCAAATGTAAATGTGTGATTAGGGTAAAATTATTTTTGGGATCTCTGACTCACTACATCACCTAATGCCAGTATTTACAAGGGCTGGTGATGTTCCTCACATTAGACGTACCTTGGGACAACATCTGTCCAATTAGCTCCATAGAGCGTGCGATAAATGTGATATACTGTAGTAGACTCTGGACTGCTGATCAAGACTCTATAAGGCAATGAGCAATTTGGGCCTGTAGTTTCACGGCAGAGGTTACAAATGACATGAAACAGAGAAAGAGATGTTTGGTATAAATGTGGTACATGAAACTAAAGCAAGACCATACTTTAGACACAAGAGAAATATTTTGACCTCATCAAATAATAGACAGGAAACAGAAAACAATAAACTGGGTATGCCCCCCACTCAGAGAAATAGACTTACTCTTACCTATACCAGTGATGTTAATGTGTGTGTGTGTGTGTGTGTGTGTGTGTGTGTGTGTGTGTGTGTGTGTGTGTGTGTGTGTGTGTGTGTGTGTGTCATCAGCATCCTGTGTGGAGGTTGCTGTGGTTGTGTAATGACAGGATGCATTATGGGGTGGGTTTTGCTAAATTATGATATTGAGGACCTAGTTTATGTCACAATGTCCACCTTACAAGGACAACAGATGTCAAACAGTAAAGAGGCTGGTGTAGACAATCCATAGCCCTACATGTGGCATAATGGATTGGTGAACAATATAGACAACCCTTCTATTACTCAGAGAACACTCTCCACCCATGTCATATACACAAACACATGTGGCTAGGTAACAACCACTATATTGGTAGTTCCCTGCATATTGCCCACAGATAGTAACTATGGTGTGATTGCAGTGGACTACAGGACTGTTGACCACAACACTGCCACTGACATCAGTACTGTGATGTGTAACATCTCCTAACTGTGTGTAATCCAGCAAGTAAAAGGACATGGCACCCTGTTCCATCCCTACAATAGGCAAATAAATGCTTACACTGGTCCTTTGCTATGTTCCCCACTGGATGCCTGCAACAACTGTAGAGTCTGCAAATGTAACCCACAAAGGGAATACCATGCATTATACACATGCCCTGTATGGACAGATGCCACTAACTCCACTGAATACCTGTATCATGCTGTCAGTGTAGGTGCAGGTATGACCTCAGTTCCATAGCCAAGTCTCACCACATGAGGTCAGGAATGCCACATCAGATGATAACAATCTGTCTGCACAATATGTCCCAGAGACCCCAAGCACACTTCCACACATCACAGAACATGCATGTGCGACATGTGCACAACCCACACACTGTCCATGTTATGGAAAATAGATCACATACATGGCAAGCATTGCACAGCAGTGGCCACCCACATTAGTAACCCAGATGAGTGGATGGTGACTACAATACCCACCTGTGTGGGCCAATCCAGGGACTACACCCCTGAGCCACACTGGACACCATTGTCATGTAGTCTTATGCCAAGGTATTCCCTTTGCCTAACCTTGTACAGCCTTCTGGCACACAGTCAACTACTACACACCTGTGAAGCAATGAACCCATGCATGTCAATACTGGCAAATGTCTATGTGTGTGTGTGTGTGTGTGTGTGTGTGTGTGTGTGTGTGTGTGTGTGTGTGTGGAGATTAAGTATTTTGAAGCCATTCACATTCACTACACCTCCCATTGTCCTACTGTAGCACACCTGCTGATGTCAGTCACCTTGAAATAACCTTTTGGACATATATCAGCCTGATAAGCTCTGTGGCGCATGTGATAGCATAATACTGTAATGTAGCAAACTAGTTAGGTAGAAGTTCTAATCCTGACCCTGCCAACTGTGATTATGTGTGTGATTCCCTGAGAGTGCGTGGTTGTGTCTTCCTTGACACCTGCTTTTGTAGACAGTCACATGTACGACACTTACCTTATCCCTCCTTTATCACTGTTGCTGATGTCACTCACCTTCAAAGATACTTTTGGACAACTTTTCAACATGTAAGATCTGTGGTGCGTGCAATAACTGCATAACAATGCAATAGCAATACGTAGTCAGGCAGGAGTTTGAAACTCAGTACTGGTAAGTGTGTGTTTGTGTGTGTGTGTTATCAGTGTCCTGTGTGGGTGTTGGGGTGATTGTGTAATGACAGGGTCCATTGCAGTGTGGGTTTTGCCACATCATTATATTGAGTAGCTACATGTTCCCTTGTCAACATTACAAGCCAACATTTTCCAAACATTGTAGAGACTGTCAACATTCCTCAGCTATAAATGTGTACAGCCATGTGCAATTACCATGTGACAGTATGGATTAGTACACAATATAGGCAACCATCATAATGCCCAGATACCACTCTCCACCCATGGATCATACACAACATACTTGGCTCTTACTCTCCTACTCCCTTCCTTTCTTACTTTGTCTCTGTCTGTCTCTCTCACTGCCTCTCTGGTGGATGTGGAGAAGTACACCTGCTTTGCTTAGGCAGCAGCTTGAGTTTTGTAAGTGATGCTCATGATCATCTGATGGCCTGTGCATGAATCGCAGTCCCGCACTAACTAATTGCATGTGGAACAGCTGTGGTATCATTCCTATAGCCAATTGCATGAAAACACACTCCTATAACTAAGCACTTCATGTGAGTGTTGGCCCTTTTCCTTCACTGTGAGCAGGACTTCATGTGGGTGTTTGACAAACAGCATCACAGAGGGTAGTTGGATATACCTCTTACAGCATACACTGTGGAGACAGACCAACAAACAGGCAGGGGATGTTCCAGACATGAGGACAGAATGTAAGTATTGCTCTTCTACATTTGAAGTAATGTTGGTTTAACAGGGTTTGTGTGGCTATGGCTGTTCTACATGATTTAATATCTGTTGTAACAGTGTTATGTGGTTGAGGAAACTCTCACCTGTAGGGCTATCTGCAGACTGGCCAGTGTTTGGAGCCTTAAATGTGTTGTGTTACTCACACATTTCCTATCTCTATAAATTCAGTAGCATACACTGAGGATTGCAGTCAGTACATGGTAACAGACATGTGAGTTACTGACGTCATATCCCTCAGAAGGCATATGTCACAACAAACCCTGTTACACCAGAAAATGTATGGGTTTATCATAGCAACATGTCAATATAGGCCTTGTGTTTGTGCCTCCAGCCACAACTCTATTAACCTTTGTACATATGTCATGCAGTA
Organism: Protopterus annectens; assembly: GCF_019279795.1. Lineage (NCBI taxonomy): Eukaryota > Metazoa > Chordata > Ceratodontiformes > Protopteridae > Protopterus > Protopterus annectens. The sequence goes on along the minus strand of NC_056749.1, from coordinate 106,455,255 downwards.
AGAGGTGCATATGTTCAGTACATCATTATTTACTGACATCATACCTGATAAGCCAGTGAGATATCAGACTGCTAGACATGTTATGTATAGTAGGCCTTATATCTGAGGACAAAACCTGGACATTCCATTATAGTGTGTACAGCAGTGAGATCTGTGTACTTATGGTGATTGTTGACAGAATGTGTATTGTGAATATGTACCTTGGCCTGTGTACAGACTGTGGTAGATGTCATTGTTCTTGGTCCTGTTCTATCTGATGTTACATGCTGCTCCAGTGTATGGTACCCTATCAGCATACATGTTTGTAGAACCAGACTGGCACATGTCCCATACCACAGTCAAACATTGGAATACATGTGTATTGGCCCAGTATATGTAGAATTAGTGTGTGAGTGGCACATATGAGGATGGTTTTGTTCACACAGTCCATATACTGTAATATTAAGTATGCTTACCATATGTGACTGTGGCTGTGTTCATATTGGTTGTGGGCATGCACTTTCACACAGGTGTCTGTTACTCCATGCTGTTACATGCCTGTAGAGCCTGCTATATTTGTAGGTACATATGTATTCCCCCATAAGAAATGTAGGCCAGTGATATGGCAGTCTGCCTGTAGTTTGCACAGTGCTTTGTGACATGCCTAGCAGCTCAGTGTATTTACCCAGTGTGATGTGATGTCCAGATATTTGTCAGATGTACTGTTACCAGGCCACCATAACTGTTGTGTATTTCTGACAAAAGCAGTGGGATGCTGTACAGATGTATGTCACTATCTAGTGGGTAGTATGTGGGCTTGTATTCTCTGCTCCTCCAGTTATGTGTCAGGACAGACAGGAGTTTGTGAATGCATAAACTGTGTGAGCTTATCTATTCCAGTATTTTCATGATATCCCCATTTACATGGCTGTAAACATCCACTTTGTTAAGCTTGGTCCACACGTCTTGCACTAAGGGGTTCTGTGAATAGCTTTGGACTGACCAGAGTATGTCAGACTGTTCACAGTTATTGGTCATATCTCTGCTGTATTCCACAGGATCATTATAATATATATATATATATATATATATATATATATATATATATATCTATATGTATATATATATATATATATATATATGTATATATATATATATATATATATATATGTATATATATATATATATATGTGTATATATGTATATATATATATATATATATATGTATATATATATATATATATATATATATATATATATATATATATATATATATATATATATATATATATATATATATATATATATATATATATATATATATGTATATATGTATGTATATATATGTATATATATGTATATATATGTATATGTATATATATATATATATATATATATATATATATATATATATATATATATAGATATATATGTATGTATATATATATAGACATACTGTCTGAGTTCTGCATGCTAAATTGTCTTATGACAAATTATTTGTCAGAGGGAGTTTGTAGATCAGAGTGCAACATGTCTGTCTTTAAAGAATCCACCCTAAGGGGAAAAAAAAAGTTTCCTGACCTATTGTAACGCCTCAAAATTACTCAAGTGCTTTATTTGTAATTTTAGCCATGTTTTCCACAATGTGTCTACCAGTGGTGTTGATGTATCAATGTGATCTTGTCCTCCCTCAAGCCTTTCTCTTTTCCATAATACTTTGTTTGATTCATGCCAGACATAAGAAGTAACTTTGAATTCCCATGCCATTGACATATGGGATTTGGGAGGGTTAGTGTTTACTGTCTTTAAAAGGACTGCTTTTCTGTCTGTAATCACCCTCATTTATGTTTTTGCTCAGACTTTGATTTACACTGTACTTGTTATCCAGCCACGGCCAGAAAAAGTAAATTGCAGGCCTTTGTTCAGGGATTTCTTTTGTAGTCTGAGGAATTGATTCTGCAAGGGTCTCTGTGGAGTGATGGTTTTAACACCTCTGCAGTACTGTGGGGGGAGGGAACTCTCACTTCCTCTTGAATTGGGGGGGGCAGAATCTGCTCCTTTCTTAGCGGGGTGCAGGTGTAGCTCATACTGAATGTGACGTCAGCCTATTGCAGGACACTATCTTGTCTGTCTCTCTCTCTCTATGTCTACACTTAGACTGTTTAGAGTTTGACTTGTCACATTTCTCTGGATCAGCTGAAAACCACACATTGTGGATGGGAGATCGTAGGTTTATCCTGGGAATCATCTCTGTGTCACTGCTGGACAGAGGCACAACAAACTAATGGGCACAGTATTTTTTCATATAAGGGGTGGCGTAAGCCACAAAAATTTGGGCTAGGCTTATAAATGCCTTGGGGCAGATAGCCTAGTATAAACCTATGAACCTATGAACCTAATTACTCTGATTTGTGTGGTACTGCACTATGATGATCTTATGATGTCTGTCAGTAACTGATGGTGTAAATGTCAGTAACAGATGTGACTTCACACATGTCTGTTAACACAACCCCTGTTACTGTAGCAACATTCTACATTTATATCTCCAATACTTACATGACATCCCCTTACACTAAGAGGTTTTGACTATTGGTGCTAAGGTATGACTCCACTACATGTTATGGACATATGTTATACACACACACACACACACACACACACACACACACACACACACACACACACACACACACACACACACACACACACACACACACACACACACACACACACACACGTGTATATATATATATATATATATATATATATATATATATATATATATTTATATATATGGGTTCCATACACTAGATCGAATTTTCACTAATTCAAAATAGTGCATGGAATGCTCACTGCAGTGAAAGTGCACTTAATCAAAAGTGCACTTAGGTGACGTTCAATACAATGAACGGGTGTTGTACTGAACTTCCGTGCAGTACTCACCGACCTTAGGGTTAGGCGTGGGTCATAGTAAGGGGATGGTCTGTAGGGCTATCCCCTTACCATGACCCATGCCCTAACCCTAAGGTCCGTGATGACTGCAGCTCAATGAAGGACATAGCAATGTCCTCCACTATGGTGCGATAGTCACAAACCTTAGGGTTAGGGCAAGGGTTAGGGTAAGGGGATAGCTTTACTAACTATTCCCTTACCCTAACCTGTGCCCTAACCATAAGGCCCATGACTATCGTGCCATAGTGGAGTTCATAGCTTGTTTTTTATGTACTCCAATGTGCTGCGGTGTTTTCGGTGAAATGCACTTATGCAAAAGTTCACTTTCGTTAAAGTGAACTTTCGCAGAAGTTAGGCTTCCTATTACAAGTTTGAAGTAGTGAACTTTTTTTCTTGTAATAGGAATCCATATATATATATATATATGTGTGTGTGTGTGTGTGTGTGTGTGTGTGTGTAGATATAGATATAAATTCACACACACACACACACACACACACACACACACACACACACACACACACACACACACACATATATATATATATATATATATATATACAGGCAGAAATTAGAACTGATCAATTAAGGACTCATTCATAAGATAGAAGAGGTCATAAGATTAATCATTTGTTAACTGAGGGGGTGGAGCTAGGAACTAAACCTTCTATTTAAGGGGTAAAATAAAACATTTCAGAGCTTTGCCAGAAAGGCTCATCCAGACTCTGCTACACTTTGCTGTGAAGAAAAGTTTAGTTTGCTTTTATTTTTTGTATTTTGTATTACTTCATTGCCTTTCTATATTTTGAATACTGTGGTTTGTTTTCTTTACCTTGTGTTTTATTTGCATTCTGCTTTAACAGCATATTAAAACTTCAAAAGAGACCACAGCTCTGTCTATTCTGAGTCAGGCAGAAATTTTTTTTTCTGCCCTCCCACCCAGTTACAGTTGTCTTGTTAAATACCACTGTCTTTCTAGTTGCCTGCCTCTTTAATCTGACCATATATCTCATTTCCTCTCTACTTTCACTGGCTTGTGTGAGTAATCACAAAATCATCGTTTTTGAAATCCCTCCCCTTCAACTATTTAAATTTATTGGCCATCCTACTGTATTCCATAGTACCAGAATACAAAAGTGACCACCCCTTTCAATCCATCTTGATGTTTTAAAAATAGTAATTCTCCACTAAACCTTAACTTTTTAAACAGGTAAACCTTAAGTTACCTACTTTCACATCTAACTTCAATAGTGCACACTGCAGTGTGTATTTTTTTTCATCTTACCTTTAAGCATCCCTGTAACTAGCACTTGCTCTAATACCTGCTGGAAAGCACTAGGAAGCCTTAAACTGATACAAGCACTCCACTGTCCTTGTTAATAAGGAAAATTAATAGTAGGCACTAAGATTAGAATTGCAAAGTACCTTGCTAAGGTAAGGCAAAACAGCTCCTGTACTTTACACAAAAAAAAAAAAAAAGCACCAAACCAGGCATGTCCAAGGGTCAGCTTCTGGGGATTTCTCCTGTCCACCTGGTGAATCTGGGCATATTGGGGCAATGCAGCAATTGCCTCATGTACACAGACAACCCTCTCCTCCTACCAACCAATACTACAACCTGTGAGAGATGCACTTACATAGCCAAAATGGAGGCAAAGCTCTCGTCACCCAAGATTGTGCTAGACAGTCAAGAGGAGAAGGTTAACACCCACACTACACCTCAAGCAACACATAGCCCTTCTAAACCCACACCACCAACACCCACATATAGCAACACTAAATCCACATATTCAGAGGCCCTTAACTGTAACCTGCCCAAGCAGCAAGGACGTCTGAAGCTGAAATGCAAACAAACACCAGTCACAACCAAAGTATCACATAGTTCACAACACCAGTGTGCCACCCAGCAACAGCCCCTAAGGCAAGACAACGTACCTAACACTTTAGTCATAGGTGACTCTATAGTCTGGCACACTGATGTCCCACTCACCAGGCTGAACAAGGAGAAATTTACAGTCAGCTGCCTGTCGGGTGCCAGGATCCACCACATAACGCATGCACTCAAGTCACTCCACAACGAGTACAAATATGACTCTGTCATTGTCCATGTTGGAGTGAATGACTTGAGACGTACCTCTCTGGACTACATCAAAAGAGACATGGAAGAGCTCTCAGATCATGTGGCCCAGGCAGATATGACCCTAGCCCTGAGTAGCATCCTGCCTTCGCCCAGAATTATACCACAATATAAGGACAAAATGATTGACTTCAACAATTGGCCAAGCTTCTGGTGTCATTCAAAGGGGATCCAGTATCTGTCTGCCTGGGACAACATGATCGCCAGACCACGATGCTTTGCCAGAGATGGTCTGCACCTGTCGCTTCTGGGATTCAGGTTACTGGCTAAGGCTTTTGCTACCCCTATAGTGCCTTTTTTAGGCAAAGTTCAAAGGACAAAACCACCACCGTAACAGGTACAAGGATGCAAAATCTGAAGGTAATCCTACTCAATGCTAGAAGTCTAAACCTCAAAATGCACTCTCTCAAGGCACTCCTAAAAATGGAGAACATCGATATCTGTGCAGTAACTGACACCTGATTCAAGGCTCCAGAGAGCACCCCTGCAATACCAGGCTACAACTCTTACCACACTTTTCGGCCACCAAACCAGGACTGAAACACTAAAGGTGGAGGAGTGTCAATATTCACCAAGGATATTCACACCACCAGGCTAGTTGCCCAACACAATGCGTATGAAATTCTCCAGGTGCAACTAACACTAGGTAAGACTGCAATCCAAATTGTAGCTTGTTACAGATCCCCCACCATACCCCAAGATTCTCACTACACCTTTCTAAACATACTGGAAAATATTAAGATAGAACCAAACACCCTAATACTGGGTGATTTTAACTACCCTGCCATTAACTGGGAAAACTACCCATGTACCAACACCTTTGCCCAATGGTTCTTGGAATTCATAAATTCCAACGCCCTGGATTACTAATCCATAGTCCCACCAGGGGCTCCAATATCCTAGACCTGGTCATTACCAACATCGGAAATCGATGCTCCACACATATGGTCACCCCATCATTAGTCAGGTCTGACCATAAGCTAATCACCCTTAACATCCACATCCCACCCTCACCCCCCAGTAAGGAAACCTCCATAAAAGAACTTCTCCAAAGACAACTTCATGCTACTCAAGTCAGAAGTGACAATCTTCATGACACCCATGCAGACAGGAACTGAAAGTTCAACTGCTGAATCCTACACTAAGGCACTGTATGAGCACATCCACTCATGCATGAATCGTACCATCCCATATAGAAACAAGATGCTCTCATCCAAAAAAAGGAAGCAGTCTGGTGGTCCCCTGCCATAAACAAACTTTACAACAAAAGGAAGAAACTGTTGCAGAAAAGAGGAAACTCCCAGGATGCAAAAAACTCCCTTACCAACCTCAGTAAGAAACGGGGATCCCTCATAAAATCCTCCAAAGCTAGTTGCGAAAATAAAATTGCCAAAGATTCCAAAGACAACCACAAGGCATTCTATAACTATGTCAAGAATCTAAATGGCAATGCTCAGATCTGCTCTGAGCTAAAACAGAATGGCATTAAATATACTGATCCCAAGGATATTGCTAATATCCTGGCATATCGATTCAGTGCCAACTTCACCCCCCTTTCACCCCCTAAATGGCCCATCTCAATACCGGAAGATTGCCAAATTCAGGTAATAATGGCCACACAGATAAAAAATGCACTCTCCAAAGCTAAGAATACAGCATCCATAGGACCAGATGACACCCCGGGCTGTGTACTATATGAACTACAATATGAACTGGCACCTCACCTAAGTGTCATGTTTAAGCATAGCCTCACCTCAGGTTTCGTGCCCACTGAGTGGTGCAGAGCTACAGTTATCCCACTCCACAAGGGGGGATCCACCTTGAATCCCATAAACTACCATCCCATTAGTCTGATGAGCCTTATCTGCAAGGCCATGGAGTGTATTATCATGGAACTTACAAACAAAGACATTGGCAACCTTCAAACACTGGACCCCACCCAGTTTGGGTTCGTGAAGGGCAGATCTTGTCTCCTGAACCTGATTGACTTCTTTGAATCAGTCTCCAGAGCCATGGACAAGGGTAAGGTGGTCCACACAGCCATCTAGACCTTGCCAAGGCCTTTGACACCATCCCCCACTATGTAATCATAGATAAACTTACCAAGCTGGGCATTAATACCTACATCACCCAATGGGTTGCTAACTAGCTTACTGATAGAACCCACACTGTAAAAGTCGCCGACTCCAAATCCAGCTCCAGACAAGTGACAAGTGGAGTACCTCAGGGTTCAGTCCTGGGACCGCTCTTGTTTGGCATCAACTTCTCTGAAGTACAGGCTAACACTAAGGGACTCTGGCTAACAAAGTTCGCAGATAACTGCAAACTAGGAGCCATTACTGAATCCCCAAATGATGTAGATACTCTACAAAAGGGTCTTACAGAAACAGATGCTTGGTGCCAATGCCAAGAAATGTATAATTATCCCCTTTGGGAAAAAGCATGGATCCGTGAATTACCATATAGGTGGCAGTACACTAAACACTGAAAGTGTGATAAAAGACTTAGGGACACAGGTGGACAATGGTCTCACCTTCGATAACCACATCACCACAACAGTCAGGCAATCATTCTATGCAGCACACCCCATCACTAAGGGCTTTTCATCCAGAAAAAAGGAGGTCATTGTCCCACTGTACTCATCCCTCATTAGACCCATTATAGAATACAATGCCCCGTTTGGTATGTACCTCTCAAGACATTTGCAACAACTGGAAAGTCCGCAGAACTACCTCACTAAAAGAATCACAGGCCTAAAGCAGATGCCCTAGCTCTGAGTGCCTTAAATAACTCTAGCTATACTCTGTCGCATATCGTCTACTAACATACAAGGCCATGCCAAACCCAGAGCTGTTGGGCATGCTACACTTAAAGAAATACACACACTCTAGGGATTTAAACCTTGTCATCACAATAAACAAAACACGCTGGAGGGATAGGTTCCTGACCCAGAGACTCCCCAGACTCTGGAATAGATTGCCCATACATGTCAAGCAGAATGCCTCTTTGGCCCTCTTCAAAAGGAACCTTGACGATTGGATGGGAGAAAGGAAATTCACCCCGGGGATCATGTCAGTCTAGACAGGGGTCCAGGGAAATAAATAGTGTGGGAAGAAATAGCCAGGGAATTGTTATGGCTAGGCTTGTATAGGCCCTAGGGCTGATAGCCTAGTACCAACCTATGAACCGATATATATATATATATATATATATATATATATATATATATATATATATATATATATATATATATGGGTCTACTTCACATAACCGAATGCTCAGATGTTCGAAATTCATATGGCCGAGACCATATGATCAAACATCTGAATGTTTGAAAATGTGAACTAAACACGTAAAAATAAAAAAGCACACATTAAACTGTGTATAGCAGGGGGGCTTCACCCACCCCTGCACCCCCCACACCCCCCCTACTTAAATGTACCAACCTATGAACCGATATATATATATATATATATATATATATATATATATATATATATATATATATATATATATATATGGGTCTACTTCACATAACCGAACGCTCAGATGTTCGAAATTCATATGGCCGAGACCATATGATCAAACATCTGGATGTTTGAAAATGTGAACTAAACCCATAAAAATAAAAAAGCACACATTAAACTGTGTATAGCAGGGGGGCTTCACCCACCCCTGCACCCCCCACACCCCCCCTACTTAAATATACCAACTCCGAGATCGCACTACAGCGAGGTCAAGGAAAATCTCCCGGTCTGTGCTCTATGCGATTTCCCATTCAGAATGTTGGTATTTCAAAACTTCAAACATATGGTCTGCGATCATATGGGTTTCGAAATTTTGAATTTCGGCATTCTGAAGGGGACACATATATATATATATATATATATATATATATATATATATATATACACAGATAGATCTATATATGACCATAAATATAATGCAATATACAGATGTATATAAATACATATATATAAATATATATATATGTATGTACATGCATACATATATCTACATATGTGTGTATATATATATATATATATATATATATATATATATATATATATATATATATATATATATATAGATAGATATATATATAGATATATATATAGATAGATAGATATATATCCATATCCTTGTTATGTGTAAACATGATTGTTGTATCTACCTTCCCAGATGTATCACACCATATTTATCTCATATGTGTATATTTAGATAAAACAACATACTTGATTCAATACTAATATCACTAACAAGTACTACACAATTGTAGAAGTCAAAGCAGTTGTTCAATACTATTCAGTATGTGTACTGACAGATATATTGGAAAAAACAACCATCTTCGCAGCTGTGATTGCTTAGTGGTTAACTTCTATGACTATAGTGTGCGGGGTCCTGGATTCAAGACCTGCAAGGGCTGTTTATTTTGGTGCTGGGCAAAACAGGGGCTTTTGGATACAGAGTGGTTAAGGCAGTTTTGAGCAGCTTTAAGTGGGTTGCGTGGGTTTGCTCGACGGTAAGTTCTCTGCTAACGTAGGTTAAATGTATAGGCGCGTACATCATTGCCACTTCGCTTACCAGTGCACAAATATGCTTAGCATTTACATTTAAGCAATGCTTACACCTGTTAAGCATTGCTCAGCCCTGGTAACCAGTGATCATATTCCAGTCTGATAAAATAGCAGGGTAATGACTTCTTTAATATGTGTATTTAATTCCTTGTACATAACATGTGTCTATGTGCTGTCATTGCAGTAGCAAGGGGTGTGAGTCTACTGTCTCGGACACCTGAGTATATATGGCTTGTACAACACTATTTTCTGTTTGAATGTGTTTCATCCATGGGTAGTATCCCAGGTTATATGCAGTCACACTGGCATGTAGTGTATCATTACGCTACTACTGTTGACAGTGCTTTCCCAAGTAAGAGTAGATTATAGATTGTAGTACTGGAACCAAACACCCCTGAATGCAAAGATAGACTCTGAGTCCTCACTATCGTGTTCTTGGTGTGTGAGCTGTGTGTCATTAAGTATTTGCTACTGGATATTAATCTGACATGTAGATATTAACTGTAGACTACTATGTGTATAGGACATGTCATTGAAGGCTGCTGTCATGTAGTAATAGCATACCTATCAGTGTCAGATGTCTATCTGTCAACACATTCATCCTAATGCATAACCATTTGGCTAGTTGATGTCTTTCCTCTGTACAGATGTGCAGATGTCAGGTATCCATCTTGGCTGCTTACAGGCAATCTATGCTTGAGTGACACTGACGTGTCTACCCAGCTCTGTTATGAATGCCACAGCTAAGAATCCCCACCCTGTACGCACCACATGCCATGGATACCTCAACTACACTAACACAGTCAACAGAACATGCTTCGGTACAGGTCTCTGAGACTGACACTGACCATGTTATGTAATACATGTTGCATACATGTCAATTGTAGCATCTGACTGGCCCTCTGCAAGTGGCAACCAGATGATTGTATGTTGCATTTAACTCTCACCCTGAGGATCACTCCCGTGGCATCAGTTGATAGATGGCCTGCTGGCAAATGGCAGATGGCATGATACCACTGTTCCCACATCCCCTACTCTTCCCATCTCTCCATGTACAATATCCTAGTACATACCTATGAACAACTTCACCTATGGACCCCAGTAGTGACAAATGTGTCAGTGTGCATTACTGAGAATAATAGTGCCTGTGTGTTTGTAAACCTGTAGTTGATAGTACCCTGAAGCCCTTCACACCCACTACTCCCCCGATTGCCATAGTTAGATATGGCTGCTGCTGTAATGGACATTACATGTACCTTGTTAAACTCTTCACCCTATGGGCTACCTGGAGCTTGCAGTACCAGCACAACACTGTTGTACAAATGGGTAGCTAGGCATGGGTTACCCTCTGAGTCCTGGTAACTGTGTGTATGTGTACAAGTGTGTATATTTGTAGGATACAGCATTTTGAGGCCACATTCTCCTAATACAATACACATTGCCACACAGTACAAGGGATAGTGATGTTACTGACCATAAAAGAGCCATAACAAAGCATTACCCTACTATCCCTGTGGCATGTGCAATAGATGCATATCCCTGTAGTAGCACTTTTGTGATAGACAAGGGGTTGTATTGCAGTCCTGGTCAATGTGTGATGGTGGGTATGTCAGAGTATTATCATGGGTTTCAGTGAGTACAGTTTCCAGTGTGGGCACTGGGTATACTGTCTTTACACTATGGTACCCCCAGTACATGTCCCAAGTTCCACTGTATGGGGACTTCTGTCACCATCAACCATACAGTTAACTGATTACACTATCCATCCCAATGATGCATGTGTTATGTGCAACTTATCTATAACAGAATGGATACACTGACAAGGTAGTTAGCATTGATAAACCCAGGTCTCTCAGCTGTGTGTATGACTGTTATGTGTTTGTCAAAATTTATATGACAGTATATCACACTATGTATTGTTCATAAACAACCAGTACATCCCCCATTACCATACTGTACAAGGCCTGGTGATGTTCTTCACTTAACAAGTAACCTGAGACACACCTCATCCTAAAAGCTTTGTGGTGTGTGCAATTAAGGCTACACACATTAGTAACAATAAGTACCTATGTAGGGGGTCTAGTCTCAGTGTTGCCAAGTAAGAGTCTGCGTGTATTTGAAGGGATCTACTTCAGTTTACAGAAAATACATGTCCCAGGAGGTCATCTGTCCTAGAATTGACTGGCAAATGCTAACATTTCACAGGTATCATCTTGTGTAAATTCATTCCATCAAAACTAGTAGTAGATGTGTAAATGCCCTTTTCCTCACTGTATATCTGTACAGCGATACTGGCGTTGGTATATATATAGCTGTGTGTGGATCTTGTGAACACAGCCACCATCATTGCAGTTATTGTTGAGTGTATCCCTCACTTAGTCAGCTGTAAAACTGTACAGTTTATGGTAGGGCTGTGCCACCCACACCAGCACACCTATGTTTGCCAAATTGAGGATTGCACTACATTGGGGAAGGGGACATATACCCTGCCAGTACCATCATCAATGACAGACTGATTATTTCCCAATGTGATGCTGTGCCTATTCTGTCTTGGTGAAATTACATAGGCTAAAATGGGTTCCTTGCAAAAATACATACATCCATGTTTACAGTATTCTCTGTGTATTGCATCAACACCATATCCTCTGTGTGTGTGTGTGTGTGTGTGTGTGTGTGTGTGTGTGTGTGTGTGTGTGTGTGTGTGTGTGTGTTATACACAAGCTTGTGGTGTGTACCATGCAGTACACTTACCATTGTCCACTGAAGAAGGGCTGCTGACATCATCCAACATGCACTCACCTGTATACACCCCACAGACCTATCAAACATGTGGCACATGCAGTAACTGTTACACAGACCTGTGACTTGTGTTCAGCTGTACCTAGGATATGTCACCACAGTACCTTGTAGGAAACAACAGCAAACCAACATCCTGCTGACACATAGACACCTACAACCCAAACAGAATACATTATGGAGACCACAATCACTCAGTGTTAATAACAGCTATACTGCATCATGGCTGGACAGCTACACATCCTGATATGTAAGCATTAAACTTCAGTGCTGAAAACGTGTTACACAGCATTACATTGGTACACCATAGTACAGTCACCTTGTGCATCAGAACCATATTAGCCTGTCCCTGCATCGATGTTATGGATGACAGGGATGTGGCACAGGTATCATCATATGCACAGGGGGTGTTGTGGGTTTGCCAGATACCTAGGCTGAGCCATTTGTTTGACATCATGTGTTTGTTAGGGGGGTTTGTTATTAATTGAGTTGTGCAGATGTGGTCTGTGTAGGTATGGGGTTGCCCAAGCTGTTTTGGTGATGTGTGTGTGTATGTGTGTGTGTGTGTGTGTGTGTTTGTGTGTGTGTGTGTGTGTGTGTGTGTGTGTGTGTGTGTGTGTGTGTGTGTGTGTGTGTGTGTGTGTGTGTGTGTGTGTGTGTGTGTGTGTGTGTGTGTGTGTGTGTGTGTGTGTGTGTGTGTGTGTGTGTGTGTATGCACACAGTTCTGCCATGTGGCTGCCCTGTACAGGGGTTTGTTGGACAGCTGCAGGCCATATCTGGCAGGGTGTGCAAGTCACCGACTCTGGCCACAAATACGATAACTGTGCCTGCTAAGGGTTCCACGGGCACAATCAGGTACAAGCCAAGATATGGTACTCTCCTCGATAATGACCTATGTCTGCTGGATCTGGGTTCCTCTTGGGACTGGTCAGGGCCACATGCACATGGCTTGCTATGTTGTAGTGTGGAGCACGCCCCCCCTGCAGTGCTGGTGCTGGTACTGTGGGAGTGGCTCTGACTTGCACATCCACGTCGACCTCCACCTGTTGGTGTGGCTGGCCTACGTCCACGTGGCTGTCGCATTACTTCCACCATATGGTCAAGCACAGACATTCCTTGGTTGAGGATTCCCACCATCTCACCCAACCATCTGCCCAGGACCTCTGCAAAATAACAGTGGGCACCTGCAAGATCACGGATGTTGTCAATAACAGCAGAATGAGTAGCCCTCTGGACCCTCAAACCCTGTCAGCTATAATGTTCCATACGTGCCTGTGCCTCCATGATGGCCTGAAACATGCGTCTGGTGACACTAGCTGTGGCACATCTGCCAGGGGCATGATGACCAGCAGCCCTCCTACAAGCACCCCTGTGCATCTGCCTGTGTGATACCTCACTGGTCATCCGGCTATAGCTGCTATGTCCAGACACATGTGCCATAGTCACCACACTTTCCTGTCCCATGCCACCACCAGCCACCTGTCCTTCATCTATGGCCACTAGTGATGGAGTATGTATAGGCAATGTGACCGTGTGTGGGAATGGAGTGGATAACAGTGGGATGTCAAACAATGGCATAGCTTCAGCCCCTGACAACCCTGCCTGTGCCTCACCACACCTATCATCATTGTCAGAGTCTGTATAGACACTAACATCAGTTTGCTTGCAGGAGGGACCCTGAACCACCTCGCCACCTGGGAGGGGAAAACAAGAAATGCACTTTAAGACCTGTACCTCATTGCTTAACTGTACACACGTGCACACACACACACACACACACACACACACACACACACACACACACACACACACACACACACACACACACACACACACACACACTTACAGGTGAGGTTGCACAAAGATATTGTACACAGACCTCTTATTACCCATCTGTCAACATGCCTGACATATGTCACTCAACAGCATGCACTGCAGCTATAGTCAATCCCTGTTACCAACATTATACATCTGTGTGATGCATGAGTTGTATTAGTAGGTGATGCCCCTTCCCCGGAATACACTGCTCCCATGTACACAGTATTGCTGATCACCTGTTCAGCACCCTGGCATGTACTGTGTACCATTACTCACAGGTGTACACACCATTGCTGAATGTGTATATGTGTGTAAGTTATGTTTGCTCTGCTGTTCACAGCCCCTATGTGTTTGTCTGACACATACCTGGGATGATATGTGGACAGATGTCAATAGTGAATGCATGATGTCTGATTTGCAGATCTCATCATCAGCGGTGCATGTATGACCAATAAAATACAATTACACTGATAGCCTTCAAACCTTACCATGGCTATGAGGAGTGTACACACCCTTATTGACATGGCACCCTCTTCCCTGATATGCCATGGGGCCACAATACAGCCTATGTTAACATTACACGAACCTGATATGTGACATATGACATGTGCAATCAAATGCAGGATCAAACAAATGTGTTAGTTGTGCAGATGCTGATTGAGATGTATACAATATGTGGGTGCATAAGTGGGCACACCCTTAACATGATGGTTTGTTGCACCCAACTGTTAAGTGTACTACAGCAGTCACTATTCCTGGAAGGGGTATACTATTATGGCCCATCTGCACTTTCCCGTATTTAGTCACTCTGCCCTACAAATGTCTCCCAACTCTACAAGATTGCAAGGTCAACTCATGCACAGCCCTTGAAGGTCACACAGTGCCTTCACTACTGCTGTGGAGTCAGGGTATGTCTGCCACAATTCATGTGCTTGACTGTGTGCATATACGGCCATTTTAAGTGAGCTTTGGATGTCTGCTTCAGTTCACTGTTGTGTTTCAGGATGACACCCCTCCCTATCCTCAGCCTTTTTGCAGATGCTTGACAACTTTGAGCTAAACATGAGTGTCATTTTGCAGTGTCCCAAATTCAGAACACCATGTGTACTGGCCTAGTCCCTGCTAATGAACGGCAAACATACAGGTGTACACTGGCACCAGCAAGGTACAGATGGGGATGATGGGCCTGAGGTGGAGTGAGGTGTTGCTTGTGCAGCACATGTATCTTAATTGATACTGTCTGTAGGTTTTGAAATTGGTCTTGGTACATCATTACACATTGCAACACATGCCTTTTGGGGGACTTTTGATGTTATACATATGCTACCTGTAGAGAGCCCTGGCTGATGTTTCCTGTGGAACAACTGTCCCATCAGATTACCTTAACCCACAGGCCACACTTATGCAGAGTCCAGGCGATTGTCGACACAGGTACTGCACAGCCAGTATGTGCTAGACATTCCTGCAACTCCCTCAGTGTTGTGGCATGTTTCTAGGCAGCCTCCATGACCAGTTTGCAACATGTGTCGTCATCTGTCTTGGATGGCCATCTGTTTATTTTCTACATTAATGTTGTCCCATACTTCCTCATCACACGGTGCATGTATGACCAATAAAATACAATTACACTGATAGCCTTCAAACCTTACCATGGCTATGAGGAGTGTACACACCCTTATTGACATGGCACCCTCTTCCCTGATATGCCATGGGGCCACAATACAGCCTATGTTAACATTACACGAACCTGATATGTGACATATGACATGTGCAATCAAATGCAGGATCAAGCAAATGTGTTAGTTGTGCAGATGCTGATTGAGATGTATACAATATGTGGGTGCATAAGTGGGCACACCCTTAACATGATGGTTTGTTGCACCCAACTGTTAAGTGTATTACAGCAGTCACTATTCCTGGAAGGGGTATACTATTATGGCCCATCTGCACTTTCCCGTATTTAGTCACACTGCCCTACAAATGTCTCCCAACTCTACAAGATTGCAAGGTCAACTCGTGCACAGCCCTTGAAGTTAACTGCACTGCATCACAGTGGTCACCATGGTGGCGTATTGTATTTGCTGGTGGGCAGGTGCCCTGAGGCTGGTGAGGAGCTCTTCAGCATGTGGAGTCAGGGTATGTCTGCCACAATTCATGTGCTTGACTGTG
>NC_056749.1:106398827-106433827 GCF_019279795.1 Protopterus annectens | reverse complement strand
CATTCTCATTCACCTTGGGAATAGTGTTGGGCTAGTGCTTACTGTCTTACTGACAGTTCTATTTGTCAGTGTGATAGTGATGTTTTAAGCTAAGCATTGTTATGTAACAGATACATTTTCACTGTGGCATCTTAATTCTTTCCCCTAGGGGTTGATTACAGAGTGTAATTGGAGGCTGCTGAACTACATCTGTAATTAGCGTTGATTGATTCATATCTGCCAGGTCAGTGTTTTTTTAATGTTGTACCTCTTGAAGGCCTTGGCCTGGACAGCAACATGTTATGCTTTCAGATTACTTTATCAAATGTTTTGTTTGAGAGTTGCATTACTCAGTTATTATGTATTTCAAACACCTAACTGCTATATGAAATGGCATATACAACTGAAATAGTTCACAAACATTTCTTATGCATGTAGACCTGTGTGTGGTGTCATATCCTTTGACTTGTCTGTGGGTAGATGTTTCATGCAATAATTGCCTTTTGTATGAGAGAATCAAACACCGCCATTTTAAAAGGTGGCAACTGTAGGAATACTGACTGTTCAATATGCTGTGCAGCCTCTAAATATGTATCTTCTTATACATATCTGTAAGTAGTAATATATATATATATATATATATATATATATATATATATATATATATATATATATATGTGTGTGTGTGTGTGTATATATATGTATCATGGAATGTTTACTACTTCCACATTGTGCATTCCCTATGGTACACAGACTGTTCTGCATGATATGTTATTGATATCATCCTGACATCGCACAGCTGAGATGGATTACTGTTAACTTGTTGTGACTATGTTGTGTAGGGTCCTGGGTATGAGACTTTCAAGTGTTGGTTATGGTGTTGCAAGGCAGATCTGTTCAGCTGTGGAGGAGGGGATGATATCAATAATTACAAGGGGTAATTTGGAGCCTCACACCCTGGTGTAGGCATCATACAATATGGATGATTGGTAGGGTTAGATTGTGTGATGGGTACATGTCTCTGGGCGAAATGCAGAGCTATGTCTGGTACGTAATTTTTGTGGAACAGATGCCCTTTTTTAAGGTGAGAGTGAGATGTTAAGGAAGGATTATGGTAAGTGTGGTGAGGGATGTTTGGTAGGAGAGGTTGCATTTGCAGACAGAGAAGACAGACAAGACAGCAGACAGGGGTGGTGTATGACACATGGGGGTAAACACCTTGAGGGGGAGGGTGGTTGGGAATCCGAGGCTCATGAGCTCCCCATATGGTAGTATTGGCACTGATGTCCCCACCCATTGGCAGTCACCACTACTCCTTCACAAGCCCCAAAGGTGGCTGTGCTGGGGGCTGGGCTGGAGGGGCCACTTGCGGTCTGGCACAGGGGGTCATCCAGCTCCATCTGGAGGACACTGCACAATATGCCACAGACCTTGTCCCGGGTGACAACATCCTCACCGTGCCCACTTGCAGGCGGGGAGTGAGCCCCATCCCCTGTAGCAGTTCCACCTGAGGGTGGTGCAGGACAAGCAGATGAGGGAGGTCTGGGTTCCCAGACATGCCCGGACCCAGTGCCAGGCCAGGTGGGGTGGGAGAGGCAGATCTGCTGGGATCTTCCTTCCCATATGTGGTATGGTGTGGAAATTAACAATGAATATTGGTTAGTCATGCACAGCACATTACAACATTAATCAAAATAGTATGCATGGATATTCCCATTTATCCAAAACAGTGCAATTATAACAGTGCCATAGCAAGCAGAACCTATGCATATATGGAATGGCATTCAGGGTTGCAACAGCATGCCAGTTAGTGGTATGTCAGGCAGGCAATAAAATGATTATTCAGCAGGGAATATTAGTATGCACACAGTTTAAACAATGATAAACCAAATGGAGCACCGATCTCAACAGTAGAGGTTTGTTTAGGAACATACCCATGTTGGTTTCAGTGTGATGGTTGGATCAGTTGAGTGGTGGGGGAAGGAAACAGATTCACTTGACAACTGGTGTCAAGTATATTTGTGAGTACACTATTTACTACTCTACATTCTGACCACACTTACACTCTACCTGGGCCACGGCGCTGCTACAGCACACCAACAGCTGTAGATATCAACAGAGCAATTGTACCCTTATTTTATTTATACACATCAGACCTGTTTTTATACCAATTTCTTTACCTGTGGGCCTGTGAAGATGAACCGTGTGCACATTACATTGCTGTTTCTACACATATTTCAGATTCAAATATTAGTTGCAGGCCCTGGAGTGTGTGTTGTGCCTTTCACATACATCTACAAAGACATTCTCTGTGTGCAGGTTTCTTGGCAGCTGGGGAAAGTATCCATGACAGCGTGACACTTGAGGAGCTTGTCTGGGCTAGACTGCAGAGTGTGGATGTCTAGTTGCATCTATTTGTAGGACTGGGGCTGATCAACACAGCGATTGTACACCTTTCATAGTTATACACATCATACTAGTATATCTATTCAGATTTCTTTACCTGTGTGTCCTGTATGGAAAATGTATATGTTGCAGTACATTATTTTTTCTATTCAGATTGCAGTTTACAACTGTAGAAACAGACTGAATGGCTGTCCCTGGATTTGGAACGTGGTGTGTGTGCAAAATTGAACTACAGGCCTTGTTGTTATCAGACTGAGCTACTGGGGAGGTGGTGAGTGCTGCTTGTGACATTTCTATCTAGTACATATTTTTGTGCACAGTACTTTTACTATGACATGTTGCATTATTTGTTTCCCATTTTCAGTACAAATTATGCATACACAACAGACACTGGTGTCACTGTTTGTGAAACATGAGCACATTAGCTGGATTGCACATTTGACTGTTTTATAACTACATACTGCAGTTTAGATTCCTGAGTACACAGTGTAGATTTTAAGTCTGCACCTTAGCCTTATACATTTTTCAGTACATTCACAGCTACGTACAGCTGAAATTGACAGGTTAACACAGGACAATGCTGGCAGACAAACAAGTTCATAGGTTCATAGGTTCATAGGTTCATACTAGGCTATCTGCCCGAGGGCATTTACAAGCCTAGCCCATCGTTTTGTGGCTTACGCCACCCCTTTAGTATGGGGAACTATACCCATTATTTTGCTGTGCCTCTGTCGAGCAGTGACACTGAGGTTATCCCTGGGGTATATCTGTGATCTCCCATCCATTGGTCAAGATTTCTCTTGAACAAGGCCAGCGAGGTGCTATGCCTCACATGTACCGGGATTTTGTTCCACAGCATAGGGAGACTTTGGGTGATGAATCTATCCCTCCAGCACGTCCTATTAATAGCCGTGTCAAGGTTTAAGTCTCCCGCCCTTGTGGCTCTGATGGATCTAGATTTTTTGAGGTGAAGCATATTCATCAAATCTGGGTTTGACATGGCCTTGTATGTTAGGCAAAGGTCACCTCTGAGCAAGCAGTAAGCGACTGAATAGAGCTGGAGTTCTTTCAGTCGGGCAGCATAGGACAGATTTTTGAGACCCTTTATCCTTTTGGTGAGGAACTTTGTGGCCTCTCCAGCTGCTGCAAGTGTCGGGTCAGATACATTCCGAATGGGGCATTATACTCAATCATTGGTCTGATGAGTGATGAGTAAAGGGAGACTATGACCTCCCTTGATCTAGATGAGAATCCCTTCATGATAAGGTGGGCAATGTAGAAGGTCTTCCTAACTACTTTAGCTACATGGGTGTCGAATGACAGACTACTATCAACCTGGGTCCCCAGGTCCCTGATAACTTCTTCTGTGCTCAGTGGATTGCCACCTATTTGGTAGCTAGGGTAACCTTGTTTTTCCCGAAGGGTATGACTATGCATTTTTGGCATTTAACTTTAGGCCGTGGCTCTGGCACCAGTTATCCGTTTCTGTGAGACCCTTCTGAAGGATATCTGTATCAGATGTGTTTTCTACTATGGCCCAGTTTGCAGTCATCTGCAAACTTTGTCAGCCATAACCCTCCTGTGTTTGCTTGTACTGGAAAAGTAGATGCCAAACAAGAGTGGGCCCAGGACTGAGCCCTGTGGGACACCACTTGTGACAGGCTTTGAGTCTGACATGGCACCAGCAACTCTGACCCTGTGGGTTCTGTCACTCAGCCAGTTTGCAACCCATCTTGTGATGTATGGGTTGACATTTAAGCTGATGAGTTTTTCAATGATACCCGAGTGGGGTATTGTATCTAAGGCCTTAGCCAGATCGAGGTAGGCTGTATGGACTGCCTTTCCTCATCAATGGCTTTGGTGACTGTTTGAAAAAGTCAACCAAGTTTAAAAGGCATGATCTGCCTTTGACAAAGCCAAACTGGGTTGGATCCAAAGTCTGCAAATTCCTATGTCTTTATTTATGAGGTCCATTATGATCCTCTCCATGGCTTTGCAGATAAGGCTTGTCAAGCTAATGGGCGGTAATTTCCAGGGTCGGTGGAGGCACCGCCTTTGTGAAGTGGTACCACAGTTGCAGTGCGCCACTCCTGGGTACGTATCCAGAGGTAAGACTTTGATTAAACAGCTGTCCTAGCTGTGGGTTTAATTCCTCATTGAGTTCATGGAGCACACAGCCGGGACACCATCAGGTCCCATGGATGCTGTGTTTTTGCTTTGGAGAGCAGTTCTCACTTGGGCGCTGGAGATGTTTGGGGGCTGCAATCGTTTGGTATAGATATCTCTCCTTTGGGGAGGGGAGAAGTTTGCACTGAACCTGTCAGCCAGTATGTTGGCAATGTCTGTAGGATCAGTAATCTTCACATCATTTTGAACTAGCTCTGAGCATATCTGGGAGTTTCCTCCCAGGTTTCTAACATAGCTAAAGAAGGCCTTATGATTGTCTTTTGAGTCTTTAGCTATTTTTCTCTCGAAATTTGCTTTGGATGATTTTATGAGAGCTCTTAGTTTTTACTTATAGTGATCAAGGGTGTCTTACCTTTTAAGGATTTTGCTCTATCTTGTAGTAGCTTCCTCCTTTTGTTGTAGAGTTTGTTTATGGCTGGGGTCCACCAGACTGGACGCTTGCCTTTGGTACAAAGAGTCTTTGTTTTGCTTGGGATTGCCTTATCCATGCAGTCCTGCAGGTGCTGGTAGAAGGCATTTGTAAGTGATTCAGCGGCTTGAGTACTGTTTTCCACCTGCTCGTTGGCCTTAAAGGAGACCACACTAGTCTTTAGAAGTGTGTAGTCTGCTTCTGAGAAGTTCTTTACTGTGGTCTTTTTATTTCAGGTGGGGTGGGATGAGGACCTCCAGCGAGATTAGTTTGTGGTCTGATCTCACCAGTGAGGGGTACACCTCCGGTGTTGAACATTGTGCTCCCATGTTCGTGATGATGAGATCAAGTATGTTATCTCCTCTTGTGGGGATGGTGACTAGTTGTTCCATGGCATTTGAGTTTATGAATTCCAGGAACTTTTGGGCTAGGGTGTTTGGGCTTGAGTAGTGTTCCCAGTCTATATTAGGGTAATTGAAGTCACCTAGTATGATGGTGTTTGGTGATACATTTATCCCCTCTAGTGTTTTCAGGAAGGCCATGTGAGGTTCCTGAGTTTGTGAGGGTGGCCTGTAACATGCTACAATTTGCAGAGCAGTCTTGCCTATGGTTAATTGCACCTGGATGGTCTCCGATGGATGGTGCGTTGGCACCAGTGTTGAGGTGTGGGTGTCCTTGATGAATATGGATACCCCGCTCCTTTCTTGGTATTGTCTGGATTTTGGGGCGAACGCATGATATGAGGTAAAACCTGATAGCTGGGGTGCTCTCAGGAGCCTTGAACCAGGTTTCTGTCACAGCACAGAAATCGATGTTCTCCATACTGAGAAGGGCCTCGAGTGTGCATTTTGAGATTTAGACTTCTGGCATTGAGCAGCATTACCCTTAGTTTTTTTCCTTTTTGTGTTCTAGGGTGGTAGGTTTAGAATTTGAGCCTTGCCTAAAAAGGCACTATGGGGGTGGCAAGAGCCTTTGCCAATATCCGGAATCCCAGGGTGACAGGTGCAAGCCGTCCCTTGAAGCAGCGTGGCTTGTCCAGCATGTCATCCCAGGCAGACAGACACTGGATCCCCTTTGAATGACACCAGTGTTTAAGCCAATTGTTAAAGCTGATCATCTTATCTCTGTATTGTGGCATCATTCTTGGTGAAGGTAGGATACTGCTCAAGGTCAGGGTCATACCTGCCTGGGCTACATAATCAGAGAGCTCCTCAATGTCTCTTTTCATGTAGTCCAAGGAGGTACGTCTCAGGTCGTTTACACCAGCGTGGACAATGACTGAGTCATATTTGTACCTGCTGTTGAGAGACCTGAGTGCTTGCGTTATGTGGCGGATTCTAGCGCCCGACAGGCAGCTTACTGTGACCTTCTCCTTATGCAGTCTGGTGAGCGGGACGTCAGTGTGTCTGACTATGGAGTCACCAATGACTAGTGTGTCTGGCATTGTGTTTGGCCTTAAGGGCTGTGACTGTTTGACACTCTGACTGTGAGGTCTATGTGTTGCAGGTGTTGTGTTCTGAGGTGGTGGTTGTTTGGGTGTCTGCTTTGGTGGCCTCTGCTGTTTTGGTAGATTTTGATCAGAGCCTCGAGTATGTCTTTGTGTGTTTATGTGTATGATTTGAGGTTGTAATGGTACTATGTGAGACTGGGTCTATAGTGTGTGTGGTAACCTTCTCCTCCTGACTGGTCTTGCCAGTCCTATGTTGAGAGAGCTCAGTCTCCAGTTTGGCCGTATAGTTGCATCTCGCATGTATTTGTGTTTTGTGGGAGGAGGAGAGGGTTGTCTGTGTACATGAGGCAATTTTAACATTGCCTCAATATTCCCAGGTTAACCAGCTGAGCAGGAGAGGACACTAGCAACTGATCCCTCGACATGCTAGAAGGAATAGAAAAAAAACTTTAAAAAGATTCCGGGGGACGTGGGTGACCGAGAAATGGGGGTTGCCTTTTGGGGTACTATCTATGACAAGAGTGCCGTATCAAGGTAATAAGTACTGTAGGAGTAAGTGCTACGTTTAACAGATAGAGAATAGTCTACTTGGAGTCAAGTAGAGATGATCTTTTAATTATAGGATAAGCTGATTAGATCAGTAGTATAGTTTGAGGAAGGTAGTTTTAAGGGAAAATTTGAAGAGTGGACTTTAGGTAGCCCGAATAGTTTAAACCTGCTTAACCGCTGCTGCCCTAGTGTGCAACGGTAGCAACTCCGCTAATCGGCTAAATCGCTAATGCGCTAAAGCGTCTTTATAGCAGGGGGCTGGAAAAGACAGGAAATGACCCAAAATGGCCAATAAACTACAAGTTACTGCCTTAAACCACTCCTCTGAGGACAAATGAAGGAGTTATGGAAATGACCCCTAGTGGCCAATAAAACTACAGTTTCAAGTCAGTAACCACCTCTCCAGGGGGCAGGGAAGCTGCTCAATGTTAGTCACTGCCACTGATGAACACAGAGACCCTCCTTCAGCCCAAGCAAAAATGGCCTCACAGAAACTTTCAAACAGTTCAGGAACAGCAAGCCTGTAACTGAACTTTTTTAACTCTCAGAAAAGTGGGAAAAAGCAAGATTTTTTTTTTTGTTTTGTTTTTACAGAGATAGCAGAGGTTCACAAGTAATATCAAGTTATAACAGTGCAGTAAATGACCCCACACAAGAGTGCTAGGTCAAGGACAGAAAATATGCAAGTTTTAAGAAAAAACGATTTAAAATTAAGTGCAAACAGGAAATTCAGCAAACAGCTTTTGGTTGTGCTCTAAATACAGCTACTAATACAGAAATCAAGTTTAACAAGCCAGAAAATGCTCAAGCTAGGCAGCTATGCAGAAAAACTTAGCAAATAAACAGAGAAAAAATACTTAAAATCTCAAAAGTGGCTCCCTTCTTCTCTCAGCGTTTTTTCCTCTTGGAGGGTGCTTCACCAACAGCCAACAAGCCTGAAAAGACGCTCAAACCATGAGGCAACTAGGTTTTAAGAGAGGAAGATGAAGGAGTTATGGAAATGACCCCTAGTGGCCAATAAAACTACAGTTTCAAGTCAGTAACCACCTCTCCGGGGGGCAGGGAAGCTGCTCAATGTTAGTCACTGCCACTGATGAACACAGAGACCCTCCTTCAGCCCAAGCAAAAATGGCCTCACAGAAACTTTCAAACAGTTCAGGAACAGCAAGCCTGTAACTGAACTTTTTTAACTCTCAGAAAAGTGGGAAAAAAGCAAGATTTTTTTTTGTTTTTGTTTTTTACAGAGATAGCAGAGGTTCACAAGTACTATCAAGTTATAACAGTGCAGTAAATGACCCCACACAAGAGTGCTAGGTCAAGGACAGAAAATATGCAAGTTTTAAGAAAAAAACGATTTAAAATTAAGTGCAAACAGGAAATTCAGCAAACAGCTTTTGGTTGTGCTCTAAATACAGCTACTAATACAGAAATCAAGTTTAACAAGCCAGAAAATGCTCAAGCTAGGCAGCTATGCAGAAAAACTTAGCAAATAAACAGAGAAAAATACTTAAAATCTCAAAGTGGCTCCCTTCTTCTCTCAGCGTTTTTCCTCTTGGAGGTGCTTCACCAACAGCCAACAAGCCTGAAAAGACGCTCAAACCACGAGGCAACTAGGTTTTAAGAGAGGAAGATGAAGGAGTTATGGAAATGACCCCTAGTGGCCAATAAAACTACAGTTTCAAGTCAGTAACCACCTCTCCGGGGGGCAGGGAAGCTGCTCAATGTTAGTCACTGCCACTGATGAACACAGAGACCCTCCTTCAGCCCAAGCAAAAATGGCCTCACAGAAACTTTCAAACAGTTCAGGAACAGCAAGCCTGTAACTGAACTTTTTTAACATATTCTGATGGCAATATGTACTGTTGCTTTTTTCAAGTTGTTTGATATGCCCATTCTAAAGTATGCAGACAAGCAGTGCTAACTCAGTTCACCTCAGTTAATGCAGTTCGCAGGACATACACAGTTCTGTTTTTCAGGTACAAGTGAGATGACACACACCAGTGTTTGGGATCACCTTTATTAGTTTTGACATACATATCTGTGTAAAACTAAGAAATCCACAATTGCTATTCCTGCATGATCTGCACAGGGGAATGCTTTTCATTTCTAACTGTTACAGCAGCCCTGACATGGCACTTTCTTGGAAGGTTCACTCAGGCACACTCATACATATACTACTATTCCTCTCCTGCATATTATACCATGTTTGCTACTGATATCTGTATTACACAGCAGCTGGGAATACTCCATTGTAACACTGGCAGCCTGACATAGGCATTTATTCCTGACTTTTACAGCACAATTATATATACAGGTGGTACTGCCATTACTATAATTTTGATTTCTTACTGCTAATAGTAGGGGGTATTCTGTACTCACCATACTTCCAACGCAGCCGGGCCAGTCGCTGGGCATGAGCCTCAACATTCTGGGACCTCTCCGCAGCAACTGTTTGGGGAGACATCACACATTAATCACAGCTGCACAGTCACAAGTTGAATGTTTTCCATACTTAGTAAGAGATACATAAGACTGCATACTTAGGCAGGTGGGACATCCTGCGCTCGCGCTTCTTGGATCCACTGGTCCAAGAGTGCACCCCTTCTCCGCATCAGGTCATTATGGTAGTGACGTACCTGCTCACCAGTCCGGGGTATGCCAGTGTCACTGTTGAGATCACATGCAAGCTGGTTTCTTGGGATACCAAAGGAAGTTAAGTAATAAGTTATTAATTTTCTGTTTAATTTTGACAGGTGGAGAATTATTAGAGCTTGGCCAATGAATAATATTTTAAGTAACAGTATCATTTTGATTGACGTTAGTCTGTCTTCAAATGTGAAGAAGGGTCTGTTCCAACTGTCAGTTAGACTTGTAACTGAGTTTATAGGTTGTTGGTAATTAGATGTGGGTTATTTTTTATAATTAGATTCAATAATGATACCTAGATATTTAATATGTGTGCCTTCCCAGTTTATGTCTCTTTTTGATCTAAGTTTCATAGTAACATTTTTATTCACTAGATGTGCCTGAGTTTTGTTGTGATTCTATTTTAGACCAGAGATGTTTACACAGAAGTCTAGATTATGCAATAGGTGATCTACTGAATTTTCTGTATCATTAGACGTTATTAGTAGGTCATCAGCAACCAGTTGTATCTTGGGGGATAATTTGTCTGACACTTTATATCCTTTAACTCTGTCATTGTTTCTAACATAATTTGCAAGAGGCTCAATATCTAGGGCAAAGATTAATGGGGAGAGGTGGGACCCCTGTTTAGTACCTCTTAATATTTTGAATGAGCTAGATTGGTAAGGTCCAATCTTTACATACGCTATGGACTTTTCATATAGTTGTTTTAATTAATCCTATAAAGTTTGGAGAGAAATTGTATTTTTGCAGAGCTTTAAACAGATATGGCCAACTTAGGGAGTCAAAAGCTTTATCTGTATCAAGCCTTAAAATAGAAAGCTAATTTTTTCTTGTTTGCTAACTCTATTAAGGACAGTAATCTAAATACATTGTCTTGTAACTTTCTGTTTTTGATAGACCCAGTTTGGTCTTCATTAATTTATATTGAAAGAATAATTATTTAATATGTCTGCTAAGATAGACGTGAATATCTTGTAATCAATGTTAAACAAAGAAATTGGCCTCTATGATGTGCAAAGGTTGGGGTCTTTATTTGGTTTTAAGATGGGAGAGATGATAAAATATTTCCATGACAGAGGGATGTTTGCTTTAGTTTTAACTTCTTGGAATGCATTGAATAAGATTTTCAAGATGTCACCAGGTAAGAATTTGTAAAATTCCAGAATTAGACCATTCAGCCCTGGTGCCTTTTCTGTTTTAAGATTTTTTTATTTGTTCCTTTCATTCTTTAAAAAAAACAGGTTTATCTATGTTATTAATTTTGTGTTTGGATAGCTTCTTATGAATAATATCATTAGCAAGAAAGTTGTCTATACTTTTCTTATCACTTGTAGATGAGTTATTATTATTAATATTTTGTAATGTGTTTTAAAACATAATAAGATATTTTTTAGATCTGTAACTTTGATAGTCTGATTATTTCTAGCGAAAGAGATATTCTTAATAACTGTCTTTCAGCTTTTCCCAGTTAAGGGTTGCCACAGCAGAACTCCAGTCCACTAATGATTGCCAGTGATTTTTTACAGTGTTGAGTTGCCAGCCTGGCACCCAACCTTCAACGAAGGCACACCCATACATGCACGAACCTATCTGCATGTCTTTAAATTCACTCGACCACTGGGAGGACATGCAGGCTCCACACAGAAGGAACTCCAGCCAAGAATCAAACTGGAGAACCTCTTGCTGTGAGGCAACAATGCTAACTGCAGCACCACCGCAGCTTGTAAAGAGATGGTCTTAATATGCATCATTTTTAAGGGAAACAAATAATGAATTCCAAAACAGAGTAAGTTCCAAAAACATTGAAAGGGCTTTTTGTTAAGAATGTTCTATTGACAGTTTGGAAACTAAACAGATTTTACAAAATAATTGGGCAATTCTTTTAGATAACAGAAATGTACGGGATAAAACTGGTTCAAAACACAATTTTAGTTACTGAGAATGTAAATATGAAAAAAGCCATTGAGCAGGGGAGAAAAAAAAACACCCACAAGGAATAACAATGCAAAAGTATGTGATTTTATTTCCATGGCACAGGTAAAATGTGTAAATACATGACAAATACCTGCATTGCTTTAGCTGGCAAGATACAAGAACCTTTGGGAAAAAAGATATTTCAGCTGTAACTCTAAATGAAATTTGTCAAGTTGTGAATTCTTTAAGACATGTTATATTAACAAGACAGCTATCAAAAAGAGTTTATGAACATTTACCGTCAATAAATAAGAAGGACATATAAGTTCTCTAGTAATTGTTGGAACTTAAAGAAATATTCTTTTTTTGTTTTGGACTATGTTGATTATGGAGATTTTAAAGGAGACACAGACAGTCTTTTGGAAATCAAAGAATGTTATTGGCAGCTAAGGCATAGTTGCTCATGTGGCAGCAGATCTTAACGATGTGGTTGATACTGTATGCTAAAGATGAAGCCATCAGTGTTGTAAATATGTAAATTGTTTGATTTCTATTGATTTTCATTTGACCTGTGACTTTTTATAAGAGGGCAAAGATTATAACTGTTACTTTATGATGACGTCTTTTCATTAAAAGGACGAAGGCCTCAAAATGGTAGTCATGTGATCATTGTGGAGTGTTTTTTTTTTTCTGAATATTACTGTTTTACATTTTTGCATTGGCTTGGTTATTTATTTTTTAATAAATATCATAGCGATACAGAAATATAGGTATATAAACTTCATGGCATTAGAGTTAACTAAAAGGTTTAACATGGTTGAAATTGGGGTGAAAATGGAGTAAGAAATCTGGATGTTGATACTAAGAGCTGACATTGCACCTGTCACCCTTAGGCTTTCGAATACTGGCCAAGGCTCTTGCCGCTCCCCCATAGTGCCTTTTTTAGGCAAGGCTCAAAAGACAAACCCACCACCGTAAATAGCACAAGTAACAAAAAACTGAGGGTAATGCTACTCAATGCCAGAAGTCTAAACCTCTAAATGCACGCACTCCTCAGTATGGAGAAAATCGATATATCTGCAGTAACAGAAAATGGGTTTAAGGCTCCAGAGAGCACCCCAGCACTACCAGGCTACAACTCATACCATACATTTTGGAAATACAAAAGGCGGGGGTTTATCCATATTCATCAAAGATACCCACACCTCCAAATGCCCTGGATCAACTGGTCAACACTCCCACCAGAGGTGACAACATATTGGACTTGGTCATCACCAATGTGGGTGACCGGTGTTCCACACCAGAAGTCAACCCCTCGCTAGTTAGATCTGATGAAAACAGAAGTAGTGAACCAACCACCAGGACCGTTCAGCAAAATGTTCCTGTAGCTCGAATAGCTGAAACAAATGATATTAAATCACCAAACCATTGAGCAAAACTGTCCATAAACTGCACGAAAGACTGCAATGCCTTCAATAATATAAAAAAGATGCTGCTCCGTCATAAAAATAAGCAATCTTTTAATGATGAACAGAAAAAATAAGCGCTTTCACGCGGTAAAACCACGCTTCTTCAGATTTCATTAATTCAATGTATAAGCTTAGTTATTTATACTGCCAAAGGCGGGAAAATAAATCAATTAACAAACCACTTAATAAGTTAATCAAATTATATACATGTTGCGTAGCAACTATTACACTGTAGGCACATCAGCGTTATAAAGACATGAATATAAAAGACATAAATAGGCACATAAACATATAGTATGAACATAAAAACATGCTATATTTCTAAACAAACTAATTTTATATTAAAATCCGCTTCATGAAACATGATTTTGGCTTGCATTCATGTCAACCTGGGAGCAATATTCAAAGGCTAAACTCCTGAAAGGTATATTTACACTGGAAAACCATAGCCAACAAACCCGAACATTGAGGGCATAATAATCGGAACAGTCACATTGATCCGTCCGTTATGGTTAGAACTGTAGTTACTACTCCAATAAATACAAAATCATTTATCGGACGATGTTCATACAGTCTTGAGCCTAAATATTTTTTACATTAAATGTGTTACTAGGTAACTATTCCACTGCAAGCACATCCGCGTTAAATAAACGTGGATATGGAAGACATAAGCAGGCACATAAACATATGATATGAGCATGAAATCATACTATATTTCTAAACAGACTAAAAAATCACTGCATAAAACGTTGTTTGGCTTCCATTCATATCAACCTAGAAACAATGTTCAAAGGCTGAACTCCTGAATGATATATTAATACTAGAAAGCCATAACCAACAGATCCAAGCATTAAGGACATGATTATCGGAACAGTCGCATTGATCCATCCATTCTAATGGGAGCTGGAGTTAGATTAGTTAGATTAGTTAGTTAGTAGTTAGATCTGACCATAAACAAATCACTTTGGATATCCACATTCCGCCCCCACCCCCGGACAAGGAAACCACCATGAAAAACTTTTCAAAAGCAAACTTCACATTACTTAAGACCGAGGTGGAAAGTTTCAAAGCCCCCATGCTGAAGGATAACGCTGTCCAAGCTACAAAATCCTTTACTAATGTATTCTACGGGGACCTACAAGAATGCATGGATCGTGCTATCCCAAGCAAAACCAAGACTCACTCTTCCAAGAAAAGGAAACCAGGTGGACCCCTGCCATAAACAAGCTATACAACAGAAGGAGGAAACTAGTACAGAAAAGAGTAAAATCCCAAGAAGGGAAGACATCCCTGATCAGTATCAGCAAGAAACTACAATCCCTGATAAAATCATCCAAGGCGAGCTTTGAAAGAAAAATTACCAAGGACTCCAAAGATAACCACAAGGCATTCTTTAGCAATGTCAGGAATCTAAGTGGCAATGCTCAGATCTGCTCGGAGTTAGTGCAGAATGGCACAAAATACACTGAACCAATATTGAACTGATATTGCCAACATCCTGGCAGACAGGTTCAGTGCAAACTTCACCCCCCCTCACCCCCAAAAAGGCTCATAACCATACGAGAAGAATGTACAGCCCCTGAAATCAGACACTCAGGTTAAAACAGCCCTCTCCAAAGCCAAAAACACAGCATCAATGGGACTGGATGGTGTCCCAGGCTGTGTCCTACATGAGCTCAAAGATGAACTAACCCCTCACCTAACCACACGGTTCAGACTCAGCCTCTCCACAGGCCACATAGAGTGGCGCACAGCAATGGTTATTCCACTCCACAAAGGTGGAGCCACAACAGACCCTGGGAACTATCGCCCTATAAGCTTGAGTAGCTTGGTCTGCAAGGCTATGGAGTGCATCATCATGGAACTTATTAAGAGAGAAACTGGGAACCTCCAAACACTGGACCCTACCCAGTTCGGCTTTGTTAAGGGCAGATCATGCCTCCTAAACCTGGTGGACTTCTTTCAGACAGTTACCAAGGCTATAGACGAGGGAAAAGTGGTACACACAGCCTACTTAGACCTCACAAAGGCCTTTGACTCCATTCCCCATTTTGGTATTATAGACAAGCTCACCAGCCTGAACATAAACCCCCTACATCACAAGATGGGTTGCCAATTGGCTCACAGACAGAACCCACATGGTGAGAGGTGCGAGAGATAGGTCCGACTCTAAACTGGTTACAAGTGGCATTTCTCAGGGCTCAGTCCTAGGACACCTCCTGTTCAGCATATACTTCTCAGAGGTACAGGCAAGCACAGGAGGACTATGTCTGACCATGTTTGCAGACGACTGCAAACTAGGGGCTATAATTGACTCTGCGGCTGACACAGACATCCTTCAAAAGGTTCTCACTGAGACGGATACCTGGTGTTAAAATTATGGCCTCAGGCTAAATGCCAAAAGTGCATAGTCATCCCCTTTGAAAAAAACAAAGTACCCACAAACTACCACATAGGTGGTAGTCCCCTAAATACAGAAGACATAATAAGGGATCTGGGGTCCCAAGTAGATAGTAATCGCTCCTTTGATAATCACATTGCCAAAGTGGTTAGAAAATCCTTCTATGTGGCCCACCTAATCACAAAAGGGTTTGCATCCAGATCAAAAGAGGTCATTGTGCCCCTCTACTCATCACTCATCCTACCCATCATAGAGTACAATGCCCCATTTGGAATGTACCTTACAAGACACCTGCAACAGCTGGAAAGACCACAGAAGTACCTCACCAAGAGGATCACTGGCCTCAAACAGATGCCCTATGCAATGCGACTGAAGAAACTCCAGCTGTACTCAGTTGCATACCACCTACTCAGAGGTGATCTCTGCCTGACATACAAGGCCATGCCCAACCCAGAATTGATGGACATGCTCCACCTAAAGAAAACCTTATCCCCTCGAGCCTCATGCTCTAGGGATCTAAACCTCACCACTACAATAAATAGGACATGCTGGAGGGATAGATTCCTGTCCCAAAGACTTCCCATGCTTTGGAATAAGATTCCAGTCTACATTAGGTAGAGCTCCTCACTAACAATCTTCAACAGAAACCTTGACGAATGGATGGGAAACAGAAAGTTTACCACGGGGATCACTTCAGTGGATCTGCTGGACAGAGGCACAGGGAACTAATCTAAGGGGGAAGCAAAAGCCAACACATTCTGGCTAGGCTTATAAATGCCTTTGGGCAGATAGCCTAGTACCTACCTATGAACCTATGAACCTAGGTGTGACAGTGGTTCAGAGTAATGGGTGTTGGATCCAGCTGAAGAAGTATATTTGCATGTGCTTTTTGAATTCTTTGATTTTCATGTTCTTATATAAGTTCTTAATGTAAAACTGACCATACTGCAGTGTTGTAGGCCTTCTGCACTCTTTCACACACACACACACACACACACACACACACACACACACACACACACACACACACACACACACACACACATAAAAATGCACATTCTATATATTAGTAACATTTGTAAATGAAACATGCATTATGTATTCACTTTTAGAGACTTAACACCACCACTGAACTGTGTGGTAACCTATTGGTTGCCTTTTTTCTGAACGATTAAATGCTTTTAACACTTTTTCCTAGTTCATTGTTTACTAATCTGATATGCCACCCTGTTCTTATTTATTTTCTTTTAAAAAAAGTACTCCGTAACTGAGCTATGATTTGCACACTGAAGTATTTTAAATATAGTTCATATTTTTCCTTGCTGAATTGTTTTATTCCTTGGCTTAGATGTGAGCTGTTGCTCATTGACAGAAGCACTTTTGATGACAAATTTGTGCTGTTTAATTGGTTGAAACTTAGAATGCCTGTAGTGTTCTCTCCAGCACTATATATATATATACATATATATATATATATATATATATATATATATATATATATATATATATATATATATACAGCACTTACTTCAAGTACAATGAAGAGAAAGCAACACCCTTTTTCTTTACTATCAGTTCTGCTTCATACTGCCAAGTTCCATTTGTGTCATAGAGCATTGATGTCTCAGCATTTGGTTTTCAAGTTCAATTCCTGATTGTGGTGCCTTCTGTATGAAGTTTGCATGTAGTCCCTGTGTCCGCATGAGTTTTCATTGTGTGCTTTGAGTACCATCAGCTACCCTTTTTTGTCGTACCCACTGTCCTCTCCTGGGTAATTCCTCTAAAGTGATGACACAGTAATTACTCAGAATTGCTCTGTCTAGTCAGTGGCTAGACTGGCCTTGCATAGCATTTCTCATTTACTTTGTTTCATTGCAGTTGCCGTACATGAACAAGGGTAATGCGTTGCTGAACACGTGTTTGGCTTATGTTTAGTCTGCATGCAGCTGAACACGTGTTCAGCTTTTGTTAGGTCTGCATGCATTTACTTTGACTCTTTGAGTAGTTATACATTAATGTTCTTAAGGCTATTCCTTAAAGAAGAACCATAGCCTATCCAGATAGTTTGGCCTTTTTCACTTTTTTGTTTGGTTTAATTGTGGTTTGCTTAATTGCAGTCATATAGTTTGTTTTGTCTGTGCAGCTGTTTTAAGGACCGTAGCTCTACTGTTGAAGCCTGTGACAGCTTATTGTCTGTCTCTTTTTTTTTGTTAAGATAAAATTTCTGCAAGTGTTATCTAACCTATCTATGAAGCAGTGTGTCAGCCAGGTTACTGCTTACTTTTTGTTCTGTTTAAAAGCTTTTCAGAACTCTGCATACTGTCATGAGCAGGACCGTATTCTACTCAAAGAAAAGTCAGACTTTATATATTTATTGTAGACATAGTCATCCTATGGGATAATTTACATTCTTAAACATGGTTGTCATTAACGCATGAACTGAAATTCTAAATTGGACATTTTATTTATTTATTTATTTATTTATTTATTTATTTATTGACATTTGTTAACCGGGTTTGTCCAACTGGGCTTGTGGCCCATTTTCAATGGAGACCCGAGGAGAAAAGCTCCAATAGTACATTTTAAACAAGTATAATTTTAAACAATATTGATATAATAGCAGATATAGCAAAAAGATTCACATATGTTGGGTTACATGCATAGTTGCATTAAAAAGAAGCTAAGTAACAATTTAACATTGATATAGTTCAATAGGTGAACAATAAAAAAATGTTTGTATAAAATTATGCAGATGCATAGTAGACACATTGGAGAGAGAGACATGTAATGAGGTACTAAATATGGTCCTTTTGAGGGTACATAAAGGGAAGGAAGACTAGATAGGGTCATGGCAAGGGCAGGTTCTGGAATTAAGAAAATAAGCTTTTAGTTCATTTTTAAAGTGTGAGTTGTGGGAGATTGAATGTAAGTCAAGGGGAAGTTTGTTCCAAGCATGGGCAAGGGAGTGTTTGTAGAGTAGTTTGCCTACTGACCTTTTTGGGTGGTATATATCAAGTAATTGTTGGTTAGAAGTACGGAGGATCCGGGATGGAATGTAGATGGAGACTAAGGAAGATAGAGATGGACAGAAGGAGGGTTTATAAAGAATAGAGTGTAGCATATGAAATTGATAAGATAGCAGAAATTGGGGAAGTTCAAGTCATTGAAGAGAGTTTAAAGAAATGCAGTGGTGTGAGTTGTATGGGGAGCTAGTAATGAATCTGGCTATTTTATGGCAAGTCTGTTGGAGTTTGTTTAGAGTGGAGGCCTGGATATTGGTAAGAACTGGGGCGGCGTATAAGAGGGAGGGGAGGAGGAGTGCCTGGCCCAGAGTAAGTCTAGATTCAGGGGTTAGGAATTTGTTGTTCTGATATGGCAGACCTAGTTTCTGGTTTGTTTTTTTATACATTGGAGTATGTGTAGGGTGAAATTTAATTCATCATCAATAATGACCCCTAGGAGTTTTGTGTGGGTGTCAGGTTGGATAGTTGTATTGTTAGAAGATGTAATAAAAAAGGAGGTTTTGTGATGAGAAAGAGAATGGGGAAGGAAGAGTAGGAGTTTGGTCTTTTTGGGATTTAGGATCAATAGGTTGTGAGAGAGACATTGTTCAGTGGATAGTAGGGCCTGTTGAGTCAGGGAGTGTAGTTCAAGAATGTTATTTGAGATGGATATAAGTGTGGAGTCTTCGGCATACTGAATATGCTGAATAAGGGAGGATTCTTTGCATGAGGTGTAAAGATCATTGGTGAAGATGTTAAACAAAAGGTGTCCCAAGATGGAGCCTTGGGGAACACCAGTGGAGATGGGAAGGAAAGGTGAGGAGGATAAGAGACATTTGACAGATTGTTCCCTGCCAGATAGGTAACTATTAAACCAGGCAAGTGCGGAGGGGGATAGGTGGAGATTTGCGAGTTTGGATAGCAGTAGAGAATGAGAGACAGTATCAAAGGCTTTGGGGAGATCTAGGAAAAGACAGGAAATATGTTTATTGTTGTCTAGGGCCTCTGCAATGATATGAGTGAAGGAGAGGAGGGCAGTGGTGGTGCTGTGGTGAGGACGAAATCCATGATGGGTAGGGGTAAGTAAGTGGTGTGTGAGGAGGTGATTGAGAAGCTGTGAGTGAATACATTTTTCTAATATCTTGGAGAGGGGGGGACAGAATGGCAATGGGTTGGTAGTTTGAGGGGTCAGTGGAGTTTCCACCTTTATGAAGAGGGATAGTGAAGAAAGTTTTCCAAACGGTGGGGACAGTTGATTCCAGAATAGATCAATTAATTAGTATAGATATAGGATAGGCAATTGAGTCAGCAGCAAGTTTGAGGAATGTAGGAGATAGATTGTCAGTGGAAGGAGAGCAAGGTTTTAGCTTGAGTAGTAGAGATTTGATGTAAGTAATGGGAACTGACTCAAAAGAAAACAGAGTTGGGTTAGTGGGACTTGGAGAGGTGGGTGTCGAAGCAGAGTTTGGCTTAGAGATTACCAGATTTTGGATGGAAGAGATAAAGTGTTTATTCAGGAGGGTAGCTGTCTCCTGAGAGGAAGAGTTAGGGTATGGGGAGGGATTAGAGGGCTTTCCAGGATAGAGGATGTTGTTGAGAGCTGACCAAAATTTTCGAGGATTGGATTTGTTGTTAAGCTGAGCAGAGCTATAGTATAACTTTTTGTCATTAGTTGTATGTTTTTTTGCAAGGTTCCTCAGTTGCCTGTATTTTTGAAGAAAAGGTGGTTGTTTAGTTTTAGTCCAGGTATTCCAAGCACGATCTCTTTGTTTCATAAGGGATCTAGTCTCTTTGGGGAGCCAGGGAGCATGATTTGATTTTACTCTGATCTTCCTATAGGGAGCTAAGGAGTTTAGAGTATTCATAAAGATGCTATTGAAAGTGCTTATAGCATCGTTTAGGGGGAGGTGTTTTAGGATAGACCAATCTATGTTGTGGAGAATGGAGTTAAATTGGGATGAATTGAAAGTTGATAGTTTTCGACAGTCTTTGATAAGGTGGGGCTTAGGAATAAAGGAGTAGTGTCTTAAGATGGTTTTAGGGAGATGATCACTGAGGGAGTCAGGTAAGGTGGTGGGATTGTGGTATTGGTGGGGGGAATTGGTAAAGATCTGGTCTATGATGGAGCTGGAAGTGGAATTTTTATGGAAGCGAGTGGGAGATGTTATAAGTTGGTGGAAGCTGTGTAGGTGGATATGACATACAACACAAGTCACTGATAAGGATCAGCCTTTCCTGTTCAACTATTAATATATTCTTTTAGGAGTTTGGTAACTCGCTACGTACCTAAGCATTCACAGTCCTTCCCTTTTTCAGTAGTCCCATCAAGTTATGCATCTCAGACGTTGAATGCAATAGCATGTAACTATCCATATCTATCTATAACTTACAATTTTTTTTAACTGGGGTGTCTGTCTGCATACCTCTCAACTGTACAGATTTTCCAAGAAAGCCCAAATTTTTGCATCACATTTTTGGCCTTTTACTCATAAAATTGTGGTTTTCTGGCAAATTATGGCCAAATCTTTGACAACTGAAGTCAGAAAATAATGACAGATATTTGATAATCAGACTTCATACCAATCAGAAAATTCATGTCAATGCAAAACCTGTTGTTCTATCAACTTTCTATATTTGTAAGAGCAATATTTAAAAATTGTCCCTATTTTTGAGGCTTTGTCCCCCATTGCTTATGGTGCTTTGCCCAGATGTCTTGCTATAAGAGATTGGGAGCTATGTCTGCCTGTAGCTGAACCCCTCCCCGGGTTTCTACTGTCCTTTTACTCCACTCTCTACTTAGCTCTTGATAGGAAGTCCCACGTCCAGGTATATAACCTCATATCTCAGAAACTCACGCTGCAATAGCTACATAACAATGCAGTGTCCATTCCTTTCCATTATTTATTTATTTGATGAACATCTCCAAACATGGTGTGAATTTTTCATCTGTGATCTACCAAGTGGTATGCAGCACTAGAGCATCACCGGCAAGTTACATGTTATATACTTCAGCCTGAACTGCAAGGATAACTTGAATACTCTGATTTGCTGCAGCATTGTGAGTAATATTTAAAACTGCTTATACATATGAGTTCTCTGAGCTACATGCAAAAAATCAAAGCTGTAATTTCCCAGCCACCTGAAATCAAATTCATCATATTGTATTTCTCATGAAAATGCAACAAATTTCTGCTAGAATAGAGATATGATGTACAAGGGGGCCTGCTCTAGTGATGGTGATGATGATGAAGTCCCCTTAGGAAAATGGGTTTTCATTTGTTTTGAGTTCATTTTGTAGTATTTTGCCTCTGTACCTACTGCGTCAGCACATCAAGAACTTCTTAACTGAATTGTAGTGCAACCTGCTTGACTTACCTGTGCATTATGTAATTAATTTGCAGTTTGTATATGTAAAAAAGGAGAGTTAGTTCATAGCATAGCTTGCAAAGCACATGAGTAGCTTCTGTGTCCCTTTTAATTTTTCATGCTTTAACTTTGAGATCGGGTGACTTGAGACATTTTTGAAGAGTATACAGTAGTCTGACAACCATTAGTTTTAACTTTAAGCAGTCCTTATAAAGATATGAAAATCAATTCTCCGTGTATAGGGCTGTTGTCAGAAATATTGCCTTCCTTGGTCTCATAAAGTCACTTCAAGTTTTGAAAATTTATAAAGTGTCACCCTGCAGGTGAGTGGAATGTGCCCACAGTTTCTTCCCACTAAAATGTCACAAAATATTTCTGAGTGTGAGAAATGTACAAAAATGGACATTAGAAATGCTTAGTTGCCCATTGCCCTGCATATGATGCCATACTGCAAACTCAAGCAGATAGCTTTCTAATGTCCTATACGAGTCTTCATGATAGCTGATACATTGGGAAGTCCAGGACATTTTCATGACAGACCTGAACTGCACTTCTCTGAGGATTTACAGAGGTACATATTGTATCCATCACACATTTTTGTCCTGGTTTAGAGCAATTTTCAAATGTATTAGTCCCTTAAGGCCTGTCCTTCCATAAAGAAATTTGCATCTACCCGCATTTCCACTATGTTCTGCCTGCCTTCTATACATCCAGTCAATCTTCCTTTCCCATGATTCTTTCTGCAGAAATGCCGAAAGGCTGATGAAAATGCTGTATGCATACAGAGGCAGCTGAGATTCGGAGATGGCAGTCTTACTCTTATCTAACCACTCAATCATTAATATACATACTTTCTGCTCTGGAAACTGAAATGCACTGTTCTGACTTCTGGGGATTTTGCTGCTCCATGTTTATGAGTTGGAAAGTTAGGCAGTTCTTTTTTGTGGGCATGAGGACATTTTTTCTGAGGGAAAAAAAATGTCCTTTTGGAACTTGAATAGGCATAAACAGTTTCAAATAAATGCTTGACATTAATAGCTGTGTGGAAAAAGACATCACTTGTCCTCTTGCTGTATTGAGGAAATGCCAATGAAGGGTGTGGTTGTAAATGCGCAGGGTGTGTCTGGGTGAAAAGTGCTTCATACTGAGTTTATGTAGTTACTTGCACGTCAGCACTGCTTCTAACAAGGAAAGCTTTTTCTGAGCTCCTTTCCAACACACAGCTCTTAAGGGACTGTTTTCAGATCTAGTTTCTCTTTTTTGAGCATCAAAATTTTCTTAAATTACTTCCTTAAACATATACTGCCAGTTGCTTTATAACACCGGTTATTTTCTACAGTAAAAATGATGTAGCTGACAGAAGTACATTTCCATTTCTAGTTTCTCTTCTTTGAGCAGATGCTGCTGACAGAAATATATTTCCATTTCTGTCACTGAACAAAGATGTTTTCTTACAATATCATCTTTATCCTTAAACCTTTATAATGACAGTTTTTTCATTAAAATGCCTAATAACAGGCAAGCTGAGATGTTGTTTTGGTGTAATACTTTAATGTTGGCTTGTATTGTTAATAACTTGGATTGTATATTGAAGTCAGGTTAACAGACAGTGTACTGCAGAGAGAGAGCTCTGTAATTGTCCTCCCCAAGAAAAGAGGTACCCTGTATTTAATTTGCTTGCACTTTTGATATGGGCTATTCCTCAAATGTCTCAGTTACCCCATGACCAGAGCCACATCCCACCCTATCAATAGAATGGGTTGGGGGTTGGCATAATGGTTAAGGTGTTTACCTTACAAACATAAGGTGCAGGGTTTGATTCTCACATGCACTAATTGGCTAGGCTTAAAATGACCCACAATGGCAGTTAGCCTAGTACTAATCTATAAATCTATAATTGTATTACAAAATGGCAGGTAAGAAGTTCATAGTGCTATCAGGTGGAGTAATTTTATTTTAGGGAATAAAACCATATCAATTGTATCCTTACATTAAAAATGTATGGATGTAGTCTCGTAATCTGGGTGTCTAAGTGGACTTCTACTGAGGTGGAAGGTTGGCACAGCTAGAAAGCAGTATTTCTATGAATTTGCCTTTTATCTTCAGTAGTACAAATGACACCTTGCTGCACCATGCCTCATGTATCACTTCCACCCTAGTGACAGAGTCATACAGCAGCATTGCTAAGTATCATTGCAGCACATTGTTGATCATTTACTCATTAACAAAGAAAGAAAGAGATAATGGCTATGAAATGATCTAGCCATCCATTCCTCCTACCTCATATGACCCTACAAAAGTGGACCAGCGGCATGCTTTTCCTTCTTGTTGCCATTTGTGAACGTTAACTGTTTATTGTACTGCACCTAGTCTTAAAGATTTATCCGATTCATTATTTAACTTTTTTCCCAACAGACCTCATACAATGTATATGAAGATCTTAACATCTTCTCTGTGAAACAGAATCTGATGTTCTTATTTTTTGTAATAATCCTTTCTGGCTCCTGAACCCCAAATACTATCAGATCTGTATACCCTAGCTGCCCATTCATCT
This sequence comes from Protopterus annectens, assembly GCF_019279795.1. Lineage (NCBI taxonomy): Eukaryota > Metazoa > Chordata > Ceratodontiformes > Protopteridae > Protopterus > Protopterus annectens. The sequence continues at coordinate 106,409,492 of NC_056749.1, read as the reverse complement.
CCTTTCAATGTCTGGCAGCCTAGAACACTTGAAGGGGTAGGTGAGAGCCAGAGATCTCTACCACCATCTGGTGTGGTATACCTAATGGTCCAGAGGCCTCATTAGCAGCATGTACTACAAGAGGATGCATGGACCCCACTCCTAACACCCATACTGATCATAATTCACAGTATAATGCTCTCTCTGTGACCCCATTGTAAGTGAGTGCCTTTTTTTGCACCCCTTCATTTCCAGCTTAGTGCAGGCTTGTTTCTCCTGAGTCCCATTTTCCAGGAGCTGTAGAACCTGGCTTTCCTAAGGTGCAGTAGCAGTGGCAGTGCCCCGCCAACAGCCTCCCCATGGCATAGGTGAGCTGACGTTAAACTTTTACCCCCTGCCCACCCCAGCCAGCTGCTCCTGCACCTGAGCCAGTAATCAAACTTGGCTCAATTGTGCTGTTGTCAAGACTCATTTCTTCTATGCTACAGATCTGTCCGTTCTTATGTTTCCATACTTTTAAGGGTTAAATTCCACTACCCTTAAAATTCCTGTTCTTTGGCTCTAAGCCACCTTCTTGCCTGCTAATGATATGAGTTTTCCACATCATGTTGTCCCATTTGGCTCAGTGCTGCAGTATGTATATTCTCAGTACAATGATTTTTTATACTACTTGTCCCCTTTATGTATGCATGTATGTATGCATGCATGTATGTATGTATGTATGTATTTATTTATTTATTTATTTAATATTTGTTCAGTGGGTAAGTGAGCTGGACTGTGGTGCTTTTTTAGTCTGGACCCAGAGGCAAAACAAGGTACACACAATAAAACATATAGATACAACCTAATACATCTTCAGAGAATTACTCAAAAGGTCTTTAGCTCAGTTGAAAGTTGGCTACAGGATAATCCCCTGCTACTAAATTCCCAAAAACTAAGTTATTTCTCCTTTTTCCAAAATCCCATTTCCATGAAAGAAAAAAATTAAAAATTTTCCTTAAATAATACCATGACTGAAGTTACCCCACATACAAAACTACTTGACAATGCAATTGACGACAATCTTAAATTTGATTTACATATCCATAACAGCATCAAGAAAACCCATGAAAAACTAGACACCTTACACAGAGTAATGAAATTTTTTGCAGACTCTGCCAAGGTAACTCTAGCTACAATTTGCCTCTCACCATCTCTCCTATATGGAGCCCCTACTATGACCAACCTACAAGCCTCACTTAGTTCTAAACTTGAACAGAAAAGCAGATGAATATAACAAAGTTGCCAGATTTGCTTACAACAAACCTTACTGTACCCACCACTGTTTAGCACTAAAAACACTTAACTGGTTCAAACTTCCTCACCTCCTATCTTATACTCAGTTCACCTTAACTCATTAAATCATCCATACTCCATCCTCCTGCCCAGCAAATAGATCATCTACTCCAAAATTATCTTCCAAATTGTCCCCTTCGGTCAAATAATAATCAACTGCTTACCATCTACAAACCACAAAGGGATGCTGGGGTCAGTCTCTATTCTGATATATTAGCTAGAACTTGGAATAAAATTCCTACATCAATCATGTCTATTGTAGAACAGTGTGTATATTGAACCAAGTCAGCCAATGTAGCTAGACAGCATGTGCATATAAGTTCCTCAGCACATGCAAGATCGGTGCCATTTTGTATATTACATCATGCGACATAGTGTCAGAATGGGATCCGAAGCTGAAGCAGCTTGCAAACCATGAGGCTCACAGTTAGAAGTGGAGCAATATCCAGGAGAGAACTTGCAGGCAGGTCAGTGGTTATTCAGAGTTACTTAAATTCATTTCAAATGATTTTCAGTCACCAAACATGAGCATAGTAGCAAAGTGCTCAAAATAATTTCTGCGATGTTCCAAATGTCCGAGATAGCGGCATAATATTTAAAGTGTTTGAAATAATCTCTGAAGTGTTTACAATGTTTGAAAAGGCTAAAATATCCAAATTGTTTTGCAACGTATGACATTTTCGCAGTAACTAAGACTTTTCGAAGTGTCCGGAGCATTCAAGATATTTGCAGTGTTAAAATAAAGCATTTTCAGAGAGATTGTAGTGCAGTTGAGAAAAATTACAAGTACAAGGTCTATACTTATGTTTAAAATATATTTGTTGTTATGGCAATGGGATTTCGCAGACCTGAACCTCCGGTGTTTGATAATAATATTGCTGATAATCGGCGAGTGTTTGAGCAAGAATATGATATCTTCATACAGGCTGCATTTTCTGATAAAGACACATGTAAAAGAGCATTTATTCTTCTCAGTTTAGCTGGCTCAGAAGCCATTGAGCGAGAACTTCCATTTGTGTATGCACCTGCCATGTATGCAAGGGAGGGGGAGAACCACCATAATGTGATACAGGCTGAAACACGGGAAGACCCTGAGTGCTTAAAACTTAAATTTGGAGGAATGTGTAACTCTCAAATTAATATTATAATGGAAAGGCACAAATTTTACACAAGAAATCAAAAGCCTGCTGAAACTATTGTGGCATATATTACTGACTTAAGAAATAAAGCAAAACCATGTAGATTTGGTGATCTACAAGATGAGTTGGTAAAAGACTGTCTTGTATGTGGTGTTGCTAATGATGCAGTGATAAAGATTTTGCTTCAAGACAGTGAATTAACATTGAACAAAACCATTGAGATTTGCCAAATACATGGAATTACAGAAAAGCAGACGAATATGCTTACAAATGAGAAAAGCATGTTTGTGGTATCTGCTAGTGCGAATGTGAATAGTATGCAGCAGAAAGTTAAGATGAAAAATAAATATAAACCAAAAGGTTGTGTTGCACTCAACCTCATTATAAATTGTCGCAGTTGTGGAGGCAGAACCTAAATGGGAAAAGTGTTTAGCTTTTGGTCAGCAATGTCACAAATGTAAAAAGTGGAATAATTTCAAAAGGCTTTGCAAGTCTAAAGTGTTGCAGACTTATGTTAAAAGAGAATATCCGAAGAAGCAAGTAAATCAGATAGAGACTGTAGCAAACTCCGAGAGTTGTAAGCAAAACTGTCTATGTTGATGGTGTCTCTGTGATTGATGAAACAGTTAATACAGTAGACTACCAGTTGTCAGCAAAGAGTGAAATATTTTGTACTGTTCAGATTAATGGGAAACCTGTAGAGCTTAAACTAGACACTGTCTAAGTGCAATGTTATATCAGCACAAATGTTTGCTAAAGTAAAAGCTGGTCCTAGATGGAACAACACCAATGAGCATTTGATATTCTGAAGTGCATACAACCACAGCTCAATTGCAATGCATGATGTTAAAATTGCAAAAGTACAATTTCAGTATTGTTTACAAAAAGGCAAACACTTGTACTTTTCTGATGCTTTGTCACGCACACCCAGACAAATGACAGAGCAGTATGAGAATGATACAGCAAACTTTGAAGTCATGGAATTCAGAAAATTTTCATCATTAAGGACTGATGAACTAAAAAATCCCACAGCTTCAGACCCAGTTCTCCAAAAGGTGAGAAACATTATCAGTCAAGGATTGCCAACACAACAAACAAATTTACCACCTGACATTCAGCAATATATTTCTTACAGAGACATGCTCATCATGATGGAAGGTAAAACCATCATGAAAGGTCCAAAAGTAGTAATTCCTAAAGCATTACAGCAAGAATATATCAAAATCTTGCATTGTGGTCACTCAAGTACTGATTCAACTAAAAGAAGGCCAAGAGGCATTGTATTTTAGCCTTCTATGTCCAAAGATAAAGAGAAGGAAAGTCTAGGATGTTCAATTGGAACCATACAGCATCAACAAAAAGAACCCCTTCAGCTACACCAAATTCTTGAATTACCATGGTCGACAGTTGCTACAGATATGTTCGAATTGAATGGTCAACATTACTTGAAGTTAGTAGACTCTTACTTGAATTGTTTTGAAATTAACCTACTTCCTAATTTGATGGCCAGCACAGTCATTACAAAATTGAAGAGAAGTTTTTCTGTCCATGGTAGTCCACACAAAGTCATGTCTGACAATGGTGTACAGTTTACTAGTCAGCAGTTCAAGAAATTTGTTGATCTTGTGACTTTGTTCATGTTACCAGTAGTCCTGAGTATCCACAAGTCAATGGTTTAGCTGAACATACAGTTCAGAGTGCAAAGCACTTGTTGGAGAAATCCAATAGAGGTGGTACTGATGCTTTCCTTAACTTATTCAATCTCAGAAACATTCCTCAAGAAAACCTGCGTGGTTCACCTCCTCAAAGATTGATGTCTAGACACTTGAACAGCTCTTCCAATCAGCAAACAACTGGGAGTACCAAATGCAAAGAACAATAGAGTGGTCAAGGCTCAACGTTTCAGAAAACGCCAGTTACAAAAGTTGTACTATAGTTAAACCAGTAAATCACTTTGACCATTGTTACAAGAAGTTGTGAAAATGCAAACATCCAAAGGTCATGATCGTGTAGGAATCGTGAAGGACACTTGCGAGGAACCAAGATCTTAAATCATACAATCTGAAGGAATGGATTACAGAAGGAATTGTAGACATGTGTTACCTGTCTCAGAACCAGTGCCACAGCAGATTGGCTGCGCCAATGACTCTAATTTTCAGAATGAGCCATCATCTGTTCGAATTCAAAAGGACAATGTGCTTTCTTTAAACAACTTTGATGTAAACCTGGATGTTCCAGTATTGAAAGAATCCCTAGAGACTGTTCCTGCTGCTAAACCCAGTCAGAATTTCTATGTAACCAGATCAGACAGAATTTGCAAACCCAATCCTAAATACACAGTGACTTGGACTTGAAGTCAGTTATATTTTGTTGAAATGCTGAAATAATGTATAGCTCTTAAATATGTCTTTGTTCTTGCATTTTGCAATGTCGAACAAAATTAAAGAGTGATGATGTAGATCAGTGTGCATATTGAACCTCGTCAGCCACTGTGGCTAGACATGTGCATATAAGTTACTGAGCATGTGCGAGATCGATGCCATTTTATGTAGTCAGTGTGAGTGTAAGCTTGAATGGAGATGCACATGGGAACATGTTAGAAGTATCATACAAAGTATATGTACAAGTTACAGCTCCTGATGTGTGCATGTATAATAAATGACTTTAACACATACCCAGCCTCAATGTCTTACTTTAACACACAGGACTTGCGACATCTATTACACACCTTCACCTTTTCAAAGCATTATTAAAAGACTTCCTCTCTGCCTCCTGGCATTCTCCCTATTCCATATCTGGATCATAGTTCTCTAACATCCTTCATCACCTTTCTTATACCTCCATTTAAAGCTTAAAATCGCTTAACCTGGTTTTCCTTTTCTAATACCTCACTTTATTGTACTTCTTAAATCCCTTAGGGCTTTTCCCCCCAGGCCTCCACAAAAAAAGGGCACCTGTGCCCAGTTTTACTTCCTCAGTAAGCAAATGTTAATAAATAAATAAAAAACAATCAGTAAATATGGTGTCACATTAACAAACAAGGTGACATAGAGGAGAAACAGAAGCCTTACATCATATTTGCATTTAAAACAGTTAGCAAACAAGGTGATATAAGATGAATCAAAAGTTTCACAATATATATGCATCATATATAAAAGGAAAAAGGTTCAAATAAAATAAAAATACAATTAGCATTCATTGGGGTAACTCCTCCTTTCCTCATTTTGTATACACCAGTAATCCGAGCCTTTCATTATATTAAGGAATAGACTGCCCATACATGTCAAGCAGAGTGCCTCTTTGGCCCTCTTCAAAAGGAACCTTGACAATTGGATGGGAGAAAGGAAATTCACCCCGGGGATCAAATCAGTCGCCCTGCTAGACAGGGGTCCAGGGAAGTAAATATCATGGGAAGAAATAGCCAGGGAATTGTTATGGCTAGGCTTGTACAGGCCCTAGGGCCGATAGCCTAGTACCAACCTATGAACTTATGAACCTTAGTGTCTCTTATTCCCTTTACCATCCTGGTAGCCATCTGCTGCATATTCCCAGTCAGGGAATTGTTTTTATCATGATATGACCTCCATAACTGTACAAAGTACTCTAAATATGTACATTGTGTCCTTAAATGTAGGTTCTGCCATTTGGTCAATCTAAGGGATCAATATAAAGGCCTCAATGGTGCTCTGTATTACAGGAGGATGTATAGACCCCATTCTAAGGGGGCATTGCCTAGTAAACAAAGATAATAAATACATATGGGCATGCATTAATTAATATTTTTTAGTGGGTAAGGTATAGAGAGGTTGCAACACAATGCTATATTTAAGTGCCGATAGCTCAGGGATTATGAACAAAATGGAGAATAAAAGTAGAAATTAAATGATCCACCATGATGGGGTCAGTCAACGGTGAAGTAGACTGAATTATGCCAGACTTGTACAACTAAGAAAAAAGTGGGAACTATTGTTTCTTGTCCGCTGTTCCATAATGATACTTGACAACATGGAACACAACCATAACAGATTATTAGGGATGATGTATGTGTGTCTCTCACTGGTTTGAATATTCTCTTAAGGCTATGACCCATATCCAAATGTTTATTACATTTCATTATGTCTTGATTCTGTCCCCCTGGTAAATTGAAAGGTCCAGTTCGGTATTTTTGTTTTACATTTTCGCATGCCTGCTAATGCTTTTTATGTGGGCATTGAGAGACAGGAGGCATGCAATACTATGGCTGACATTAACCAAACATTACAAAATATTGACTCTGCTTCCTTTTTAAGTCACATCACCCCAGTCTAGCTTTCTCTGAAGTTTTTCTTGCCTAACTTTAAATATCTCCCTAATACAATATGCAGATGACTCCATACTCATATGCACATCTCCAAAACAATTTAACACAGACTGAAACATGGCTTTGTAAATCCCAGCTCATGCTCAAGCCCCCCAAAATAAATTTTTACCCCCATATCCCTCTCTCAAAAACAAGAAAAATAAAATGTTCTCTATCAATAATACAATCATAGCAGATTATTAGGGATGATAGGTGGATGACAATCTTAAATTCGACCTGCATATATAAATTTGCATAAAAAAATCACCAAAAACTAGCTACAGAGCCAAAAACATTTCACTGACAAAACTAAAGCTGCACCTGCCTCTGTTTATTTCCTTCCTTCACTACTTTGTGGCAGTCCCATCCTTACTAACCTCCAGGCACAAAGCAAAACTTAAGCAATGCTATAATAAAGTGGCAAATTTTTCAGCAAATACCACTTTCAAAATCCACCACTGTATAGCACTAAAAAGCTAATATTGGTTAGAAGTATCCCATCAACTAACATATACACAGCTTCGTACCACCTATAAAATTATCCAGCATCAATTTGCTTAACTGACACCAAATACCATTCTACACAACTGTGTTCCCACTTGGTCATTACTATCCAGTGATCAAAAACACCTCTTGGTCCACGAACCTATCAACTCTGCTGACCATTGTCTGTACTTATATAATTTTGCTAAGGCCTGAACTCCTTACCAGTATCCATCAGGTCGCTACTTTCCCTACAGTCTTTTAAAACCATTCTGAAAGACTTCCAAACCAAAGCCTGCCTCTGCTCTTGCTCAACCCCCCCCCCCAGGATAATCTATATCCCTAAATATGAACAAATACCTATTCATACGTTTTACCTTCTTAATCTCCTGTCTTCACGCACTTTCTTACTTCAGTCAATTTTTGTTCCCCGACTCTCTGTCTAAATATGCCATAACCCTGTTTTTTCTCTCACTTCATATTGCAGTTCCTGTTTGTATTATACTAACTAACCTAACATTTCTCTGTAAATTGGCTAACATTTCTCTAAATATTAAATAATTGCCATATAAGTTGTATCTATTCTTAAGCAATGTTTTCACATAATGTCTAATTTGGTATAATTATTTAAAGTGTAGATGTTTTTGTACTATGTTTGAATATCATGAAATTATGGTTCTTAAAATGTGTTTTGTAATACTTTGAAGCTTTTCTCCCCGGTCCTCCCCTGAAAATGGATACCTATCCCATTGGACTTTCCTTGTAATCAAATGTTAATAAATACATTAATAAATAGATCCTCTCTGTCATATTTATTTACATTCATTTTATTTTAAGTTGTACGTCACAAGATTTTGTTGTTATGACATGGGTATGTACATTGATGGTAAATTGTCATCTAAACTCTATTCTTACTAGTGATACTGAATGAACAAAAAAAATGCCTGTTTGATGTTTATTAAAGTTTCTGTAACTGAGCGATGTGCAAACTAAAATAAAATATATACGAAAATGATTAAAACAATAAAAGAACTGAATATAAACCTATAAAAGGCAAAATACTGAATCTAATGAAACCTTAAGGCTAACTAAGCATGAAGAAAAGAATATTTCATAGTAGTTGTGGTTTTATATTCTCATTATTTTTTACTTTTTTAAATTCTTTTAGCTTATTTATGTTTAGCAGTGTGCAGTTTGAAAGTCCAGTTACACAGAGGGAATACTGTTTTTTTTAATTATGACAAACTACAGAATTTCCAAAATTTGACTATGTATATTATGGCTTTTTCATTCAAAATGTAACATAGTGTATTACATTACATTTGCTTGTTGACAAAAGACTATAATCCTATCTGGCCTTCCCCTTTAAGTTCATTAACATTCTTCTTCCTCTCCAAACCAATCTTTTCCCTTACACTTTTTCCACTATTTTGATGTCCTATTGAATGTATGTGTGGACTGTGATGATGTGAAGCAGTGCTAGCTATGCCAGAAAAAGTAGGGCAGTGGATGTGTAACATATGCCAGCATGACTAGCTGGAGTTTTGTAAAGAATTATATGCCACGTGTATATCAAACTGATTAGTACAGGTGCTCATGTTGAAAAAATATTTGTAAAGCTGCTTGGGGTCCTACTGGACAGAAAAGAAATACACCTGTATGTCAAACTGCATTGTAAGTGTTGACATGGATATATTGTAACAGAGGATACTAGAAGAGAAGAGATTAATCTCAGTCCAGCTAACTTTGAAAAATAGTCTGCAATTAAATTACCTGGTTTAGGCCATAGAGATTGTATCTTACAGTTCTGATTGCAGCCAGAGACAAAATATATGATAAAACAAGAACTATGAATCCTACTGTATTGTCCTTAGTATTGATTGTATCTTGCCTGAAATAAGAGGGGGACCAAATTCCCTACTTTTGGAGAAATTAGAGCTAATTTGGCAGTTGTGTTCTAGGGCTTGTTATCATCCTGGCCTGAATGAGGTGCATTCCATTGGCTATATTTTGAAGTTAAAAAGCCTCTTGCGATAATTGTTGGAAACTGACCCATTGATGAGGAAGTAGAGTATGTAGTTCTCCCATAAACAGTATAAGCTTCTGGTTGTTTATTCTGTTTTCATTCTGTATGATATAAGTAAAGCAATAGGATATTTAGAATTAGTCACAAGTTTTATTATGATTATTATTAGTAGTATTATTATGATTATTATTAATAGTATACAGTAGAGGAGTGGTTTATATATATATATATATATATATATATATATATATATATATATAAAGTTTTTAGTTCATAGGTTAGTACTAAGCTAACTGCCCTTGCTAGCCATTTCAAGCCTAGCCAATTTATCCCTTGTGAGACTCAAACCCTGCACCTTGTATTTATAAGGCAAACACCTTAACCATTAGGCCACCCTAGTTGTCAATTTTTAAAGTTCTGTGTAATATGTGATTTATGCATTTATATGAAATTATTTTTAAACTAAATTAAGCACATTTTTAAGTATTTAGGTAGATATACTAGAGTTTAGACAGTATTGTATTATGTATTGTTGGGTATTTTATGATAAATCACCACCTGGTTCAATAGATACTGTTTTAAAGGAATGTTGATTGATAAATGTATTATTTCCTGTGCTACGCTGTTGATTGGTGGTTGGGAGTGTATGTTGTTTCACAATACCCCTTTTAAACAAGTGGTTTTTGTAGAGTGGTTGTCTGAAGAAGTCCCGCTATTAGCGGGATGAAAAGTGCTTTACTTTAATAAATTTTCTCTTTACTGTTATGCTGTAATGTGGACTGGTTTGGAGTTCTTGCTGCCTTCTCTGTTTGTTCAGTTTGTCTTGGTCTATTTGCATTTGGTATGTGTATAATGACATACATTATGTGCTAGATTCTGGTTCAGTTTCTAGTAAAGGGGGTTGTGTGGGAGCCAGAGGTCAGGTGACCAGATGTAAGTGGTGTCATTCTGTAATCCAGCACTGAAATGATGCTTTAATACTAGATAAGACAGAAGTCTTAGAGCAGTTTGTTTTTAAAACCTGACAAAGGACCACTCACCTATATCATCTTGCCTTGCTCTAGTAAGTGATCTAGGAATCAGTAATTCTCTAGCTCAGTCAGGAAATATAGTGAGAGTAGTTAGATATTGTTTCCCTATATCTTTGTGAATCTATCCATCTGTTATTTTTAATATTTACTATGATGGAAACTCTGGTGTTAATTGTAATTAGATATTTAGTATTTTCATGTTCTTTTATTATTTATTATTAAATAGGTTCATAGGTAGGTACTAGGCTATCTGCCTGAAGGCATTTATAAGCCTAACCAGAATGTGTTGGCTTTTGCCGCCCCCTTAGATTAGTTCCCTATGCCTCTGTCCAG
>NC_056749.1:106371327-106396327 GCF_019279795.1 Protopterus annectens | reverse complement strand
GAGCTGAGGACAACATTATATTTAAACTGCACTCAGTGACTTTCCAGTACTGTGTTTGTGGGTATTCTTAGAAACTGCAGTTGCTATTTTGGGATAGTCCTTTGGTATTTTATCAGCATGAATATCTGTTCTGTGAAGGCATACTTTGAGTTCCCTGTTTCCTGTATTTTTTTCACAGTGATAGTACTGTGAATTGTTTTCATTTGAATTCAGGGTCACTGGCCAGTGGCCAGTGTAAACTGTCTACCCACTGTCTTTAATAGCCAGACATCTTAATTTGTCTTTGCATGACAACAGTCATTAACGGATGGAGAATCTCAAGGAAGATGTTTTCATTTCAAACTGTGAATATCACATCAGGGCAAACCTCTCAACTGTCCAGATATTTGCCTCATATTTTTGCTCTGGTCCTCATAAAATTTGTGACTTTCTGGCAAATCACTGAGGATTAAAGACATTAAATAATGACATACATTTGAGATTCAGACGCCATGTCCCTCAGAAAATGCATTCATATACTAATACTTTTATTCTAGCAACTTTCTAAGTACAATATTTAAAATTTGTCCGTATTTTTGGGCGTTTGTCTCCCCATTACTTTAGGCTTTATCCAGATTTCTTGTGCTAACAGGTTGAGCGGTATGCAACAGGGAAGCTGGGACTCATGGTTTATATTAGGTTATTCAGTTCAGTCAGAGACCAGATGGCTTAGTGGTTAAGGTCTTCATGTCCCATGCACAAGGTTTGAACCTGACCTCTGACCAATGCCTGTTTGGAGTTTGCATGTTCTGGGGGGTTTCACCCATGTCCAAGAAACATGTTGAGTGTGTCCATCTCAAACTCACCAATAAATGGAGCTGTGAGCAGCAGCACAGATTCTACATGGTGCCCTAGAGGAGGAAGAGTGGTACAGACCATCCACTTTGGGCATCTACTGTGGTGGCACAGTATCCTCCAGATAGGAGAACACGGATCACAGATGGTGTAAAATATAGCTCTAGGTGATTTGTTCATATTGACTAATGTCGCCAAAAATGGGCATGGGTAGTTACTGGTGATAAGTGGGCTGAGGACCCAGTCTCCTTTGACCCACGGCAGGGACCTGTACTAACAGTGGGAGGGGTATATGTGCCCCTATTGGCCAGTGTGTGCCCACCCAAAAGCCCTGGGTCAATAAGCTACTGGCTCGCCGGTGTCTAGTTTCCCAGCCTGGGTTACCTGGGATAGCTCTGTTGAGTGAACGCTGGATGTACAGAGGAAGCTGGATATCCAATGTATCCAGGAGATATGATGGAAGAGCAGGACAACATGAATTGGTGTTGATAATGGGTGACTTGAATGCACATATTGGGACAAACAGAACAGGATATGAGGATTACCTGGGTCCACACAGGTGGGGCAATAGGAATAAAGAAGGAGAAGCCATTCTAGACTTCTGTCTGCCAAATGGCTTGATAGTAGCCAACTCATGGTTCAGAAAGAGAGACAGTCACAAGATCACATACAAGAGTAGTCAACATTCAACTCAGGTATAAGGAAAAGACACTGGGGCAGAATCCATGATTGCAAAGTCATCCCCAGTGAAACAGTCGGCTCACAGCATATTGCCCCAATCAGCTGCAAGCAGTGGTCAGAGAAGGCTCTAAGGTCACCAGGTCAACATAGACCAGGCTGAAGACCTGGAAGTTGACTGGAGAGAAAGTACAACAGTTCAAGGAATTACTCAGGGCTCTAGCACCCCAAGATGGAGCAGTGCCTAAAAACAGCATGTGTTAGGACTACAGAAAAGATATGTGACCGAGCCAGGTATGAAATAAGGTACATAAGGAAAGCTGGTGGTGGAATGCAGAAGTCCAGGAAGTCATCAAAAGAAAAAAGGAGTGCAGGAAGAAGTGGGAGACAGAAAAGACTGACCAGACTAGGAAGGACTACTGGTTGGCTAACAAAGAAGCTAAGCAAGAGCAAAGAATAGGGCATCAGAGGCACTGTACCAACTTCTGGAAAGTGACTCAGTAAGGGACACAAAGAAACTATATCAGGTTGCAAGGCAAAGACAGAAAGATAAAGAAGATAGTCAGTCACCCTTCTTAAGGGATGCCAGCAACAACCTGCTCACCAGCCCAGAGGACATCAAAGCCAGATGGAAGGAGTATTTCCAGCAGCTTCTGAATGAAGAAAACCCCACAGAAGCTCTACTGCCCCAGAAACAGCCTACAATGAGAGAAGATGAGGAGCCCACCCTAGAAGAAGTAAGAACAGCACTAAGGAAGATGAAGTCAGGGAAAGCAGCAGGCTCAGATGAGGTCACAGCAGATATGATAAAGATGCTGGGTTAGATGGGGAGAAATGGCTCCTGAGGATACTAATAGCAGTGTGGAGATAAAAGGTATATCTCAGATGACTGGAGAATAAGCATACTCATGCCACTGTACAAGAAAGGGGACATCCACAACTGTGGGCAGTACAGAGGCATCAAACTCTTATCACATTGCATGAAAGTTCTGGAGAGGGTGATTGATAAACAGATATGCAGACTAGTAGAATGCAAGATGGGAGATGAGCAGTTTGGATTCAGATCAGGATGCAGCACAATTGACCCAATGTTTGTATTGAGGCAAATACTTGAGAAGAAGCTAGAGATGAGGAGAGAGTCCAGCTGGGCATTCCTAGACTTGGAGAAAACATATGACAAGGTCCCAAGTGATCTGGGCAGTACTGCAGTGGTTTGAACTCCCAGAAACATTGGTAGAATTAGTGCAGACTGTGTACAAGGACCCAATGACTCAAGTACGAACAATGTTCGGCCTCACAGAGGGGTTCCCAGTGGGTGTGGGTGTACATCAGGGTTCAGCTCTGAGCCCGCTGCTATTCATACTGGTGATGAACTACATTAGCAAACAGGTTGGAGGGGACGGATCAACAAAACTGCTGTATAAAGACGATGTGGCTGTACAGGCAGACTCTGAGCTAGAACTTCAGCAAAGGATAGGAGAATGGAATGCAAATATGAAGGCACATGGGATGAAACTAAGCACAGATAAGACGGTGGTAATGGCAGCAAATTGGGGAAATCAGAAGAAGCTGAGAATAGCGATAGAAGGGAAGATAGTGGAACAGGTAAACAGCTTCAAGTATCTGGGAGGAGTAGTTGAGGAGAAGGGTAGTATGAATGAAGAGGTCAAAGCTAGAATCAGAGGAGTTGCATCCAACTGGCATAGAGTATCAGGTGTAGTCTATGATGGAAGAATGTCAAAGAAGCTGAAAAGTAAGGTGTACAAGACAGTGGTGTGACCAGTACTGCTGTATGGTACAGAAACCTGGGCAATAAAGGCAGAACAGCTGAAGAAGCTAGAGGTGATGGAAATGAAGTGCCTGAGAAAGGTGATAGGATGCATGCTGTAGGACAGATGAAGAAATGAGGACAGAAGAGCAGAAGCCAAGGTAGCTCCCATTGCAGAAAAGATCAAAGAGAACAGATTACAGTGCTTTGGACACGTGTAGAAAAGCTGAAGACAATCTGGTGAGGAAGATTTGGACAGACAGGAAGAAGGTAAGAGGGTGTCCAGCAAAGTGGTGGATGGATTGTGTGAAGATCTGTGACAATCAGGCATGAGCATTGAAGAAGGGAAGAGTGTGGCACTGAATTGAGAGAGTTGGCGACAGTTAACATGATACCCCAACCCCATGTAGAAAAATAGGAAAAAGGGGGCTGATGATGATGATGATGATGATTCAGTTCAGTCAGTATAGTATGTACTGAACACAGGCAGGGGTAGGAATGTTAAAAGAGCTCTGCCCAGTGGAGGTTACACTAGGATGTTAGTGCTTTATATCCCTTTATTGCTCTAAAAATGTGTGCATCTGCCATTTCGTATTACGTTTTCTTAACAGAAGTTGATGTCTTCCTTGGTCATTGACAGGCAAACTACAGTATGGAATTTTCTTACTTTGAGAGATCTTTTGCCCTATTTTTCCCTGAAAAAAAATGACAGCACAGACCTTCATATTGTTTAACTGCATGTGTGAGTGGAATACTTACTAATTGTTGAAGCCCCTCTTCTGAAAATGAACAAAAGCAATATGTCATAAAGGACAACTTTGATGGAGTTTTTCTGATCCATTAGTAAGAGAGTGAGTATACATATATCTGTATGCTTGCTTATCCATATATACATGTGACTATGTATGTTAGGGAGCACAGTTAGGCAGTAACTCTGTTGACTGTAAACATAAAGCACACAATGTTATATAGTATTCATTGTTGCTTTCCATATGCACATTCTGTAACAATAATAAGAATAAGAAATTTACTGCATTAGGACCTCCCTCAATTCGACTGTGGGACTGCTCTGGCCTCTTGCACTGTATACACTTCCTGATCATTCTGCTCTTATATTTAATATAAACTGAGTTAGTTTTATGTATATTTTCACTTCTGCTTTTTGAATATATTGTTACTGTGTTTCTGCATACTGCAGGCCTAAATCATTCTACATTCAGCTTGCTATATTCACTGCTTACACCTGTAAAAATGTTGCAGCATTTGTGAGAAGCATTTTGACTGCATTGTAGCAGTACACAGTGGTTAATGCCATATGAGCCTAAATTGACCAAGTTTTACAGACATGACACTTCAGCTCTGTAAGAATTGTGTATTGTTACCACATTCTGATACACACTAATGAGTTTATGGCACTAAAATTGTAATTCGTGTGCATTGTTATCATGTTATGGTACCACATTGTAATTCTTCTACATTGTTATCATGTTATGGCACACCATTGTAATTCTTGTACATTGTTACCATGTTATGACACCACCATTGTAATTCTTGTACATTATTACCATGTTATGTTACCACATTATAATTCGTGTATATTGCTACCATGTTATGGCACCACATTGTAAGTCGTGTACATTGTTACCATGCTATGGCAGCACTTGGTAATTCCTGTACATTGTTAGCTTGCTATAGCACTACATTGTAATTCTTGTACATTGTTACCATGTTAAGGGATTACCATTGTATTTGTTCTACATTGTTACCATGTTATGGCACCACATTGTAATTCTTGTACATTGTTTCCATGCTTTGATACCACATTGTAATTCTTGTACATTTTTACTATGTTATGGCACCAGACTGCAATTCCTATATGTTGTTACCATGTTATGGCACCACATTTTAATTTTTTCTATATTGTTACCTTGTTATGGCACCACACTGTAATTCTTGTACACTGTTACCATGTTATGGCATCACCATTGTAATTCGTCTACATTGTCACCATGTTATGGGACCACCATTGTAATTCTTGTATGTTGTTACCATGTTATGACTCTATATTGTAATTCTTGTACATTGTTACCATGTTATGGCACCACATTGTAATTCTTGTACATTGTTACCTTGTTATGGCACCACACTGTAATTCTTCTACATTGTTACCAACTTATGGCACCATCATTGTAATTCTTGTGCATTACCATGTTATGGAACTGCCATTGTAATTCTTGTACATTGTTACCATGTTGTGACTCCATATTGTAATTCTTGTACATAGTTACCTTGTTATGATACCACATTGTAATTCTTATACACAGTTACCATGTTATGGTACCAGCATTATAATTCTTGTACCTTGTTACCATGTTATGGGACCACCATTGTAAATCTTGTAGATTGCTACCATGCTATCCATATTTGAATTCTTGTACATTGTTTACATATTATGGCACTGCATTGCAATTCTTATACATTGTCACCATGTTATGGCACCACAGTGTAATTCTTGTACATTGTTACCTTGCTATGCTACCACACTCTAATTCTTGTACATTGTTACCATGTTATGGCAACACATTGGAATTCTTGTACATTGTTATCTTATTATGGTACCACATTGCAATTCTTCTACATCATTACCATGTTATGGCATCACACTGTAATTCTTGTACATTGTTACCTTGTTATGACACCACATTGCAATTCTTCTACATCGTTACCATGTTATGGCACCACATTGTAATTCGTCTACATTGTTATCATGTTATGGCACCATATTGTGATTCTTGAACATTGTTAGCATGTTATGGTACCACATTGTAATTCTTGTACATTGTTACCATGTTATAGCGCTACAATTTTAAGTCTTGTACATTATTACTATGTTATGTCACCACCATTGTAATTCTTATACCTTGTTACCATGTTATGGCGCTACCATTGTAATTCTTGTAAATTATTACCATGTTATGGCACCACCGTTATAATTCTTATACATTGTTACCATGCTATGATGATACTGCAGCTGCTAATCTGAGAATATTTCTGGGTCTGCAATTCTAATTCTTGACAAATGGGCTGCCTTGCATAAATTAATCATGAATTGCTCCATTACAAATCTGGGACTAATTAGCTATGTATTATTACTACAGTTTGTATGTTTCTTTACTTTCACTGAATTGAAAGTATGTCACTGGTGATACTCTAATTGGATCATATAATTTAATCTGTGTTCTCTGTGAAATTAATTTAATTTTAATTTATTAGTTATTTTGTGTTTTTGTAACCATGAGGGCAGGCTGAACTGTAATTAACTCTCTAAGGCAGTAGAGTACATGAGACAAGTTCATATATTGGCTATATTTGTAAAATGGTATAAACTAATCAAAAACAGGGGGAGCTCCAGTAGTAGCCTTCAAAGGCATATGATGTACTCCACTGAGCAGTTATTATTTCCTTCTGTGCCTTTAATGAGCAATCCCTACTTCCTCTTATATGTGGCATGAGCTCTGCAGCACCAAACCTGTACTGCTTGAAAGTATTGACATTAATTTTCATACTGATTTCATCCAATATGTGCCATCTTCATGGCACAAAAGGAAGAATCATTGATTGTGACCCAGGCAGCCTGGGATTCATTAGTGAGACAGATGCTAATGGAGCAGGCATGGAGAAGGTGAGAGTGAGTGACTGGCTCATATCAGAACATCTATCCTGGGTTGGAGAGAGATAATAGCTATGTCCACTGCAGTACTGACACATGGTGGAGACAATGTTATGACAATGACATTATGCAGGCCTGTGTGTATAAATCCACCAAGCTTACCAGTGACATGTTCATCTGGAAACTGATACTTGTATAGAATCATGCAGCTGTTCATTGGTCTAGCAATGTGAAATGCCATGTGACAAGCTACAAGGTGATGGCTGGTAAAAGCCATGAAAGATCCTGATGACTACCCACCTGGCAGTTTCCCAGACCTGCTGTCACCTGAACTGAGACAAATGGGCCATCTAGGACATGGGAGGACCAATAGTTGGCAGAGAAGAAGTGAGGAAAAAGACTAGGAATCAAAACAATTCAGGTGCTTTTTGTATTTTTTACCTCTGCTGATATTGCTGATACTTTATTATAAATATTGATAACAAAACTAATATTCTATATTAATTTCTCTATCTCCTTCTCTGTACTAAAGACAGCTGAGATCATGCCATGTTAGTGCACAACAGAAAACACAGACACTGGAATACGCATCTGATGTAATCATTTTTGTTAGACCAGCATAGGTTTAGTTCATCATCTGCATTGCCTCCTTTTTATTCATATATTTAGAGAATGCCTTTTTGTTGTCCTCAGTCTTAAAGGCCACACACATCTCATAATATCCCCTCTCTGGGGCATAATTGTTTAAAGCCTTGATTATGATCCAGACTATCTGAGATCAAGTAGCGACTTGAGCAAGGGCAGTTGGATGGTAGTGAGTGGACATCACTGGTTCATGATGATTTCATAGATAGCTATTGTCCCAAGTGCAAGTAGAGGCTTGCAGTACAAAAGGCCACTGGCAGGATTGACAAAAATTAGGTATCCCAAGCCACTTTGAGTGGCAATTGAGTATTGTCAGCAGCCCACCAGTATTACAACATCTAGTTCAGAAACTTGGGAGTCAGGTTAGGGCTTAAAGAAAAATGCAACTATGGCTAACTGGCAATTGAGTGATTTTTCTATGTTTATAGAATTGTCTTTTGGTTTGGGATGTCAACAGGATGAAATATTAAAAATATAAGCATCAAAATGGATTTTTAGTAAAAATATTTCAGACATTATTTGTAAGCCAGCTAGGTCTCAGAATATACTTGGGTTCTGTGAAAATTATTTTTGAGCAAGTTAGGGCAGAAATAATTTGTGTTCCATAAGCATTATGCTAAAGCTACATGTTGCAGGTTTATATAAGAGATCATAGCTCTGTTTTGTTATTGACAAATAAATAATATGGAACATTGCTTGGCTAGGAGAAGCAGTTAAAAATATAAATAGTTTGCCACTGTATTTTGGTTTTGCTTTTATTACAAGTTCTGTAATGAATTTAGAGTTGTCTGTGTAAATAAAAACTAATGCAGGTGAGCTCATGAAAACCTTACTCAAAGTTTTAAAACATTCTGAAATGTAACAGTTTAAGCCATCACTAGCTGCTGATTGCACGATGTAACTGACAATTTAGGAATATGAATTATGATTGGAAAGAATATTCCAGAAGATGACACCTAAGTTATCCAGTCTTTTGTTTCATGTATTTAAGTTAGTCTTCATAGTCTGCCATGTTAGATTCCCTTCTTGTCTAAATTCAGTAAGCTGTCAAATCCTATTCTAAATAATGTCATTGCCAGAGCAAAATTTATGTCTCATTATGATTACTTTGAGACAGACGGTGTATGTCTCTTTACAGGGGACAGATGATACCTAAGTTATCCAGTCTTTTGTTTCATGTATTTAAGTTAGCCTTCATAGTCTGCCATGTTAGATTCCCTTCTTGTCTAAATTCAGTAAGCTGTCAAATCCTATTCTAAATAATGTCATTGCCAGAGCAAAATTTCTGTCTCATTATAATTACTTTGAGACAGACGGTGTATGTCTCTTTACAGGGGACAGTCAGAATGAATGCCTTATGTACCCAGTCCTGGGGAGAAGCCAGCCTTACCTGGCCAATAAAGAAAGTGAACCCTCACTACAGTTGGGAACATGTAGGTTGGTTGCCATAGAGCTTCAAACTGAGTATAAGCCAGACAAGCATGGCTATGGTGGAGAATGCTCCTTCTGTAGTAGTTAAAACAAGCAATAGGTACAGGCACTAAACATTCTACTGACTGGCTGGTTGACAGATCATCCAGATGGCTTTTACTTTCATATATAGGGAATACCTGGTGCAGGTGAATTCATGGATTTGAGTCCCACTGGAAGAGGTCTAATGTTAGGTGGGTATGGAGGGAACTATACAGGTAAAAATATATATCTTATTTAAGCCTTTGGCTTAATTAATATTTTTTGAGATTTCTGATTATGTTGGGAGTACCTATCCTTTTTAAGTATAGAAGGGACCCTCTTAAAAGTTCTATAAATATGCTTTTTCTTGTTATAATAGCAATGTTGTAGTTTCAGCATAGCAGTTTCCCTTTATAGTTGTCGTCAGGTTTATATTTAATACTGGATCATATGTATCAGAAAACTCTAGTATATTTTATAGATTAGCACCCTGTAATTGTAAGTAAGGATAAATGAGAAATTTTGCCTCCAAATCCATTTCTGAGATTCTTTATTCCTAGCCCTATGCTTAGTTTGTACACATCTTCTAAGGCTAGCCTATGTGGTGCTACCCTTGTAGGGACTGCACTACAGATTGTTAATACTGTTACAGTTTAGATATCATAAGTAAATCATTGCTTCAGACCAGGAGATATGTTGGTCTGATACAAGTCAAAGCCTAAGAAGCTGTCATTAAATTATTGCTGTAAGGCAGTAGGAGGTTTCTCTGCATCAGATTATGGTGTCTTTCCCCATAGCTCATTCCTTTGGCATCCATGGTTATTAATAAAAGGGCCCTCATTAGGAGCACTGTTGTGCTTTCTTGGTTGGTTTAGTCTTTAAAACATACAACAGTAACCTTTTATTAATGCATATAGTTATGTTTCTAGTAGGCATCCTCAGTTTTTCACTAATAATCAGGTTCCTATTAGAAGACCGAAGACGCATTCTTTCGAATGTGTCTTGGTCAAACTTAAAAGACTGAAACAGCAAAATATCTAAGCGGCTTTTAAGTGAATTCTTTTCCAGGGATGTTTAAAGTGTTTTGTTTTTTATTTATTTATTTTTTGTTCGACATTGTCAGCTTTCGCTTACATAGGGTCAATTAATCACCGTTCGCTTTTTTAAGCATTCAGTGATCTAATATAGACCATAATAATCTACTATCTGCCTATCTGCACTCTTTGGAACACAGTGTTATACTAACTGAGATTAACCTATTTTAAACTTGATTTATTAATTAAATTGTCAGTTGGCTTAGAGTGTTAGGACTGTGAGCTGTAATTTGTGTTGTACAGGGTATGAATCCCTTACCCCCTCATTTGCCTACTATGTGACCTTGTGTAGGTTACTTGACCAAACAGGGCTTAGGGGCAACTCTGAATATGAATTAGGCTCCTCAATGGTCCTCTGAACTGCAAGCCTAGTAACTACCTATAATGTTATATGTTTTGCTACCTGCACCAAAATGTAATATAGTATGATAACAGTGAAGTGCAGCAGTGAGATTGCCTTCTGGTTGTATGGTGAGATAGTTATTTCACTGGCAGGCCACCTTTTATAAAAGTCACTGAAGGCATCAAGCTAGTTCTCTTGACACCTGTGAAATTTATTAGGTGCTTTGTTGAGAAGGATTGTGGTACTGACACTTCAGCCAATGGTAGACCTGGATGTCCCTCCATTTTCTTTATAATCAGTATATCAGTTTATGGACATTCACAATGGAAATTAGGAATTAAAAACCGCTTCTTTTAATGTCAAGGGACTAAATGAATGTGTGAAAACATATAAATTACATAAAGAAGTAAAAGAAGGTTTGAAGTGGGCAAGAGAAGGAGAACATCTGTCTCTAAATAATGGATAGGATGTCATATGAGGAGGGACAATATTTCAGTACATAACAGACAACCTGCACTACTTTCTAGGTAATTAATCGCTGAGACCTTCATTAACAAGTCTATTGGGCTTGATAGACATGAACCATCTTAGTGGCTGAAATACTCCTTTCTCAAAGACTAAATCTTCAAAGGTTCTAAGATATAAATTATCAGATTCAATGAAGTAAATGGCTAATTTTTTCAAGCATATGGGATGAAGCTTTTTGTTCATATTTCCCACGCTTTTTCCAGTCAATTTTTCTTTTACTTACTTCACAGAGTTTAAACAATAACTGATAAAATGTCCATTAATTAGGAATTTGCCATCAGCTTGCCCAGTTCAAATCTTTTAATTTGTTTGCTTCACCACACTATGGTGTTTTGTTTTTTTGAGATGCCCTAGGACATAATTATTGGACTCTGACAGCCCATTCCGTACTATTAAAGAGATTTGGATTTTCAGGGTTAATTTGGGGAGGTACTTCCAATAATTTTGGTAGAACAGCCCCCCACTAATTACTAAAAAGGAGAATGGTGTTGAAATAACACTGAGGCTTGATTATTGACTTTACCTTCCAATAACTGAAAATGGACTGGGTTATTGTCCTACAGCAGAGGTGTAATGTCTGTGCTAGCATTTTGGTTAACACTTTGAAAATACAGACCGATGATAATATGGAATGGATATTGTAGAAGTTAAATGATTTCTCACTATATGCCCTGAATTTTATGTCATTTTTCAAGAGAAGAACAATGCATTATGATTACTATTGTGTAGGCTGAGACAACAGTGTGCGAATACAATTCTCGGCAAGTTAACATATGCTCAGGCCAGAGACATATTTGATAGTTTGGCATATACAATGTCATTTTTTGCAGCATTTTCTTCCATGTTATTTAAAGCACCTGAACCAAGTCTATTTAGTTGTACACAGAAAATGAAATGGGATCTAGTTTTTCTACCTTACTCTTATCTTGGTGACAGGTATGCAGAATACAGCATTAAGGGTTCTAGTGTCTAAAGTTGTGATAGAGATAATCATAAGGTCTTCTCCTTCTGATAGGTTTTCAAGTCCTGTTAGCTTTTCTGCTACAATTCTGCATGTCCTTCTCAGCTCTTTTGCATCTTACTTTTTTTCCACTCTAAATATAACATTGCAGAATAAATCCCACCCTTGAAAGGAGGGTAGCTATCCTTGATGATAATGTCTAGTAAAGCTCCATTTCTACTTGTCTGCTATTACCTTATATCATTGAGTGCAAATACATTACAGTCAAAGATAAAGACCAGTATTTTATTATATGACACCATCTCAACTGAAAATGTTATCTCTTATGTCTCTAATGTCTGTAATGCTAAGATAGTATGTTATCAGTTAAGGTTGTTGTGGTTGTAAATGTCGCTTCCACTGACCGGCGGAGGCATTGTCATTAGAATAACAAACTTTGGGGATGCAGACAGAAGAGCTGCCTACATAGAAGTCTACAACCTTACATATAAAAAGCAAAGCTGTGGATGTCCGAAAACAGGGACTATTAGTGCATTTCTGATATTTGTGAGGCTGTAATAGTGAGTGTGAGGGGGTATATGCTACCATTAAAGCAATCCTGATGTTTGTGAGACTGTAATAGTGAATATGGGGGTATATACCACCATCAGTGCAATCCTGATATCTGTGAGACTGTATTAGTGAATGCAGGGGTATATACCACCATCAGTGCAATACTGATATTTGTGAGACTGTAGTAGCGAATGGAGGGTATATACCACCATTACTTCAATCTTGTTGTCTGTGAGACTGTAATAGTGAATATGGGGGTATATACCACCATCAGTGCAATCCTGATATCTGTGAGACTGTATTAGTGAATGCAGGGGTATATACCACCATCAGTGCAATACTGATATTTGTGAGACTGTAGTAGCAAACGGAGGGTATATACCACCATTACTTCAATCTTGTTGTCTGTGAGACTGTAATAGTGAATGTAAGGGGTAAATACCACTTTTTTAATTTCTCTAAGACTTTTGGGTTTCTAATACCATCACAGGAATAGACCCCATTCTTAAATCAAAGTATGATTAAAGTTCATGACATTAATATTATTTCAGTCTTTGATGTTAGCTAAAAGTGTTCTTTCCAGTACCCACAATGTGCCCATAATTGAATCCTTCTGCAATTCATATATAGTTACATATATTGTTGACATATATAAATATGACTGTAAATTCTTTTTTATGAGACCCATTGCTGCTACTACATTTGGATTGGAACTGTCTGGGTATCCTTCTTCCACATTGAACTTGTTTCTGCCTGCATATCCTGGTATTTTAAGACTTTGTGTCTCTCTGTACGTAAGACACTATAATCACTGGGTGTAGCAATTTCAATGATCAATGCTACTTTTGTCTTCTATTTTTGAACTGTTGGAAATGGACAATCCTTTGTGATATAAACTTCATCATTTTCTATAATGCTTTGTGGCTCATGTTTCCAATGCTTCATATTTACTTCAATATTATAATGTTTGCACCATCCCCAATGCCTTTTTCCCAATGTCTTGCCACATTATTATGCCTTTCAGTATACAAGCTTTCTGCCACTAGTGTATCACACGCAGCAACAAGATTTGCAAGAGTTTCCAATTCTGTTTTACAAAACTTGCTTTAGTCTGTTTCTCCAACATGTTCAATGGCTTTTGTAAATCAACGTGTACATAGTCCACTATCCTGGACCTCCAATACTAACCTTTTGTCTTTTGGTTTAATTTCATCTCTCCTTAAACATTCCTGCTTTAAATCCTAATCAACATGAGGTTGTTCTAGGAGTTTTCTGTACTTACAACTGTATTTATGCATTTTCCACATTTCTTGCCCTCTCATCTGGTCCTTCACCTTATATACTTCCTTTTGTTTTTTGGAACATTCAGTTGCTGCCTGATTTTTTTATCTACTTCTGGTTTGATTTTCATTTCCACTTGACACTGATATGCTGCCGCTAAACTAAGCAGAAAAGTCATCTTAGACTTGTTCTTCTCATGTTTTACAACTTTCTCTGTTTGGATCTTGTGAGGTTAGTAAATATGTATGCAGTCGTACAATTGCAGATCTAGACATGTAATCAGTTTCGAGGAGGCCCATACTGCTCAAGCATTTTTTTTCTTGTTTTCCTGTCCAACTGATCCATTACCTTTTGGGGCCAGTCAACCACCCCAAAATTGTAAATTAACACAGGAAGAGCAAATTGATTTATAGCTTGGATCTTCTTCCTAGATGTCAGAGCTGTTTACAGCACTAATTTTAGTCTTAAAATATTCCTTACTTTCATTTGCATTTGGCCATATTTTATTGTTGCTCCTTTATCAATTCCCAAATATTTATACACTCCCTCTTCCTCAAGTTGTTTAATATCACATTCCTGTCCAATACTGATATTTTCTTGGTGCTGTAGCTTTCCTGCTTTAAAAGTTGCTTTTGAAGACTTATCAAGACCAAATGGCATTCTTATATCATCTGAGAAAGTTTTGACTACTTGCAGTTGTGCTTTCAGTTCCTCATCTTTTTAATTACAAAGTTTTATATTAACCACAATAAAGATGAGAAGTCTTTACACTTTGTTGTTTTCTGGGAGCCAAATTATAGCCATGAGCTAATCTAGACAGCTAAATGGGTTAGGGGCAAGACTGAAAAGCAGTGGTGACAAAGAGTCACCCTAGAATATTCCCCTTTGAATTGTTCTCCCTAGGATAATGATTTGTCCTTTATCATGGCTTAGCTGCATAGTAATTTACCACTGTTTCATGGTCACTGTAATGTAATCGATCAGTGTAGAGTGTATCTTATACATTGTAAGCACTCTTTTATCCATGAATGTGGGATGCTGTCAAATGCTTTTTTGTAGTCTATGTCATCCTTAGATTATTCCCCTTTTTACAATTCTTCATTATGACTTTAACAACAAATGATCCTTTGTTCCATATGACTGCCCTTTTGTTCTATTGCCATAATTGAGATTGCTACTAAATGACTAGAAACTGTCAGCATCAATTCCAGTATATAGTTTATACATTGTTGGAAGACAAATTATTGGTCTATAATTTATAAGATATCTTGTGGGTTCACTTTTAAGGAAGATTATCATTTTTACTGTTGTTACCCAGGCTAAATCTTCATGTAAAGATGTTAATACTTTTAGCCAGAAGTTAGGTACTGCAGCTGGGCCTGGGTTATCATTTAGAAGCTTTTCTTAATTCTGTTTCAATTTCTCTGGCTGTTACTTCACCTTCATATTCTGTACATTTGAAGTTTTTATTCTTTCTTTTACTTCTTCTATCCATTTAGCATCATTGTTATGTTCCACAGGATCTTCATAGATGTTTCTCCAAAATGTGTCTATTTTTTGTGGTGTTTCTATTTCTTTTGCTTTGTTTCCCAGTCTCTATAAAACTTTATGGGGGCATCAATAAATGGCTTATTTTGCAGTTTTCCTTTATATTTATCTGCATATCAAGTTTTTCTGCCTGCCAATATCTTTAGTTTATTATTTGCAATAGTGTATGATAGTTAGGCTCTGTTCTGATGCTGCAAATTGCTTTTATCGTGTCTATCTTTCTGAGTAATTTGGTTGATCTGTTCTCTCTTCTGTACTCTTCTAAAAGTAACACTTCTTGTCTTAATTTATAGTTTTCTCTGTTCAATACTTCCATGATGGCATTTGATTTCTCCACTCCCTTTCTCTTACTGCTCTGTGTTTTATTGGTAAGACTTTTTCTGTTGTTAATTTAGCTGCACAGTAACATAGCCTATTTACTTCTGTTGTATCACATGCATTTGTATGATTGCTGTGTTCATTTGCTTATCAAACTTCCATCATTTTGGGTCTTATTGACTTTCTGTATTTCATTCATTGATCTTAGTACATATATCCACCTCTGTTAAATCAAGCAAGTCTTCCCTTATATCATTTTCTTCTAAACTAAGGGCACATCCTTTGTTCTCCATTTCCTGCAGGCATTCTATAGAAAGTTCCAGAAAATCTTCCTGTGTCATATTCTCTTCAACTTCACCCTGATTCATCTGTTGCTCTTTCATATGGGAAGTCACTGGCATGTCTATATCATCTTGTCTAAAGACTAAAATGTCGAACGGCAATATGATCGTAAATGCCGGACATCAAAACTGTTCTTGTGGGGGCTGCGCCCCCCCCCGTTAATTATATATACCAACTCCGAGATCGCACTACAGTGAGGAAAAGGCAAATTACCTGATACTCACTGTACCATGATCCCGCAACAACACTTTCAATGTACGGCACTTGCGATAATATTGCCGTTCGACATTTTCAAAATTCGATAACATGAAGTAGACCCTCACTGGCCACATTGTGTCAGAATTGCCATAGTTTCCTGTTCTTTTCCTTGGTGTGCAACTCCAACTAAACTTTTGTAATGGTTTCCTACTGAAGGCTCCAAAGTATCATAGGTTCATAGGTGGGTACTAGGCTATGGTCCTAGGGCCTATATAAGCCTAGCCAAATGGTACCCTGGCTTTTGCCACCCAAGAAAATTATTTTCCTGTGCCCCTGTCAAGCAGAGCCACAGAAGTAATCCACGGGGTGAATTTCCTATCTCCCATCCAATCATGAAGATTTTTCTTGAAGAGTGCTAATGAGGAGCTTTGTTTGATATAGATAGGTAGTTTGTTCCAGAATATGGGAAGTCTCTGGGACAGGAATCTATCCCTCCAGCATGTTCTGTTTATTGTAGTGACAAGGTTTAGGTCCCTAGAGCGTGTAGCTCGGAGTGATTGGGATTTCTTTAAGTGGAGCATGTCCAACAGCTCTGGGTTGGGCATAGCTTTATATGTTAGGCAGAGATCGCCTTTGAGTAGGCGATATGCAACAGAGTAAAGCTGGAGTTTTTTTGAGATGGTCTGCGTAGGGCATCTGTTTGAGGCCGGTAATCCTCTTTGTGAGGTATTTCTGTGGCCTTTCCAGTTGATGTAGATGTATTGTGAGGTACATACCAAAAGAGGCGTTGTACTCTATAATTGTTCTAATGAGTGATGAGTAGAGGGGAACAATGACTTCTTTTTTTCCTGGATGAGAAACCTTTTGTGATGAGGTGTGCCATGTAGTAGCATTTCCTGACTACTGTGGCAATGTGATTATCAAAGGAGAGACTACTGTCCACCTGTGTCCCAAGGTCTTTTATCAAACTTTTGGTGCTAAGTAGACAACCGCCTATGTGGTAGTTCATGGGTACAGAGTTTTTCCAAAAGGGATTACAATGTACTTTTTGGCATTGAGCTTGAGAACATGGCTTTGACACCAGGCATCTGTCTCAGTGAGGCCCTTTTGCAGGATGTCCACATCGTTAGGAATTTTGATTATGGCTCCTAGTTTGCAGTCATCTGCGAACTTTGTTAGCCAAAAACCTTCTGTGTTAGCCTGTACTTCAGAGAAGTAGATAGCAAACAGGAGAGGACCTAGGACTGAACCCTGTGGAACTCCACTTGTTAGTGGTCTGGAGTCTGTCAGTGAGCCAGATGGCAACCCATCTTGTGGGCATAGGGATTTAAACCTAGTTTAGTGAGTTTATCTATAATTCCAGAGTGGGGATGGTGTCAAAAGCCTTGGCAAGATCGAGATAGGCTGTGTGAACCACCTTAACCTCATCTACAGCTTTGGTGACCACTTCAAAGAAGTCTATCAGGTTTAGGTGACATGATCTGCCTTTTACAAACCCAAACTGGGTAGGGTCCAGAGTTTGGAGATTACCAATGTTATTGTTTATAAGTTCCATAATGATACATTCCATAGCCTTGCAGACCAGGCTCGTCAGGCTAATGGGGCGGTAGTTCCCGGGGTCTGTGGTGGCTCCCCATTTGTGGAGTGGGATAACCGCTGCTGTGCACCATTCAGTGGGCACAAAGCCTGAGGTGAGGCTATGATTGAACATGGTACTTAGGTGGGGTGCCAGTTCATTCTGTAGTTCATGTAGAACACAGCCTGGGATGTTGTCAGGTCCCATGGATGCTGTGTTTTTGGTTTTGGAGAGTGTGTTTTTACCTGTGCAGCTGTGATTACAGGAACTTTGCATTCTTCCGGTATAGAGATGGGCCCTTTAGGGGATGAGAGAGGGGTAAAGTTAGCACTGAACTTATCTGCCAGGATGTTGGCAATATCAGTTGGTTCTGTATATTTAGTGCCATTGTGCTGTAATTCAGAGCAGATCTGAGTGTTGCCATTGAGATTCTTGACATAGCTATAGAATGCTTTGTGGTTGTCTTTAAAATCAGTGGCAATTCCGTTTTCATAATTAGTATTGGAGGATTTTATGAGGGATCTCAGCTTCTTACTGAGGCTGACCATGGAGTTCCTCCAATCATGGAATTCTACTATTTTTTTGCAACAGTTTCTTTCTTCTGTTGTAGCGTTTGTTTATGGCAGGGGACCACCAGATTGGCTTCCTTTTTTTGGAGGATAACATCTTGGTTCTGTTAGGAATTGCACAATCCATGCACTCGTGTAAGTGCTTATGAAGTACAATTGTATAGGATTCAGCAGTCGTACCTCTATTGTCCATCAGCATGGGTGTCGTGAAGTTTGCCATGTCTGTCTTAAGAAGCGTGAAGTTGGCTTTGGAGAAATTTTTTACGGTGGTTTCCCTAATGGGGGGTGGGGGTGGGATGTGGATGTCTAGGGTGATTTGCTTGTGGTCAGATCTGACCAACGAGGAATGGACCTCTGGTGTGTAACACCGGTTGCCCATGTTGATAATGACCAGGTCTAGGATATTGCTGCCCCTGGTGGGGGTGTGGATAAGTTGATCCAAGGCGTTGGAATTTATGAATTCCAGAAAACGTTGAGCACAAGAGTTGGTACATGAGTAGTTTTCCCAGTTAATGGTGGGGTAGTTGAAATTGCCCATTATTAGGGTGTTAGGTTGTACCCTAATATTTTCCAGTGTATCAAGAAATGAGGAGTGGGAATCCTGCGGCATGGTGGGGGATTGGTAGCAAGCTACAATTTGGATTGCGGTCTTGCCCAGAATTAGTTGCACTTGGATAATCTCAGATGCATTATGCTGAGCAACTAGCCTGGAGGTGTGGATATTCTTAATGAATATGGACATGCTTCCACCTTTAGTGCTTCGGTCCAGGTTAGGTGGCAGAAATGTGTGGTATGAATTATAGCCTGGTAATGCAGGGGTGCTCTCTGGAGCCTTGAACCAGGTCTCTGTCACTGCACAGATGTCCATGTTCTCCATTTTAAAGAGTGCCTCGAGTGAGTGCATTTTGAGGTTTAGACTTCTAGCATTAAGTAGGATTACCCTCAGCTTTTGCTTGCTCATACCTGTTACGGTGGTGAATTTGTCATTTGCCACCCCCCAACACAAACCATGAAACACATACTTCACAAAACCAGTGTGCCATGCAATCACAGCTCTTAAGGCAAAATAACATACCCAGCATACTACTAATAGGTGACTCTATAGTCAGGCATACTGATGTCCCACTCACTAGGCTGAACAAGGAGAAGGTTACTGTTAGCTGCCTGTCAGGTGCCAGGATCCACCACATAACACAAGCACTCAGGTCACTCCAGAACAAGTACAAATATGACTTTGTCATTGTCCATGTTGGTGTGAATGACCTGAGCCGTACCTCCCTGGACTACATGAAAAGAGACATGGAAGAGCTCTCTGATCATGTAGCCCAGGCCGGTATGACCCTGACCATGAGCAGCATCCTGCCCTCACCAAGAATGTTACCACGGTATAAAGGAAAAATTCTCGATTTCAACAATTGGCTAAGTTTCTGGTGTAATTCAAAGGGGATCTAGTGTCTGTCTGCCTGGGATGACATGCTTGACAAGCCACACTGCTTTGCTAGAGATGGCTTGCACCTGTCACCCTTAGGCTTTTGAATACTTGCCAAGGATCTTGCCACCCCCATAGTGCCTTTTTTAGGCAAGGCTCAAAAGACAAACCCACCACCGTAAATAGCACAAGTAACAAAAAAATGAGGGTAATGCTACTCAATGCCAGAAGTCTAAACCTCAAAATGCATGCACTCGAGGCACTCTTCAGTATGGAGAAAATCGATATATATGCAGTAACAGAAACCTGGTTTAAGGTTCCAGAGAGCACACCAGCACTACCAGGTTACAACTCATACCATACATTTTGGTCACAGAACCCAAACCAAAATACAAAAGGCGGGGGCGTATCTATATTCATCAAGGATACCCACACCTCCAGGTTAGTGGCACAGCACGATGCGTCAGAGATCATCCATGTGCAACTAACAATGGGCAAAACTGTAATTCAAATTGTAGCTTGCTATAGATCACCCACCATGTCCCAGGACTCCCATTCCACGTTTCTGTAAACACTGGGAAACATAAAGGTCCTACCAAACACCCTAATACTGGGTGATTTCAATTTCCCAAACATTAACTGAGAGAACTACTCAAGTACTAACTCCCTTGCCCAACTTTTCCTAGACTTTATAAATTCAAATGCCCTGGTTTAACTGGTCAACACTCCCACCAGAGGTGACAACATATTGGACCTGGTCATCACCAACATGGGCGACCGGTGTTCCACACCAGAGGTCAACCCCTCGCTGGTTAGATCTGACCATAAACAAATCACTTTGGATATCCATATTCTGCCCTCTCCCCTGGACAAGAAAGCCACCATGAAAAACTTTTCAAAAGCAAACTTCACGTTACTTAAGACCGAGGTAGAAAGTTTCAAAGCCCCCATGCTGAAGGATAACACTGTCCAAGCTGCAAAATCCTTTACTAATGCATTCTACGGGCAGCTACAAGAATGCATGGATCGTGCCATCCCAAGCAAAACCAAGACTCACTCCTCCAAGAAAAGGAAACCAGTCTGGTGGACTCCTGCCATAAACAAGCTATACAATAGAAGGAGGAAACTAGTACAGAAAAGAGTAAAATTCCAAGAAGGGAAGATATCCCTGATCAGTATCAGCAAGAAACTACGATCCCTCATAAAATCATCCAAGGCGAGCTTTGAAAGAAAAATTGCCAAGGACTCCAAAAATAACCACAAGGCATTCTTTAGCTATGTCAAGAATCTAAGTGGCAATGCTCAGATCTGCTCAGAGTTAGTGCAGAATGGCACAAAATACACTGAACCGACCAATATTGCCAACATCCTGGCAGACAGGCTCAGCACAAACTTCACCCCCATCTCACCCCCAAAAGGACCCATAACCATACCAGAAGAATGTAGAGTCCCTGAAATCACAGACACACAGGTTAAAACAGCCCTCTCCAAAGCCAAAAACTCAGCATCAATGGGACCGGGCAGTGTCCCAGGCTGCATCCTACACGAGCTCAAAGATGAACTAACCCCTCACCTAAACACACTGTTCAACCTCAGCCTCTCCGCAGGCTACATACCCATAGAGTGGTGCACAGCAATGGTTATCCCGCTCCACAAAGGTGGAGCCACAACAGACCCTTGGAACTATAGCCCTATAAGCCTGACTAGCTTGTTCTGGAAGGCTATGGAGCACATCATCATGGAACTCATTAACAGAGACATTGGGAACCTCCAAACACTGGACCCTACCCAGTTTGGTTTTGTTAAGGGCAGATCATGCCTCCTAAACCTGGTGGACTTTTTTGAGACAGTTACAGGGGAAAGGTGGTACACACAGCCTACCTAGACTTCACTAAGGCCTTCAACACCATTCCCTATTCTGGTATTATAGACAAGCTCACCAGCCTGAACATAAACCCCTACATCACAAGATGGGTTGCCAACTGGCTCATGGACAGAACCCACATGGTGACAGCTGCGGGAGCTAGGTCCGTCTCTAAACCAGTTACAAGTGGTGTTCCCCAGGGCTTGGTCCTGGGACCCCTCCTGTTTGGCATACACTTCTCAGAGGTACAGGCAAGCACAGGAGGACTGTGGCTGACCAAGTTCGCAGACGACTGTAAGCTAGGGACTATAATTGTCTCTCCAGCTGACACAGACATCCTCCAAAAGGGTCTCACTGAGATGGATACCTGGTGTCAAAATCATGGTCTCAAGCTAAATGACAAAAATTGCATAGTCATCCTCTTTGGAAAAAACAAAGTACCCACAAACTACCACAAAGGTGGCAGCTCCTAAATATGGAAGACATAATAAGGGATCTGGGGACCCACGTAGATAGTAATCTCACCTTTGATAATCACATTGCCAATGTGGTTAGAAAATCCTTCTACGTGGCCCACCTAATCACAAAAGGGTTTGCATCCAGATCAAAAGAGGTCATTGTGCCCCTCTACTCATCACTCATCAGACTTATCTTAGAGTACAATGCCCCATTTGGGATGTACCTTACAAGACACCTGCAACAGCTGGAAAGACCACATAAGTACCTCACCAAGAGGTTCAATGGCCTCAGACAGATGCCCTATGCAGCTCGACTGAAGAAACTCCAGTTGTACTCGGTTGCATACTGCCTACTCAGAGGTGATCTCTGACTGACATACAAGGCCATGTCCAACCCAGAATTGATGGACATGCTCCACCTAAAGAAAACCTTATCCCCTCGAGCCACACGCTCTAGGGATATAAACCTTACCACAACAATAAATAGGACATGCTGGAGGGATAGATTCCGGTCCCAAAGACTTTCCATGCTTTGGAACAAGATCCCAATCTACATTAGGCAGAGCACCTCGCTAAAGCTCTTAAAAAGAAACCTTGACGAGTGGATGGGAAACAGAAAGTTTACCTCGGGGATCACTTCAGTGGCTCTGCTGGACAGAGGCACAAGGAACTAATCTAAGGGGATGGCGAAAGCCAACACATTCTGGCTAGGCTTATAAATGCCTTCAGGCAGATAGTCTAGTGCCCACCTATGAACCTATGAACCTATTTGAATCTTAAGCTTATTTCTATTGTCTTAAGACAAGAGATAATTACTAGGTTTCACATGTAAAGTGTCCTTTATTGCTCTGTGACTTCCTGGCAGCTGCAGATCACAAGGAAATATAACATTTTAAGTTCTGCTAGCCTGGGAACTTGAGCTGAGGTGACAAGAATGATGTAATCTGAAATGAGTCAGCACTAATATGTATTATCAATTTAAAAACTATATCAGAGAGAAATAGAGTGCATTTTGTATTTTGTTCTGAATCTGACAACAACTCACCAGCACTTTGCCTTGCTCTGTAAGTAAGACTTAGATCTTAGTATTTCTATTAGAGATAGATAGGAATATAGCAAGATTAGTCTAGCTGTTTTCTATATTTACATCAGACTGTCCTACAATGTTGTTTTAGTGTTTCCTGTTATATCTGAACTCTTTATTGTCACTGTGTTGAAATAATGAGTATTGTCTTGCGTTTTTATTATTATTACATTTTTTAACCTTTTAACTGTGGCTGTTTTGTGTAGAGATATTTAAGTTCCTAGAGTACTTGCAGGTATTTGGTGGTACTGTACAAGCCACTCCTAAATAGCCTTCAAGTATCAGTCAAACTTACCAATTGGATAATAATAACATTGCACAGTAGAATTGTGCACCCCTTGGTAAGGGCCTTTATGGTAGCTGATAAGAGTGGTTGGTGGCAGTTGGGACTACATTATAGTCTGGGCAGAAGGGGGCATAGCTAGTGAACCTGTTCCAGCCTTCCCCAGGAGTGTCTGTGTGTTTGTATATAAATCAAATCTTAAAGTGTGTGAGTGTCAGCTACTTGGGCAGGGACATGAAGCACTGGTTGGACAGAGAAGGTGCTTGAGGTTTCGGCTTGACCACTCGGCTGAGATTTGAACCCTATATCTGTGCCAGTGGGGAGTCTTATTGGGGATCTGGAGAGAAAGGGGGAAACCAGCCCCAGACTGACTGTGATCTCTGTGTGCTCTTAAGGGAAATTGTACTTTACTATGTGTGTACTTGTTATCCTCCCAATATACACATCCCTTACTGGTGTTAGTGGTGAGGATTGAGGCTCCTTGATTATTGGTCCAGTGCACAGGCGTCACAACTACTACAGTCTGAAAATCATCAGGATTGCAGTAATGATGGTATATACCCCTCACGTTCACTACTACAGTCTTACAAATATCAGGATTGCAGTAATGATGGTATATACCTCTCACATTCACTATTATAGTTGCACACACATCAGGATTGTCAGTATTACAATAATGATTCTATATACCCCTCACATTCACTGTTATAGTCTTACATACATCAGGATTGCAGTAATGTTAGTAGATACATATCACATTCACTACTACAGTCTCACAAATATCAGGATTGCAGTAATGATGGTATATACCCCTCACATTCACTATTATAGCCTCACACACATATCAGGATTGCAGTAATGATGGTATATACCCCTCACATTCACTATTATAGTCTCACACACCTCAGGATTATCAGTATTGCAGTAATGATGATATATACCTCCCACATTCACTACTACAGGCTCACAAATGTCAGGATTGCAGTAATAATGGTATATGCCCCTCATATTCACTATTATAGTCTCACGCACATCAGGATTTCAGTAATGATAGTATGTACCTCTCACATTCACTACTACAGTCTCACAAACATCAGAGTTGCAGTAATGATGGTGTATACCCCTCATGTTCACTACTACAGTCTCACAAACATCAGGACTGCAGTAGTCATGGTATATAACTCTCACATTCAAAACTACATTCTCACAAACATCATGATTACAGTAACAATGCTATATACCTCTCACATTCACTATTATGGTCCCACAAACATCAGGATTGAAGTATTGGTGGTATATACCCCCACTCATTCACTATTATAGTCTCACAAATATTAGGATTGCAGTAATGATGGGTATATACCCCTCACATTTACTACTACAGTCTCACAAACATCAGGATTGCAGTAGCCATGGTGGGTTCAGGCACCTAGGCAGCGAGAGATTTCCCTGTGGTACATTTGACTGGGGACACATAGCTGAAGTGACATTCAGCTGCAGAGAAATATTGCTGTTTGCAAATTCC
>NC_056749.1:106133827-106368827 GCF_019279795.1 Protopterus annectens | reverse complement strand
CAAAAAGTTAATAAATATCCAAAAGAATATCCTACCTTCTCTGCAACAAATGTGTGATTAATAATGCTTGGCTGAAATTTGCATTCTTTAGCTATAATTGATGCATTCAGGATTTCCCCTTTTTCAAGGAGCAGAAACATCCGAAGAGCAGGTGACAGTGCTTCCTATGTGGGGTGTTACATGAGCTTACCTCCACCCACAGAAAAAACCCTGTCTCAAAAACAAGAGTTGTTATTTTACTTTCAGTTGACTTTTCATTGTTAATAAACTGACTTTTAATGCACTGACCATGTTTTTTCACCAAGATGCAGCAACCTTGAGGCTTGTAGTAGAACTGAAGAAGATGGAGGAGGACTTATCACCTCTAACAAAAGTTTTGCTGGGTTTTTGTAACTTTTAAGAAGGAAAGGTTTTAATACTCTGTTCTTTAGTCAGTCTGAGTAAAGCAAATACAACTCATACTTAATCGGCAGCTGTTTTTGTCATGACATATCTTTAATTGCTATATAGGTTTCATAGGTTCATAGGTTGGTACTAGGCTATCAGCCCTAGGGCCTATACAAGCCTAGCCATAACAATTCCCATTTTTCTTCCCACACTATTTACTTCCCAGGACCCCTGTCTAGCAGGGCGACTACGTGATCCCAGGGTGAATTTCTTTTCTCCCATCCAATCGTTGAGGTTCCTTTTGAAGAGTGCCAAAGAGGCACTCTGCTTGACATGTATGGGCAATCTTTTCCAGAGTTTGGGGAGTCTCTGGGTCAGTAACCTATCCCTCCAGCATGTTTTGTTTATTGTGATGACAAGGTTTAGATCCCTGAAACATGTGGCTCTGAGGGATTGGGATTTCTTTAAGTGTAGCATGTCCAGCAGCTCTAGGTTTGACATGGCCTTGTATGTTAAGCAGAGATCGCCTCTGAGTAGATGATATGCGACAGAGTATAGCTGGAGTTTTTTAAGGTGGTCAGTGTAGGGCATCTGCTTTAGGCCTGTGATTCTTTTAGTGAGGTATTTCTGTGGCCTTTCCAGTTGTTGCAGATGTCTTGAGAGGTACATACCAAACTGGGCGTTGTATTCTATAATGGGTCTAATGAGGGATGAGTACAGTGGGACAATGACCTCATTTTTTCCTGGATGAAAAGACCTTAGTGATGAGGTGTGCCACATAGAAGGATTTCCTGACTGTTGTGGCGATGTGGTTATTGAAGGTGAGACCACTGTCCACCTATGTCCCTAAGTCTTTTATCACACTTTCAGTGTTTAGTGTACTGCCACCTATATGGTAATTCACAGGTACATGTTTTTTCCCAAAGGGGATAAATATACATTTCTTGGCATTGAGCTTGAGCCCATGGCTCTGGCATCAAGCATCTGTTTCTGTAAGGCCCTTTTGTAGAGTATCCACAACATTTGGGGATTCAATAATGGCTCCCAGTTTGCAGTCATCTTCGAACTTTGTTAGCCAGAGTCCCTTAGTGATGGCCTCTATCTACTTCAGAGAAGTAGATGCCAAACAAGAGCGGTCCCAGGACTGAACCCTGAGGTACTCCACTTGTCACTTGTCTGGAGCTGGATTTGGAGTCGGCTACTTTTACAGTGTGGGTTTTATCAGTAAGCCAGTTAGCAACCCATTGGGTGACGTAGGGATTAATGCCCAGCTTAGTAAGTTTATCTATGATTCCACAGTGGGGGATGGTGTCAAAGGCCTTGGCATGGTCTAGATAGGCTGTGTGAACCACCTTACCCTTGTCCATGGCTCTGGAGACTGATTCAAAGAAGTCAATCAGGTTCAGGAGACAAGATCAGCCCTTCACGACCCAAACTGGGTGGGGTCCAGTGTTTGAAGGTTGCCAATGTCTTTGTTTATAAGTTCCATGATAATACTCTCTATGGCCTTGCAGATAAGGCTTGTCAGACTGATGGGATGGTAGTTTTCGCGATCCAAGGTGGATCCCCCCTTGTGGAGTGGGATAAATGTAGCTCTGCGCCACTCAGTGGGCATGAAACCTGAGGTGAGGCTATGATTAAACATGACACTTAGGTGAGGTGCCAGTTCATATTGTAGTTCATATAGTACACAGCCCGGGATGTCATCTGGTCCCATGGATACTGTATTCTTAGCTTTGGAGAGTGCATTTTTAACTGTATGGCCATTATGGCAATCTTCCGGTATTGAGATGGGCCATTTAGGGGATGAGAGGGGGGTGAAGTTGGCACTGAATCGATCTGCCAGGATATTGGATATATCCTTGGGATCAGTATATTTAGTGCCATTCTGTTTTAGCTCAGAGCAGATCTGAGCATTGCCATTTAGATTCTTGACATAGTTATAGAATGCCTTGTGGTTGTCTTTGGAATCTTTGGCAATTTTATTTTCGTAACTAGCTTTGGAGGATTTTATGAGGGATCTCAGTTTCTTACTGAGGCTGGTAAAGGAGTTTTTTGCATCCTGGGATTTTCCTCTTTTCTGCAACAGTTTCTTCCTTTTGTTGTAAAGTTTGTTTATGGCAGGGGACCACCAGATTGGCTTCCTTTTTTGGATGAGAGCATCTTGGTTCTATTTGGGATGGCACAATTCATGCATGCGTGGATAAGTTCTTATGCTCAGCCCATTCTGTATAACATTACTCTCCACAATAAATACCGAATGTTTAACTTTTGTAGTTTTTTTTTTAAACACCTTTACTGAATTATCACTTGTGACATAGGCAAATTTACATTTATGCAAAAGTGGGTCTAGAACACAGCCTTGTGGGACACCCTGACTGTAACCTCAAATTTCAATTATTCAGTTGCTGAAAGATACTTGCCATGTCCTATTTGTAAACCATGCAGCTATTCATCTTATCAAGAAATAGCAATACCTAATTGTTTTCCTTTATTGATCAGTGTTTTGTATATGACCCTATCAAATGCTGAAGTTAAATCTATATAAATTACATCATAGCACAACTTTTCATTCATAAATATTATATTGTTCTAGAACATCATGTTACAGGTGGTAATAGATCTATCTTCAATGTATGCATGCTGATATATGATTTCAAGCCCCCACCATTCCATTTCTGACAATACAATAAACTCTTGGTTAACTGGCACCCACAGTGATTGGTAGATGCTGGATAACTATACTTCCTGGTTGCTTGAGTTACTATTAAAAATAGGCCTGACTAATACTGTACCTTATACTATTCTTTTGGTATGACTTGCTCTTAGGTTGGGGAAAGAGGGAATTTATTCATATCTCCCTTTTTAAAACTCTAAAACTCTAAAAACATAAGGTATGTTTCTAGGGGGAGGGGGCAGAAAGTGTAACACATGAAAATTGCAGTGTATTTCTTTGATTTTTTTTTTTTTTACTGGTCGCTTGAGTTCCAATTAACTGAGAGTTTACTGTAACTTAGTCAATAAACCTTCTCCGTTATTTTTCCAGAACATGAAAGTAAACTCATAGGTCTGTATGACTCTGGATTTGTCCTACTTCAATTTCTCTTAAAGACAGGTTTGAAAAGTGCATGTCGCCAGTCATGAGGATTCTTCCCATATTTATATGACCTAGTAAATAACAGATATAATGTCATTGTAAGTTCATGCCAAAGTGACCTCGGGTCATTATTACTAATGTCATCTCCTTCCTGTGCTTTGTTTGTATAGTTCTTTTTCAATATCTTCTAATATGATTTCAGTATCTGAGGTTACCTGGATGTCACTAGGAAAATGTATCACCCCCTTCATGGATCCAAACTACTTTGCATAAGATTTAGTACATACATCTGTAATCTGTGTAGTCTGAAAATAAATTTTAAAATCTAAACACAGTTTGTCAGTGTGCATGTAATTACTCCTACCACATCTTACGTATCTATACATGGTTTCCTGTTATGCTCAATATCTTTATATAAATTTTCTTCAAAATTGTCTTGCTCTTACCTCACCCTATGTTTAATTTGTCTGTCAAACTTGTTTATTTCAGTTTTTAAAGTTGTAGTTCAACCTTTTTTCCATTTCTTACATCTTTTGCATCTCATCTTAATCACAAACCTTGTTCTCATGGAAATATATCCCCCTGACATTGTGTGCCTATGGTTTATTTTATTTTTTTTGTTTGTTTGTTTTTTTGCATTCAAACAATTTCTCTTCCAAAACTTTCCACATTCCTTCTACAGTTTTTCCACTGAATGCCTCACTCCAGTTAGTTTTACTTAGTGACTGTTTTGCTTCCATATAGTCTGTTATTAATCTTCTGTGCACTGGTTTAGATTTTAGTTTGGCAACAAATTAACCTTTATACCCCATGACAACTGAACATCAACGGTGATAAAACTTAATATGAAGTAACAGTAATTTCTTTAGGAACACAAACAATGTCAAGTTTGTTTGGTTCCCTGGTAAGATTTTTTTACAGTCTGAAACAATCATTGTTCTTGATCATACATTGTAAATAATTTCCTTACTAATGTTGATAAATCAATATTATTCCGGTCTGTTTCTTGTAAACTTTAAGTCCCCATCCACTATTATTCTTTTCTGCTGTGTTTCATGCAAGAAATATATGAATTCCTGTAGGTCGTCAGCGCTTGACTTTGGTGGTCTAAACATTCCAACAATTGTTATATGTTCCATGGTTATCTTTACTGTCACAATTATATAAAAGACAAGATTTGTGTTACCTTTGAATATATAATAATCACAGGTCTTGTAGCAATTTTTAATCCTCTCATAACACCTCTGTGACTCCTGCGCACTAGCCCAGTAATCAAGGAGCCTCAATCCTCACCACTAGCAACAGTGAGGGGCGTGCACATTGGGAAGGATAACAAGTAAAAAGTAATACTTCACAACGCTAAAACCATTTAATAGACAAAGATATCGGATACAATCCTTCCTGTGTTACAACATTTAAAATGGACAAACAACTTTTATATAATTCCAATAAAATCACATGACAGAACCCACCCTATCAGAGATAATCACATATTAATTAGAGTCCAGACACTAACTTCTAGATGTACTCCATAAATACACATTTAAATATATATATATATATATATATATATATATATATATATATATATATATATATATATATATATATATATATATATATATATACATATTAGTATAATAATTATTACCATTTAACACTTTGTTGCTTTTGTTTCAAAATGGGTTTTATAGTAACCTGTTTATTCAGACCAGGGTATACATCTGCCTGCATACATATAATCCATTCATACTCCTTAGTTTTTAAGCTGTTATTAGTATCCACATGTCTAACATCAGGATGTAGGATCTCTATGACTTTAAATAAAATCTCCTAAATGAGGCTTCATGAATGAATTAGATGAGTTTGAGGCTCCAGCCAATAATGTGCAACATAATCCGTCTACCCCTATACTATTGACTGATGAAAATGCTTCTAACCAATCGCAGGCTACCCATGGTGTTATGGCAGTGTCATCTAGAGCGATTACCCTGGACAATCATTTGGCTAGAGATGTGAATACATCTGACCATCATAACAGTGCAAAAGAGGTAGCTGCAAATGAGGAAACAACATTACGAACAACATCATCCAGCAATACTGCTTTTTTAGACAAGAATCAATGGGTAGCGATATGGCTACCGGAGCAGGTGAACGTACAGAAATGGAATATATCCAGCAGCCGTTCACAGTCAAGTGGGAGAACCCGCAATGGCCCTGTGACATGGAGCAAAATGAACAGGCATCAGTAAGCTCTCCAACTGCTGTTATTAATGCTCTACGGACTAATGTAGAGACTTCACCTGTATGACAATGTCCAGTGGTTAATGTATCTGATTATGTCTTATCTGCCGCAGGTATTTCACTACTGGAGCATGGTATAAAGTTTATACCTGTGAGTGTTGATAATATAGTGAATGCTATTACTGATTTGAACATTTTTACTTGTAACCTTAACTTGAAACTTATTTTTAAGGATTCTATGTCAAATACATCGAATCAGTGTAAAAGGTCCACTAGTTTTATATTGCTAAGTGATCCTGTGATAATGGCATTTAACGATATTTGTGAAAAGCAGTACGTGAGTTGTATGATAAAAATAATTTAAAAAAGGTATACTCTAACTAAACAGGAACTTGAACCACTTAAGGCCTTACAGGATAATGTTGACATAGTAATTAAGGAAGCCGATAAAGGTGCTTGTATTGTCATGATGAATCAATGTGATTATATTAACCAATTGTCTCAGGAAGGAGATGGGCCACTGAGCTTGTATCTGTATATTTACAGAATATTTTGAGGGAATATTTAAGTCATGTTCGTAGTTACATTAGCGATACAGGTGATTTTCTTACTAATTGGGAGGGTGGCCTAATGGTTAAGGTGTTTGCCTTATAAACACAAGGTGCAGGGTTTGAGTCTCACAAGGGATAATTGGCTAGGCTTAAAATGGTTTGCAAGGGCAGTTAGCCTAGTACTAATCTATGAACCTATGAATCTATTGTGTAACCTTAGGGCTTCTTGTTTGTAACATTAGACATCAAGTCCTTATTCACAGTTATTCCTAATGCTTATGGAGTTGATAGAATAAGGGAGATTACATGTGAGTATGGTGGATATAGTGCAAGGGATGTGGAGACCCTTTGTGAGCATCTAGAGTTAACACTTGAAAATAACATATACTTTTGTTTAATAAGCAGATATATCACCAAACATCTGGTGTTGCGAATTTGACATTAAGTAAATGGGAAGATACCAATGTATATGGTGGACACAATATGTATGCCTCTAAAATACTTTTTTATAAATGTTTCATCGATGATGTGTTTGTAGTTTTGCATGGCAAAAGTGATGAATCAGATGAATTTTTGCTTTATTTAAATCAAACTACAGATTTCTTAAGGTTTGAAATGAATGCTTCTTCAACTGAAATTAATTTTTTGGATGTTAAACTTCAGTTTGATGGTAATGAATTGAACCCGAGTATTTTTAAGAAACCTGTGCATACTAATAAATATCTACCCAGGACAAGTATGCATGCTAAACACACGTTTAAGGGCATTACTGAAAGGCAGTTTATGCCAGCCAATAGA
Organism: Protopterus annectens; assembly: GCF_019279795.1. NCBI lineage: Eukaryota > Metazoa > Chordata > Ceratodontiformes > Protopteridae > Protopterus > Protopterus annectens. The sequence goes on along the minus strand of NC_056749.1, from coordinate 106,361,750 downwards.
CTAAATACTCAGCATGACATATGTATTGAGCAGATGGCCCATATGACAGAAGAGGTTTTAGCAAGACGTTATGATTCTCACCAGTTGGAGGCTATCAGGAATAAGGTAATGGAGTTAAGGCAAGGAGAGACTAGACCCTATTTTTCAAATCAGGATAGTGTGAATGCATGAATGCATCCAAATCATGCTGTTCCACAACTCCGATATCTTATGACATATAGCAGGGCTAGTCAACCTATAGAGGAAATTGTTAAAAGTAACTAGGGTGTATTGAAGGCTATACCTGGTCATGATCAGTGGTTGTATGATAAACCATTATTTACATATAGAAATTGTAGCAATTTAAAACAACATTTGTGCTTCAAGGACTTTGCTATAAATAGGAAATAATATGCTACTTTTAATAGGAAGGGCACTGTCCTATGTTATAATTGTTCCTGCTGTATAGTGAATGAATTTTTGCATCCAATTAGTAAAAGGAAGTTTATGTTTAAATGTAGTGCTACATGCAATTCCCTTCTGGTTGTTTATTTAGCAAATTGTCAACATTGTTAAAGGTTCTATACAGGAAAATCTACTAGAAAACTACAGGATAGGATCGTAGAACATAAGTCTGATATACGCAGAGAGGTTGTGACGAATGCACTAACTAAGCATGTACAAGACAACAATGAATCTCATAACTTTTTATTTAAGGCCGTAGAGGTCCTACATCCTGATGTTAGACATGGGGATACTAATAATAGGTTAGAAACTAAGAAGTATGAATGGATTATACACTTGCAGGCTGATGTATATCCTGGTTTGAATAAACAGGTCACTATTAAGCCCATCTTAAAACAAAAGCAACAGAATGTTAAATGATAATAATTATACTATACAGATATATATATATATATATATATATATATATATATATATATATATATATATATATATATATATATGGGAGCGCTACAAAATCCTGAAAGCCCAAAATCCTGAAGACAAAAATCCTGAAAGTTCAAAATACTGAAAACTCAAAATACTGAAAATCAAAATCCTGAAAACACACAGGATACCAACACTCACTATATTCTAACACAAGTACATACAGAAAAATATTACCCTTCAACTATATGTGTACCCCCACACCCCCTGCTACTTAAATATATCAACTCTGAGACTGCACTTCACTACACTAAGTACAATCTTGGAGTTGATAGTAAGTAAGGGGGGGGGGGGGGTAGTGCCCCCATGGGGAGTGCAGGGGACTTTTCCCCCTGTTTATACTTGGAGAACAGTAATATAGTTTGTGTTTTATTTGTTTCTCTATGTGCTTGTGCTGGAATATAGTGAGTGTTGGTATCCTGTGTGTTTTCAGGATTTTGAATTTTCAGTATTTTGAACTTTGATTTTTTTTGGTCTCTTTACAGGCTTTTCAGGATTTTGGGCTTTCAGGATTGTGTAGTACTCCTATGTATATATATATATATATATATATATATATATATATATATATATATATATTGGAATGTGTATTTATGGAGTACAGCCATAAGTTAGTGTCTGGACTCTAATTAATAGGTGATTATCTCTGATAGGGTGAGTTGTATCATGTGATTTTAATTGAATTATATAAAAGTTGTTTGTCCATTTTAAATTTTGTAACACTGAGAAATTATTGTATCCGAAAGCTTTGTGTCTATTAAATGGTTTTAGCATTTGTCATTATTATTTTGCTTACTTCACTTTACCACTTTTTTACTTTTTGTTTTTTAAAGATAATAAGTGCACACACAGTAAAGTACAATTTCCCTTAAGAGCACACAGAGATTACAGTCAATCTGGGGCTGGTTTCTCCCTTTCTCTCCAGATCCCCAATAAGACTCCCCATTGGCACAGCTGTAGGGTCCAGATCTCAGCCTAGTGGTCAAGCTAAAACATCCAGCACCCTCTCTGTCCAACCAGTGCTTCGTGTCACTGCCCAAGTAGCTGACACACACACATACTTTAAGATTTGATTTATATACAAATACACAGACACTCCTGGGGAAGGCTGTCACAGGTTCTCCAGCTGTGCCCCCTTTCTGCCCAGACTATAAGGTAGTACCGACTGCCACCAACCACTAATATCAGTTACTAAAAGGCTCTTCCCAAAGGGTGACCAATTTCACTGTGTAATGTTACTGTTATCCAAATAGTAAGTGTTACTGAGCAGCAAGACTACTTGAGTGGTTTGGACCGTATTACCAAATACAAGCAAGTACTCTTTAAGAGCTTAAATTATCTCTACACAAAGCAGCCAGAGTTGAAAGGTTTAAAAATATTTAATAATAAATAATAAAAATGCAAGACAAATCTCATCAATTCAACACAGTGCTAATCAAGAGTTCAGAAATCACAGGAACTTTAAAACAATATTGTAGGATGGCCTAACATAAATATAGAAATTAGCTAGACTAATCTGGTTAAATTCCTATCTAACTATAAGAGAAACTATGTCCTAAATAACTTTATTTACAAGGCAAAGTGCTGGTGAGTTGTTGTCAGCTTCAGACAAAATCCAAAATGCTCAATCTTTCTCTCTGAGAAAGTCTTAAATTGATAATACCCAGTACTGCTGAGTCATTTCACATTACATCATTTTTATCACTTCTCCTTTAGTTCCCAGGCTAACAGAAACTCAAAATGTACGTTTCTTTGTAAGCTGCACCTGGCCAGGAAGCCACAGCAATAAAATACACTTCTACATGTAAACTCTAGCAATCATCTCTGTCTTAACAACAATAGAAAGAATTTGCTATCCCAGACATCCTGTCTCCAAGCTTGAGATCAAACACAGTTGCAATTCTTTACTTAACAGTTTTCTTCCATCAGGGTGCACGTGGTTACATTTTAAAGTTCAGCATATAACACAATTTTCTTACATTTAGTTTTCTTTACATTTGTAAAACAAGCCTATGGATTATATTAATATTTACAATGACATAGAATTATCTACAAAATTCTGTCTGGCTGGGCTGGCAGCCCCTCAGTTTTTCACAACCTCTACCTGAATTTTTGCTAGAATGTCTGCTATAGCAAAAACACTTACACCCTGACAAAACTGGTTTCCAGTAATTTTTCTTTAACTATGTTCCCCAAACAATAACATCAATCATTTGGTAATGTAGCAAATTTTCCAGTAAAAATATTATTAATGCCGCTAGCATCAACAATGATCAGAAATGCATCACATGTTGCTGTCTGTGAACTGTTAAATTTTCAAACTGAGAAAAATCCTGTCTTGTATTTGTCAAATATTGCAAAAGATCTGCTGCAAAAATGTTCTTCCCTAATCTTGACAAGTGCATGCCATCCTATTTAAAATGCCTAAAATTAGATGCCCTACACATTTCCATTTTTACAATGGGACATATCTTTATGTAGGTAAAATTTCTTTTCATTCCCAGTGACCAGACTCTCCTTTCTATATGTCATTTTTGAAAAATACGTCCTAACACCTCTACAAGTTAAGCTATTTAATATGGCTGTAAGTTCCCTACTAAGAGTCAGCGATTTCTTGTGGTTGAGATCATTTGTACCAGCATGAATCAAAACAGAGCCTACTTCTTTACATTAAGGCATTCTAATGCCTTTCTCACATCCTCTATTTTTTGCTCCTGGCAAGCATAACACTATCCAATGTTCATTATCTTCTCTGCAAACATAAGTATCAGTTACTGTAATAAGTGGATCTCTAATTACAAGAATATATTTTCTGACCAGATATGAGGAATCTTCAACTTCTAATTCAGTATTATCTGCTCTATCAATTGCTTGAAGGAATTATTTTTGTCACCATTAGTCTTGTTAATCCCACTGTTTTTATTGCTTATTATTTTTTCAAGCATACAGTCCTCATCCAGTTGGCTTTGTACATCCGCAGATTGAGACATGTTGCCAACGTCTGCCTTTCTCCTCTTCTTTCTTACAGTGATGTTTTTCAATCCTTACACATTTAGTTTTGACTTCTTCCTTTTCACCTGCCTCTTGCCTTTTTTCTACCTTCAATTTTGAAACTAAATGATGCCTTCTTCTATAGGTTGAAGGTTTTCTAGCAAAAAATGTTATGATTCTCTGTAATCTGTGTGTTACATAACAAAGCAGTGTCCTTTTAGTATATGTTCCCTTTGTTTTCTAGACATTATTCAGTTTCTTTTTCTTTCTTGTTATTTGTTGGGAAATTCTTCCTTTATTTCTTTTTTTATTTTCTTCTATAAGTTGTGAATCCTCAGATTGCTGAATAATTGTATCCAAAGTTCCAAAGTTGAGTGGTATTATCTTGTTCAATAAGGGTTGAATGATTTGTAGTGACAATAGGCACTTCCTTCCGTAAATGTGTTCTGTTTGCTCTTTATTCATCGCATCAGTCTAGTCATTAATATATATAACGACAGTTCTCTAAGGTGTGCCAATTGCACAAGTGCAATCATCAGTAAGTCTAGATTGACTACTAATAATGCTGAGTATATTATCTATCTTCTGACATGAACAGCACAAATCACCAAAGTCATCAAGTGTTACCTTTAAATATACATAGCATTTAGTATACCATACAAGATATTTATGTTTTAGCAAATTCATTTAAGGAGTCCATTTTCAGCTGCAAATGTATAATGAAGTCTAAAAGAAAAGGATACTCAACATCTGTTACCACCCAGTTCACAGAGATTTTAAATCAACTTCTAAGAGAAAAATCACACAAGCAATATACAACTAAATATGATCTTAAGTAAAATAAGGCTGTTGCTCTAACCGTACCAGTTCTGAAAGTCACACAAAAGCTCTAATTCCTTTCTCATTATAGCTCACAGTTGCACCTCTGTATAATAATAAAGATCAATAAATTATAAATCAGCACTCTAGTAAATCATTTTCCTATAAGCTGTGCCTTTCTACTTTCAGACACCGAAATTAAAGTCTTTGATTCCACATTAAAGTTGTGTCCAATATAAAATGATCCACATCTACATTTTGCCAAATAAATTATCCAAACAGTTTTACAATTTGTAAATATTTTTATGTCATATGTTTTGGAGGTAATTACCATTGTAAATTACTTTGTCCTACATGCGTATTCACAATCAGAACAGTTACCACACGGATAAGATCCCCTGAGGGTAATTCTTCCCAAGTTTCATGGAACTTTCACCCTTTGCTTAAAACATGAAAAAAACTGACACAGATTTTTTTCTTTTCCTATAAGCTGTTACATATGTATCAGAAACTATATCTTTAAAAATGTATTATTTGTTAATGATGACCAATGTATTTCCAGTTTTTTCTCTGATCGTAAAAGTATCATTTCCTCATGTTGTTACAAATGTAGTCATTTTTCATTCTGTTGATTTTGTTGTTTATGCATCAGAGTAGTTTCTAGATGATGTTGCCATTTCTAGTGCTTGTTGTATTATTGTGGCTTATATCCTCTCAGGTGGAACATTTGTAGCATTATATTTGCTTGTTTATTAAATTGCTAATCTGTATTGCAGATTTTTCAGCTATGAAGAAATTGTGAGTATGAGATTATTTTATTGTGTAGGGTGAATAACAGATATGTGCTGACAGAACAGAATCTTTATGGAAAGGTTTCTTATATATGGTGGTACTTAGAGGTCCATCTAGTAATTCTGTGATCATCACATCTAAAACCTGGCTGGAAAACAAGTCATATGTATATGTAAACTCTATCCATATCTCATTTCTATTCAACTACCATATGAATTGCTGAATTTCTCTAATGTCTCCTTTTCATAAAATCTAGAAATCATTAAAAATATCTTCTTCATAATTCCAACCTATGGTAAAAAAAAATGTTTTGTTGATTGCATACATCTAGACTTCCAAAATCTTCCATAAATATATCAATATATATAGGTGCAAATGTAGCTCCCATCCCTGTGGCATTCATCTGTAGATAACAACTACCCCCACAAAAAAAAAATTCTTATTAAGAGAGAGTTCTAACAATTCCAAAATAAATTGCTAATACAAAGGTGAGTATATTTTTATATGCCCATGGAGTATTTTATTGCCTCAGTCCATACATATGAGGTATCTAGGTATAAATTAAGGAAACAACCACAGGCGCCATATATAGTTCATTATTGATATGCATATTATGCATTACAATTTAAAAAAATGTATGGTGTCTTGTATTCTACTTGTTATTTTCCCCAATAGCAGCTTCAGACAGATTTTTAAAAATGCTGAAAGGGACTCTGTGAAAGAATGAGTCCCCTCACAATAGGTCTACCTGGTGTCATTTTTTCAGTTTATGAATATTTGGCGCTAAATAAAAATATTGCTTTGCTGGATCTGCCATTGTTAATTCTTATTGAAAATTAGAAGAAGTAATTGTACATTCAATCAATTTAGATAAACATTCATCAATATGAATTTTAAAATGCATAAAGGGGTCTAAAGAAAGACAGTGGTCAAATTTATTTGGAGAGAACTTAGCATCTGCTTCTCTAATATATTCTTGTTTATACCAAGCTACTGTCACTCCTCCTTTATTAGTCCCATTTATATTCACATTCTGATTTTATTTTAACATTTTCAAAGCTTTGTCTTCCTTACTAATATTATATGTTATATTTTAAAAATGAAATGATGCTCCATTGTCAATTTATTCAAGACTTCTTGTTCAAAATCTTGAACCACTAGATGATATGGGAATTAAAACCCTGATTTTTTTTTTAAATTTAAAAGATTGTTTCTCCTTGTTGTAATTCCTTCTCAGGGTAGTTATGAAGCCAATATTGTTACAGTAAGATCTTACTTCTACAGATGAATATGAAACATAAAAGGAAGGAATAAATGAAAAGTCTTTATTAATGACAATTAATACTTATTTAAATGAGTATGATAATGCTCATTTAGATGATAGTAAGAAACAGTGATCACTGTACTGTCAATTTGTGCTTTAGACTGTCTTATTTTTTCATTGCCTGTAGCATTTGTATCATTTGCCTTTTTATCAATAAATTTATGCTTTCTGTACCCTCCATTTGTTTGAAATGTAAAACTGAATGGATATCTTGTAGTCTTGGAAATTCTTAGTCATTCTTTCTTCTAACTCTTTAACTAACTGAATAATTGTAGCTTGATAACTATCTTATAGCTGTTATTTAGGATCTGTTCCAAAATTTTGTATTGCTTCAAAGCATTCCTGCACTTGTTTATGTTATTTAGGAAACTGTTCATCAAAGTAGTCAATCCAAAACTGTACAAACATGAGTGAGGCTGCAGATTGAATGCCTCTCCACTTGGCCTAAGCCCACTCCAGGTTCTAAAAGCACTCTGAGACTTCTCGGTACCGTCTCTTCTTTTAAATATCCTTTTAAACATTTGCTAAACCATAGAGCTGAACATATGTTTTAGTGGTCGTAGTTAATGCATAAAAACACAAGCTCAATTGTAGTGTCTCTGCCTTTTCCAGCAGAGTCTGTTACTTGAGCAATTTCTGTGTTCAGAAAGCAAGCCACATTATGTTCATCGGTAATTAAATTTTTCACAGAAACATCCCATATGTTGGTCTGCTCTGCACGGTCACCATAATTCATCCACAATAGTTGTCCACTCTCAGCATCTCCACTAAAAAGTTCCTAACCAGCCAGTTGCATATATGGGTTTTGTTGCACACATCAAAATAATATAATATATTCCAAATAATGACCAGCACTCAGATTATGATATTGGTGACTCTTTTAATTTAACCTAACAACAACTGGAGACCTTGGTTTCACCTAAAACATATTTTGTATTGCTTTTTACCATCATCCAACCACCACAATCATGTTTAAATTTCCCTCATTGCTGATGTATACGTGTTTACTTCTCAAGTTACATTCCAATGTATCTGTTCTTACAACTTACAAGCACATCGGTTATACATAACGTTTAACAAATGAGTTAAATTCTTAAATATTCAAAAACATATACAAATTCACTGCCATAATAATGCACACATATTTCATATCATAGTTTATCTATCTTATCATTTTCTTTAATTCATATCATTTTAATCTGGAGATTTGTTTCTGTTCCTAAATTCATTATACAGTATATTATTTATTATGTAATATTTGATCTTTTTGTATTTTTGTAAGATAATGACCACTGAGTACTCTGTCTATACCTGTAAATGTAAACCTAGCCCCCATATGTTTCTGCATATTTACTGGGATTTACTGGAATCCCTCACCATACAGCCCAACAGCTTAGTTATGGGAGATGTCAGCTATCCTTCCATAGACTGTGGGACATACACAAGCAAAAACACACTCACCTAGAGGTTCTTGGACTTTGTTAACATAAATCACACAAATACGTCTGGAACTGATAGTCTGCACCCCCACTAGGGGCTCTAATGCTCTGGACATCATACTCATCAACATGGGGGGGGGTCACTGTACTTCCCCATGTGTGATGCCCTCCATGTTAAGATCCCACTAATCAGTCTCATTTGAAGTAGCTACTGAAACTATGACACCCTCACAGGAACAAAAATTATAAAAAGCTTCACCAAAGCTAACTACAGCATACTAAGCGATGGTATAAAAAGCTTCATACCACCCACAATCGCAGACACCAATGAGCACTATGCATACGTATACACAAATGTCATGTACAAACACTTAAGCAACTGCATAGACGCTGCTGTACCTGACCGGATCAAAAACAGCTGTTCCCATAAAAACAAGGACTTCAAGTATAAACAGATATTATACAAAAACAGGAAGAAAGTATTGTCCAAAAGCAAGAGCAATATCACTCTGCAGAGGAAGCATTCCTACCTAAGCCTTAACAGGAAAATCAGAAATATTGTAAAGTCTTCTAAGGCAAATTACAAAACTAAAATATCATCCCTAGCCAAGGATAATCATTAGGCATTCTTTAACTATGTCCAGAGTCTAAATGGGAATGCCCAGCTATGTGCCGAATTGGTTTTAGATGGAACCACTCATACTACACCAGAAGATATCGCCAACCTGCAAGCTGACAGATTCAATTTCAACTTCAGCCCCCCCCCCATCCTCACCTACCATATCCCAAAGCATACCTGACACCAGCCCTCTGCCCAGTATCTCTAGAGAAAACACGGCCTCAGTGGGACCAGATAATATCCCAGATTGTTTACTAAACAACCTAAAACAAGACTTAGTGGACCCACTTGGCAATCCTTTAATCATTGCTTGAGAACTGGCTATGTTCCTGCAGAAGGAGGAACAGCAGCAGTAATCCTGCTGCATAAAGGGGGAGCCATCAACTGACCCAAGGAACTACAGACCCATAAGTCTAACCAGCCTCATCTGCAAGGCCATAGAAAGAATTATCATGGACCTTATCAACAAGGACACAGGTGACCTCCAAACACTGGACCCAACCCAGTTCGGCTTTGTTAAGGGTAGATCATGCTTATTAAACCTGGTAGATTTCTTTGAGAATGTCACCAAAGCCATGGACAAAGATAAGACAGTGCACACATCCTAGGCTTTTGACACAATTACCCACTCTGGCATCATTGAGACACTCTCCCAGATAAGGATTAACCCTTACTTTATGAGATGGGTACAAAATGTTGCACTGATGAGCTCAGAAGACATTTAATAATAGAGGTTTAGCACTTTCATTCGTACATCCACAAAACTTCATCAGAAACTGAACTCTAACAAACTCCTTCCCATTTTAACACTTCAAAAATGGCACCAAAAAACGAAACGAGTCCTTAAATGGACATAACCATTGAAATAGTGAAAAACATACATATTAAACAGTTAGTAAAGATTGCTCCTAGTATTATAAAATATTAAAGCTTTAAAACAAAAAAATGCATATTTACATGAAATATCCACAACAAAAAAAATATATATATATATGCCATGAATTAACATTTGAAAATACATAAACATGAACCATGAACCAGTATTGTTAAAAACAAACAACAATCTTTCACAGATTTAGGATATGTGCCCAGATTTAATTTTCAAAATGGGTTTAATGGAGATTAAATCATTCATCCCTAGAGGGCTAGGGGCATTCAAGAAAGTTTCCCAATAAAATTCTTCTTTTCAACAAAGTCTCCCAGTCACCACCCCTTTCAGGGTGTTCAACCTTCTCCAAAACCGAGAAGGAAAACATTTTAAAATCTTTACTTTACAGAGTATGTCTGTACAGGGTATTGAAGTGGTGTGCCTTGCTTATAGCATATAAATGCTGATAAATATGAACCCTCAAAGGCCCTGTAGTTTTCCCAACTTAGACTGCTGGGCATGAAGAACAAAAGCTATGTACGCCACCCCCTTGGTATTACAATTGAACCTGCCCTTAACAGTAATCTAAACTGTGAAACCATGTACCTGGAAACACGTCCCCTCCAAAATAAATCTACACTGTTTACATGATCCACATTTCTTCATACCCTAGTTCCTTATATATTTTTCAAAGCTTCACCCATTGCATTCAAAAAAGGTCTTAAGATTCCTATTATTTTTGAAAACAAATCGTGGCACTGTTCCTAATTTATTGGTGAGCCCAAGGCTTCCAAAGACAGTAGTCCAGTTGTTACTGATAGCCTTGAGGAAATCAATATCCCTGCTATATGGTCAGACCATTGCCTGAGAATAAACATTTGAGCAAGGAGTAACGCCAAGTACCTTGTTGTCCTTTTCACCATTAATCTGACTTGATTGTCTGAGTATAGGACGATATGTGGAATGTCTGTACTCCAAGACAAACTTATTCACCTCATCCATTTCTTGGGGATACCCTCTGTCTCTAAACATATGATTCAATTTATCAATCTCTCTAAGAAATTGTAAATCATTCAAAACCAGTCTGCTCAATCTAATGAATTGCACCTTCACCAGGTTCTGCTTTTGCCAGACAGGATGCTGGCTATCAAAATGCAGATAGGCATTAGAGAAGGTGACCTTCCTAAAAATGCTAGATTCATACTTATGATTTTCAGAACCCCTATATAAAATTATGTCAAGAAAAGTGATCATACATTGATCATGTTGACAGGTGAATTCCATAAAATCAGTAGTGTGATTCAAAAACTGCATGAAACTCAACAGTTGTTCATAGTCACCATTCCATAAGTTGAAAATATTGACCAGGTACCTCAACTAGACCTTCAAATAAGATGCAAAGGGTGAATTCCACACCATAGACGTCTCCCATGACCAGAACACCATATTAGCAAAAATAGGGGACAATGCTGCCCCCATGTCAACACCTCTGTGCTGCTTGAAGAATTCATCCTCAAAATAAACAAAATTGTTCAATAACACCAAATGCATACATTGCAAAAACAACTGAACATCAGTGTTACTTAAACCTGTCCCCTTGACTACCCTTGACTATGGCTTGATGGAACAACTCCAAACCTTCCTCATGTGGTATCACAGAAAATAAATCCTTAATATCAACGGTAACAAATATTGCATCATAAGAATAAGGAATACCAGAAATTATCTCCAGAAAATGCCAAGATCCCTTAAGCAAATGTTGTTTTCCCACAGGAAATGGTTTCAACTTATGGTCCACATATCTGGCCGAAGGTTCAATTTTAGATCCTCCTGATGCAACAAGGGGTCTCAAAGGTGGATCAGTGACTGATTTGTGGATCTTGGGAATCCCGAAAATCCCTGGAATTCTTGGTTTGTTGACAACAAAATATTCCGTCAGACTCATAGGCAAATCACAGGTCACAAAAATATCTTCAAGAAGTAAACTGCTGGAATGATAGGCAATTTTAATTTCATTACAGGAACCATCCACAAAAAAACTTCCCATTGTGCAAATATTCAAACATCTTGGAGGAGTATAGATGCATTTTCATAATAACAGCTCCCCTACCTTTGTCAGGGTTCATAATATGTATAGTCTTATATTTGGCCAAAACATGTAAGGAATTTCTTCCAGTATGAGTGAGATTGTAAAATTTTGGTTTCCTATTTTTGTGACACCATTCCCTCACACTCCTTTCACATAATTGTTCAAAAACATTGATACTAGGTAAAAGTGGGGGATTGAAAGTACTAGTTCTCTTCAAGCCACAGGCATTATCACTGTTAGGAGGCAAGATATAATTTAAACTGAGCTTCATGTTTAAAATTTAAGTTCAGTTAAAAGGTCAACCATATTGGGTTGCTTGGATGGTATAAATTTAAAACCCTATTGAAACAGGATACCAATTACTTCAGTAATAGGAATAGAGGAAAAGTTATAAATTTTACAACCACCAAAAACAGAAATAGTTACAGTACCATCACCAGTGCTGATAGTTCGTTCAACAAATACTACTTCCAGTACCGTCCACTGCAATGCCTGGTTCTCCAAAAATCCTGTTTTGGACGGTTCATGTTTGGCACAGGGCTGTTGCTACCCAGCCTGTCCCTCCTTTCTTCAATTCTTTTAGATCTCCTTGGGCCGTTGGAATTGTTGTTGTAGTGGAATAATTTTCCACAGCTGGAGGAGTTAGGGTAAACCTTATTTGCCTTGTAATCACTGATGTCTCTAACAATCTTCTTTTGTTTTCTTTTCCTTTTTTCTTTTTTAGTTTATTTCATACACTGTTTCATGGTGGTGTTTGTTTATAAGTTTGTTTGCTTGCTACAATACCGGCATGTCTCAGGTGGATTCATTGTCTGGTCCAGGTAACATTTCCCCTGCTGTTGCTGCTACTAATGATTCAGCCAGTGATTTGACAATACTTTTGCGATGTATGGATCAATTGAAAGAACACGTTAATTCTTTGAATGTGATTTTGAGCCAAGGAAGGAATAGGAATGAGGGAAATGCTAACCGGGGGACCAAAATATCAAAAGGGTACATATTTTTAAGTACCGAAATGGTGTTTCCTATGGGTCAGTATTTCACATGGAAATGGTTGAGTTTTTTGACCACATCAGAACTGAATTTAATTGCCTGGGACAACTCACAACATTTGAGTGGGTTGGAAGATAAAATCCACAAGTTGGATTTGGAAATTAAGAGGGATTTATTATTTGAATGTAAAGTGGATGACTTCCGGACAGTGTTTCAAAAATTGTATGTATGAGGCTACTGTTTTCAAAAGAAAACAAAAGAAGATTGTTAGGGACATCAATGATTACAAGGCAAATAAGGTTTACCCTAAACCCCCTGGCAGTGGAGCACCTAAGGGGAACATCATTTCCTTAGTTACATCAATTTGCTCACTGAGTATTTCTGACAGAGTAGTCTGCAGGGAAATTTTTAAAGTCTAACAACTCATTACACTCCCAGAAAATATGTTCACAATTATCTCTTTCTTCCCCATCACACCTCTGACTTTTGCAATCTTTCTGAGGAAAAATTATTTGGAGTCTTCATGGGGTATAAAAATACCTATGTAAACACTTCCAGGCAAAGATCCTAAATATTCTACACTTTGCTGCATAGTGGAAGCTATATATATATATATATATATATATATATATATATATATATATATATATATATATATATATATATATATATATATGGGTCCCTATGACTTTGTCGAAATTTCATTTCACCTAAACTTCATTTCGTCGAAAGTTCATTACATCGACAAGCATTTGCCCCCTTCCCCAATGTTGTGCGACCCTGGAGTTGATATATATAGTTAGGGGGGTGTGGGGGGCACAGCCCCCCACCTAAAATGCTTGTTGATGTAATGAACTTTCGACGAAATGAAGGTTAGGTGAAATGAAATTTCGACGAAGTCATAGGGACCCATATATATATATATATATATATATATATATATATATATATATATATATATATATATATAAACACATACACACACACACACACACACACACACACACACACACACACACACACACACACACACACACACATATATATCATCCCATTGTTTCATTGTGAATTACTTGTCCAATCTCTCTTCCCAATCCTTTCTAACTTTTTCTGATTGGTTCCTATAGTTTCCAAACAGCTTCTATTCTAGATTCTCCTAAAAACTCTACCAGTGTTAGTCTTTCACTTCGGTTCCCCCTATTCCTTTCCTTTTGCCTATACTCTGATATCAATCCTTCATAGGGAAGGAAATCCCAGTCCTGCAATCCAAATGAATTACCGGCCTCTTCCTATTCTATTACCCTCCTTCTCTAATTATTTGCACCCAGTACCTTGTTTCCTTTGCCAGTTTTCGACAGTAAATTCCAGCCCTTCTTGCATATTCTCTGTACCCCTAATTGCAGTCATCCCTAGCAGCAGAATCTCCTTCAGTAATGAGTACCTTGTTACTGAAAGCATATCTCTCACTGAAGCAAAAGTTGTCAGTATTTACTGTTAAAATACTTCATTGCACATTATTCATGGCATTTCATTGAAGAACTTAACAGTTATTTATTCATATTACGTAAATTGTAGTAATACCAATGAACCTCAAGCAATACTTGCCAGATGTTACTAATTGTATTCGTACTTCCAAGATATGTAGCATTGCTTAATGATAGTTACAGATTCAAGAATTAACTGTTTACTTTTTAGACATTAAAATAAAAGCACTTCCTACTTATCACTTATAAGGCCATTTGTTTTCCCCAGCTCTCCCTGCACCTTCTCTTTTTTCCTTTCTTTCATTTTTATATTCTTTTTTTTCTGCAGGTGTAGGACTGCCTTGGGCAGCTCAGACAATGTTTTTTACATAAGCAAGAGATTTCTTCTCCTGCCCACTGAGGGACCACTTCACAGAGTGGAGCAGTGGATCCAGCCTGTGAGCAACCCGGCATGAAACAGCCTGGCAAGCCAGGACTGTAGTCTTTAGGCCCATCGTAGTGCCAATCCACTCTTACTACCTCCTGCACAATTCCCTTAACGTGTTCCTTTTGTATTTTGCCTGATTGATCTCACCTCTAATTCTGATTTTTTACATTCCTCCTTTCCACCCTTATAAAAGACATATAAAGATACCACATGAGTGAATAATGAACCATGAACCAGTTTGGGTAAGCTGCAGGCAAGTTTCACTGAGCAGTCTCAGCACAGGATCTCATGAAAAATCTTGACATAGCCATGCATGATAGCATTTGTGAATTTACATCTTACAGAGTTTTCTGCACATAACTACAATTGTTTATTATCGGCTTATGTTGCTTCAGATGTGCAATTCTATTGCAATGTTAAGAATTTCTAAAATCAGTACCCAGTATTTAAATTTTGCTCGTTTAAATACACCATAGTGGTGTGATTCGTAGATTGCTGTTATGCATATGTGAATTCCATCCATCCATCCATCCATCCATCCATCCATCCATCCTCAACCCCTTTCTCCATTTTTGTACATGGGGTCATGGTGTCACTTCAACAGTGACAATAATCTAGAGCTAAGGTTTCCACCACCAGTTGACTAGCCCTGCCACAGTAGTTCTTCCACACCACACACTCACATGCACACTCACACCTATAGCCAGTTTAGAGTGTCAAATCCAACTCCTGCACGTCTTTGTAATGTGGGAGTAATTCGAAGCACTTGAAGGAAACCCATGCGAACACAGGGAGGACATGCAGACTCCACACAGAAGGCACCACAGTTGAGAATTGAACCAGGGAACCTCTTGCTATGAGGCAACAATTCTATCCACTGTGCTACTGCGCCACCCCCTATGCCATCCCATATATATGTATATATATATCAGTTCACAAACATTTTGTATAACTGATTTCTTCAGTGTTCTTCCAAATCTAAGTGTTTAATAGAGCTTTGTAAACTTTTAATCTATCCTTTGACACACTTATGTTCAGATACCGGTGAAAATATTACAGACATGCCTTTTTGTTTGTGTGAAATGATACATTCCCATTGTCCTTCTCAGCCCATCATCTTTGTATTTCCTGTGCTTTCTCAGCTTGAATCAAACTAAATGGACTGGACTTTTTTTTGGAACTTAGTTAATGCATTTTATTGTAAATCACATTAGCAGTAGCATCATTAGGAAAAGGAATTTGAATGGATTACTTAAAAAGCAGCCCATTGTTGACTATAATCACTTGAATAATAAACAGTTATTCTGCTAGGTGTTGTTCTATGCTAAGAGCATATATCTTTTATCCCTTTATCGATTAGTCTCTTAATAATCATAAGCCAGTATTCAGAATCTCTGTAGCGATTGCTACATTCAGTGCACATAGCTTAAACACTTACATTTACATACCAGTTTAGTTTACCAGACCCTCCTTACTTACGATACATTGACTTATACAACTGAATAATCTTCTTTGATCATTACATCTTACTGACTCTTATATACCTTTATTTTCTTACAAACCTTCTCTAATTGCTTCTCAATCAAGGTTCTTACATTCATTCTTTCTCTTACACTTAACCACTTTGTTATAGGATATTAACTGCTCTCCTATTCTCCTCATCCATTATTTAAATTTTTCATCTTATCTTGCCTTTTTTTACTACACAATATACTGTCAAATAACTATTTACACTATTTACAACCCCCCCCCCCGCATGCGAGGTGTTTGCTCATAATCCTTCTCTTTTCTTATCTGCTCCACTCTGTGTTCTGTGTATTCACTCATATTTGTACGTTAATTTATCCTTTTTTGTTCTTGTTTCCTAACACATAATCCTCTTCTTCCTTATATTCCTCTACTACATCTGTTTATTTAACCTCTAACTTTCTACTCATTTGATTCACACACTTTTTAAATTTTCCCAGATCTGAGCAGCTCCAAAAGATGTATCTCCCATCTCCTGTGTGCTGCCCCTTACATCTTCAGCAGCCTGTATCTGCCCCCACCCCCAGGGAATAATCTTCACAACTTTTCAGGTATGTAAAATTATTTGTACAAAGAGTTCCCATAAAAATCCAAAACGTCCTGTTTTATGACTTGTTTTGTTTTCTGTAGCTTATTCCACTCTTCCTTCTCTATGTTTTTTTCCAGACATGTATTCCGTGTTTCCATCACCACTGTTCCTATTCTCCATGCTGTTCTCTCCCTGCTTTATTCAGTCCTGATTTCATTCCACTACTCTTACATCCATTTTGTTCTCCATTCTGTCAGTCTGATCATGACTGGTCTTTCTTCCTCCCTCGTCCTCACCCACTGGGTTTTCTCTCCTTCTTTCTCTAACACCATATAGAGAAACTACACTCTGTCATGGAGTTTATATGGCTTCCACCATGTCACCACTCTGTTTTCTACAGCTGCTCCTTCTAAATACCTTAGACCTGTCTTGAGTTCATGAAATCAGTTTCCATGATTCTCTCTATTGCTGTATATATTGCCCTATATTGGAATTATCTGTAGTTTCCACTTTCTGAACTCTCCATTCTGAAATATTCTACTTTGTTTCATATAGCTAATCGTCTTCTCTTTGAACCACATAGCATATCAGTTCAGCTTTTTTGACCGGGTACTACATCTTCAAACTGCTGATCACCCCAAGATTGCTGTGGTCACCCCAAGATTGCCGTGGTCATACTCCTCTGCAATGCTTGACATACTAATGCAAACATTCTTGTATTCTTCCATTTCTGTATCATTTATTATAGTCATTTCAGCACATGTAGCTTTTCTGTGGGATGTGCTTTATTTAATAATGTAATCTTGTAATCTTTTTTCTGTGAGTACATTGTTGAATATTTGTATATTTAAGCATATCTTGACATTATCTAATGAAATATTTAAGCATATTCTGTGTTTGTTGTTATTACACAAATGTTTGCAAAGCTTTTCTTCCAGAGTTTTCAGTGAAAATAGGTCTCAATCCAACTGGACATCCTGATTATCAAAACTATTTCTGCCTTTCTTGGTTTCTTTCTAGCTTCTGTTTTACCTTGCCTCGGATCTCTGTTATTAATAAAGTTGTAGCTGTTGGTGATCTAATTTTTAATCTTCTACTCTTTGTTAAGTGAGCCTGTGACACAGAGTAGGAATCTGCAGTGGAGTGTTCTTTTGGATCTTAATTGCAAGACCCCACCCCCCCACAAATAATCTACTAAGGGGCTTGAATCAGCCATTGCAAATAGGTTGCAAAAAGAGTACTAGCATGCATTTGAGAAGTGAAAGGGTGATATTGCGGCTTCTTAAATAAACTTACCTAATGGCTGTAGCATATAGCTAACACGACAACCTATGGTGCAATTAGTGACAGTAGCCTAAGGTCTTTTCACAATTCAGCGTTTGTTTGTTTTTTGTATCCCAACTTCAGGTTGTCACTTAAATTCCCTTCTCTTAGACTGTAGAACATAATTGATATGACGGCATCAGGTACGCTTTGTTTTCAGAAGATAGACTTCTTTGCAGGTATCTCAATGCTTCTAAGTGTCTGTTAGTTTAATCATTTCAGGATGCATGAGATAATAATATTTTGATACTAATTATGTTGCATGTTTCAGCTAAAACAAGTCTGTGCCCATTTGTTTTGACAGATCAACTGGCACTGTGTAAGGCAATGACTTTTTTCATCATTTGGTGCCATGGCACAGAAAGACGGAGCTCTGACTGTGACACAGATGGCCCAGGTTTCAGTAGCAGCCTGGGAACTGGAGGAGTGGACAAGGATGAGGCTCTGCCTGCTGACCTCTGTCAGGGATGGTAAGGGTGAAGGGCTCAGGTGGTGAGACTACACCCATCAACAGGGTCAGCACATGAAATGGAAGGTAGGTGGGCACAGAATGGGAAAACTTCTGCACAGGCAGGAGGAGCAGCTTACTCATAGTACCACTGCATGTCCACTCATACCATATTTCCAAACACATCATAGGATGTCAGGGTATCCACTTAAAAATCTCAACCCAGATCACAGAAGGACAGCCATACTGGTGTATGGCATTTTGCACCAAATTATGTGCTTTTAGGCTACTTCAGTACTGGGGCCTCTCCCAGTGGAGCAGTACTTATTGTTCAGCATATGATTGTGTTGGCAACTGGAAAGTTGAAGCCATGGTGAGCAGCCACATGAGGGACCTAAAGTCACAGCAGAGTAGATCAAGAAATAGAACATTTCTTCTTGTGGATCTTTGTAGTACATATTATACACATCATGGTTCTTCAATCCTGTTTACCAGGGCTGACATTCCAAGACAATGCATAATTATTCCAGCACTTTCCTTGCAATTTACTGTACCAAAATACAATTCATGCATTCTCCTAAACATCTTTTATCTTAGCTGATTAGACACAGTAATGTTGCCAGTTTTGAACCCTAAACCTCAGACATTAGCTATTTTCCCCTCAAAGAAAAAGTAAGACTGGATTTTCTTTCTAGCTTATGTTTTTTGGTCTGGCCATCCTTTCATTGTCACCTTTTTCAGTAACTGCATACATTCTTAGTATGGATCAGTACTGTACAAGCATTTGTAACAGTTAAAATTAAACATAAGCAGCATCTGCCATTTAGCCACAAGAGACATCCACTTGATTGTTCACACTCCCTGAAGTCCACAGATGTTGTGGCTCATTATGGCCCCTTCCCAGTTCGGAAACATAAGACTGCATCCCAGATACAAAGCTCAGTTAGCCTGTTCCACCTTAAGACTGCATCTCAAATACAATGTTCAGTTAGCCTGTTCCACCTTAAGACTGCATCCCAGATACAAAACTCAGTTAGCCTGTTCTACCTTCAGTTCTTTTCTGTGGTAGTAGTATGCTGATCTTCGGTGAGAAATGTTGCTGCTCCTGGATGCATTTCTGAGCCCCAGAGCTCCATCTTACAGAGAACTTAAAGATCTCGGTATCCACTGGGAACGTTTTTGTCATGATTATAGTTATTAGTGTCTTACTAATGCACAATTCCTATGGAAACCTTTTTCCTAAGGTGTGCCCTATGTTGACTTGAAAAGTCTTTATGATTCTGAGCTTCAGATCCTGTGCAAAGATTTTTATTCTAATTGTATTTTTTTATTTTTAGGAGATTCATACCTCAAGTTAGAGTGCCAGATTTGTGTGAGATTTACTAGAAAACCCCACAGTAATAGAATGGTCTTCCTTTTTTTTTTTTGCCTGGGTGTTGCCAAAAATGCGGGTGGCCATAATGGAAGCATGTGACTAAGAGCTCTGCTCCCAAGATAGACAATGAAAAGGACCATTTTAATAAGGATTTTCTGAGGGTGAAAGGAATGCAAAAATGATTAAATCATGGAATGGAATAATGCTTCCATGCCATCTAATAGTCCAGTGAGATGGATTCCCAGCCCCCAGTTTGGGGTCGGTTTTTGCTACTGGCCTCTCAATGACCTTTCTATAGATATACATGCCAACATCTTCTAGGACCTTTTTCCTGGCCTCATTTCACTTAGTAGGTTCTGCAGACATTGTGGCCAGCTCTTGAAACCATTGGCATTATTTGTATAGAGATAGTGGCCCATTTAGCAAGAAAGATATGGATATTTTGACTCTTAGTACAAAACCCATGCCAGAGAAACAGAGTGGTAGACCTCAGTCAGACTTAAAAGAAAATATAGGTGACTGAGTCAGGATCTTTATGCCAGTTGCCTTCCCCAGAAACACAGATGTGCGACCAATGCACACATCTCAATCCTTAGATGTCTGACTTCCTCCAGCATCTATTTCCCTTTATCCAACATGACTTTGTCTTATATGATTTTAAGACATTGATGACAGTACTTTTAGTAATATGCCAGACATTCCAGAGCCCCCCTTCCAGTTTTGATCCATAGCTCAATAAAGGGGAAAGAGGACTTTGTCCCTCGAGAATCAGACTCTTCCTCTGAAGATGAGGAAGATTTAGAGTATACTTTCCAGTTGCTCACCCAGACACAGTTTGGATGATGATACAGTTTCATCAAGGTCACCACCAAATGTCTCCTTTGAGAGACACTCAGCCAGCCTCATGATGGAAAATTCCATCAAATTCCATATGGGAGTCCTGAGCATACCTCTCAACTGTCCAAATTTTCTCAGAATGTTCAGATTTTTGCCTCATATTTTTGCTCTGTTCCTCATAAATTTGTGGTTTTCTGGCAAATCACTGGTATGATCTGAGGACTGAAGTCACCATAAAATGACATACATTTGAGTTTCAGACTTCAGATTGTTCAGAAAATGTATGTTGACACAATCCCTGTTACTCTAGCAACTTTCTAAGTTTATAAGAGCGATATTTAAAAATCTGTCCCTATTTTTGGGCCTTTGCCCACCCCCCTCTTTTGTCAGGCTTTGTCCAGATTTCTTACACTAAGAGGCTGAGCGGTATGGTCCTGAGAAATATCTGAAACTAAAAAGAGGTATCTAGATCGAGGCTGAGACTAGTCCTACTGCTCTACCTGCAGTATTCCAGGGCTTTGAAGATGCCTGTCTTTGTTTCATTAGGTCCAAGATTCAGCAATGAAAATAACAGCCAAACTTGTAGAAAGATTTTGACTTTTATTACAATTCTGGTAACTCGGCCTTCGCCTTCAATGGAATAACTTACAATTTGAAATACAAGTCTTTATATACCACTTACAAAAATTATATAATTATATAATTAATCAATCAATCAATAAAGTATTTATCCTAATAAATAACAAATAAATGAATAAATACTTCATACACATTCCAACTTGATTCATTTTTCATTTTTAACATTCAAATTTCCAAATTCATACCATTTGGAAAAAGAGTATTAAAATTAATAATATATCTAGACTCCAAATTTAATAATCTTTTTAGAAAATTATTGTCAGACTCCATTGACCCATAAGGTTTAGCTACAACACTAAAAATTAAGTCCTTAACTGCACCCCCGTGTTCTTTATGGAAGTGACTAGCTACCGGGCTATCTAATCTTGAATTTCTAACATCCCCCAGATGTTCTAAAATTCTTGTTTTAACCTTACGTTTTGTCTGTCCTACATACCATTTTGGCACTGGACAGTTGCAGGATTTTGCCATATTTTTAGAAGTACAGTATTGGCATTGTGGCCTATCATTATGAATGATGATGGCTTAAAGGATATTATTCCAAGGAAATTGACATTTTCTTTTGGGAGGTTTCAAAATTTAAAAGAATTAGTAAGAAGTAAGAAAAATAGGGTTAAGGTAGCAAATGCAGGTGCCCATGCTTGTGGAAGATGTAAGGTATGCAATAAGATCAGGAACCTAGATGGGACTTTTTTTTATATAATGCCAGGGATTATTTTGATTGCAATTCTTTTGGGGTTGTTTATGTTATCGGGTGCAACTGTCCAGTACCAAAATGGTATGTAGGACAGACAAGAAAGGTTAAAACAAGAATTTTAGAACATCTGGGGGATGTTAGAAATTCAAGATTAGATAGCCTGGTATCTAGTCACTTCCATAAAGAACACGGGGAAAAAAGTTAAAGTGGGTCGGGAGACAGTCCAGGGTTGGCCGTATCTAATACCGTGCTCACTGTAGTTAATTTAGATCTGAAGAGTCACTACACAAATAAAGCTTGGCTTTGGTTCAAGTTAGGAAGCTAATATTATATTCATACTTTGAAATTACTTCAGAGGTGCCACTGTCCTCAGGGTACTCTGGCCATTTCAGAAGTTTACAGTTCTTATAAAGGCAGATTAACACTGGGTAGACCGAGTGTTTTTGAGGACAGCTGGGGTTCAGAGGTGCCGCTGTCCTCAGGGTACTCTGGCCGTTTCAGAAGTTTACAGTTCTTATACAGGCAGATTAACACTGGGTAGACCGAGTGTTTTTGAAGAGAGCTGGGGTTTGAAATTACTTCAGAGGTGCCACTGTCCTCAGGGTACTCTGGCTGTTTCAGAGGTTTACAGTTCTTATACAGGCAGATTAACACTGGGTAGACCGAGAGTTTTTGAGGATAGCTGGGGTTCAGAGGTGCCACTGTCCTCAGGGTAATCTGGCCATTTCAGAAGTTTACAATTCTTATACAGGCAGATTAACACTGGGTAGACCGAGTGTTTTTGAAGAGAGCTGGGGAGCTATCTCTGAGTTTTCTAGTGAGCACGTTATCTGTACAGCCGCCCAGCTAGAGTAGGATAAGGGGAGTGCTGGGGAAATTCAAAGATGGCACCACAGGATGTGTACATCTGATATAGCTTCAGCAGGAAGTGGGATAGAGAGTTGGGGTAGGGGGCTACACCAGAGACAGAAGAAAATAGCCCTAGAAAAAGCTACCTGTAAATAAGGGTATCTTGTCTGTAAGTAGGGATATATTTTATATGTGAGAAAAAAAAGGTTCTTCAGATGTCCGGTGTATGTAGCATTCTATATCTTGCTGTGCTTGTTATTTTACTTTGCACTATCTCTTGGGGCAGTACAAGAAATAGCTGTACAGGTTTGCATAATGGTTAAGGTGTTTTCCTTAGAGATACAAGGGGCAGGGTTTGATTCTCACATGGGATATGAGAAGGAAAAAGTTAAAGTGGGTCGGGAGACAGTCCAGGATTGGCCGTATCTAATACCATGCTCACTATAGTTAATTTAGATCTGAATAGTCACTACACAAATAAAGCTTGGCTTTGGTTCAAGTTAGGAAGCTAATATTATATTCATACTTTGAAATTACTTCAGAGGTGCCACTGTCCTCAGGGTACTCTGGCCGTTTCAGAGGTTTACAGTTCTTATACAGGCAGATTAACACTGGGTAGACCGAGTGTTTTTGAAGAGAGCTGGGGTTTGAAATTACTTCAGAGGTGCCACTGTCCTCAGGGTACTCTGGCCGTTTCAGAGGTTTACAGTTCTTATACAGGCATACTAAAACTGGGTAGACCGAGTGTTTTTAAAGAGAGCTGGGGTTTGAAATTACTTCAGAGGTGCCGCTGTCCTCAGGGTACTCTGGCCATTTCAGAAGTTTACAGTTCTTATACAGGCAGATTAACACTGGGTAGACTGAGTGTTTTTGAAGAGAGCTGGGGTTTGAAATGACTTCAGAGGTGCCTCTGTCCTCAGGGTTCTCTGGCCATTTCAGAAGTTTACAGTTCTTATACAGGCAGATTAACAATGGGGAGACCGAGTGTTTTTGAAGAGAGCTGGGGTTTGAAATTACTTCAGAGGTGCCGCTGTCCTCAGGGTACTCTGGCCGTTTCAGAAGTTTACAGTTCTTATACAGGCAGATTAACACTGGGTAGACCGAGTATTTTTGAAGAGAGCTGGGGTTTGAAATTACTTCAGAGGTGTCGCTGTCCTCAGGATACTCTGGCTGTTTCAGAGGTTTACAGTTCTTATACAGGCATACTAAAACTGGGTAGACCGTGTGTTTTTAAAGAGAGCTGGGGTTTGAAATTACTTCAGAGGTGCCGCTGTCCTCAGGGTACTCTGGCCATTTCAGAAGTTTACAGTTCTTATACAGGCAGATTAACACTGGGTAGACTGAGTGTTTTTGAAGAGAGCTGGGGTTTGAAATTACTTCAGAGGTGCCGCTGTCCTCAGGGTACTCTGGCCGTTTCAGAAGTTTACAGTTCTTATACAGGCAGATTAACACTGGGTAGACCGAGTATTTTTGAAGAGAGCTGGGGAGCTATCTCCGAGTTTTCTAGTGAGCACGTTATCTGTACAGCCGCCCAGCTAGAGTAGGATAAGGGGAGTGCTGGGGAAATTCAAAGATAATTTAAACAAATTATAAGGTGTTATTATTTAATTTCCTACCTTAGAGCTTGCTGCTGGCAAAAAAAAACATTTTCAGTAAAATAATCCAGACTCTTAGTGTACTGCCTTGCCATAACAGGTCAGTCAAAGGCTTTGACACTGTGGCATCTAAACTGTTATAATAGCTTTTGAATACAGAGGGCTACAGATGTCAGAATGGCCAAACATAATAGGGATCCTCATCTTCCTTGCTTGTATAGGAACTGATGATTTATTTCACTTTAGTATATAATATTTTGGAAGTTGTCTTTTTCCTGCATCTTGAGTAAAAGAGGACCAAAAGGACTGTTAAACAAATTGTGAACACCCAAATAACTAAATAGACAACTAAATAAATAAATAAACCAGGTGAGTGTACTGAACCTTGCTTTTAATTTTCATGAGTGACCATTCACTTGACTTTACCATTTGGTCCAGTGACAGAAAACACTGTAAAATATCAGATCTTACTTTACTTTTATTCTTTGTAATAAATGTTTGACATTGTATCATTTTTGTGTGGAGCTTTTTTCCTTGGGTTTCCAATGAAACATTTTTTTTTTTTTTGTTTTGGTTTTGCTTGGATTTTCCTTGTCAACAAATGGAAATAAATAAATGTATTTATTTTTATTATTTTATTTTATTTTACATTTGTTGACCGGCAGAGTCTGACTGGATACAGATCCATTTTCAGCGGAGGCCCGGGGAGAAAAGCTCCAAAAGGAAAACACATAATTTACAGAAATCAAACAAATCAAATAAAAAACAATTCAAATAAACCAATCAAATAAATTAAACAAATCAAATAAAAAAACAATTTAAATAAACAAATCAAACAAATTAAACAAGTCAAATCAAACAAAAAATGTTTACATTTGCTCAGGGATTTCAAGTTAGTGATTATAATCAGTACATAAACTTGCATAAAGTTATGTTGGAGTTATTGTCTCAGCAAAGTGTGGTTCAGAGAACTGTACTTTTGGCAATGCGAATGTGATCCATATATATATATATATATATATATATATATATATATATATATATATATATATATATATATATATATATATGCGTGTGTGTGTGTGTGTGTGTGTGTGTGTGTGTGTGTGTGTGTGTGTGTGTGTAAATAAAGTGATGTAACGTATTCTATCAGTGATGTAACATATTCTAATACAGCCACTCATGCTTTCAAACTACAGAAACCCTTCATCAAGAATCAAGACTTAATCAGTTATTCTGACGTACACACGTGTACACCCACATGCACATACACACAGGATGTACACACAAACACACACACACACACATGTATATATATATATATATATATATATATATATATATATATATATATATTTATTTATTTATATATAGATCACATTCGCATTGGCAAAAGTACAGTTCTCCGAACCACACTTTGCTGATACTATAACTCCAAATTTACACTTCTTTGAAACGGCACTTTGCCGAAATGGAAAACAGTTAAACCACATTAACTAATTTTCTCTAATTTTTGCAGGGGGAGCAAGTCCCCCTGCATCCCCACACCCCCTGCTAATTATATATACTAACTCCGAGATCACACTACAGTGACAACAGTACATTTATTCATACATACTGCAGTGCGATCACAAAGTGCCATTTCGGAGAAATGTAAATTTGGAGTTATGGTCTAGGCAAAATGTAGTTTGGAGAACTGTACTTTCGGCAATGTGAATGGGAACCATGTATATATACATATATATTTATATATATATATATATATATATATATATATATATATATATATATATATACACACACACACACACACACACACACACACACACACACACACACACACACACACACACACACTCACACACTTTTTCATGGAGCCATGTTATCTCAAGTTGATATTTTTTTTAAATGTTGCTTTTAGCCAGTGGAAAAGATGTTATATAGTCTTCCATCCTTGGCACAATAAGGTATTAAAAGACTGTATCAAGTACTAGTAACTTATAAATGGCTGATGAAGGTCTCAGGTTCTCTGAGAACTTGAAAAGACTGAATAGTAAAGCCTGTACTGGCTCTGTGAATGTTATCAAAAGAACTCTGTTCCAGGATATCTACAAGGAAATCTCAGGCCAGAGAGATAGTCATTCATTGCTTCAGTGGTCCAAGTTTAGAAAGTCTGACTTTACTTCCTTTCAAATAAGTATTCCTTAAGAATAAAAAAAATAAGTTATGAACTTACCATAACGTTCCATATGTGTTGTCCATTTTCATTCTTCCTCAGCTGATGGGTTCGGATCCAGTTCCCCGGATCTGACTTGGCCGTTGCAAAAGCTTGTGGCAACCAAAAGCTCTCAAGCTTCTCCCTTACCCATAATGCACCAACCCTGAGTTACCTCAGATCTTGTTTGCTGATTTTTGCCAGAAAGGAAGTATTTACTCTGCACAAATGTGGGCCATCTACAGACCCATAAGTCTAACTAGTCTTATATGTGAAGCCATGGAAAGAATTATCATGGAAATTACCAATAGTGATAAACTAAACCTCCAAACACTGGACCCAGCCTAGTTTGATTTCATCAAGGGCAGATCATGCCTACTCAACCTGGAGGACATTTGAGAAGGTCACCAAAGCAATGGACATTTGACACAATACCCCACTCAGGCATTGTTGGTAAACTCAAGAAGTTAGAAATAAACTCGTATGTCACCGATGGATAGCCAACTGGCTCACATACAGGATGCAGGAAGTTAGAATTGGGGAGTCCATCTCTACAAAGAGGCCAGTCACAAGTGGAGGCCCGCAGGGATCAGTCCTTGGATCACTCCTTTTTGGCATTTACTTCTCCGAAGTCAGGGCCAATGTCAGTGCTCTCTGACTGACTAACTTTGCAGATGATTGTAAATTAGGAGCTGTCATTGAATCTCAAACTGACACAAATGATCTCCAGGAGGGGCTAACACAGACAAACAACTGATGTCAGAGCCATGGACTAATACTAAATGCCAAGAAATGCATAATGGTATCCTTTGGGAAGTCATCCAACCCTGATAACTATCATATTGACAACACACCCCTTAGAGCTGACCTTGTAGTCAGGGACTTAGGGACACACAAACTTATGAGAGGCTGCTGAGGAACATTCAAATCCAATATGAAAATTTGATATTGCTGCTAACTGAATTTTAATGGCTGAGGAACTAGCTCCTTCTTTAAAAAGTAGGGCTAAAAATTTAAGGATGTTATGTAACAGAGATGAAAAAGGTTTAGCATGATTTTGATGCGCCCAATACACAAATCTTTTCCATTTACTGGAATAGAGTTTACATGTTGAAGGTTTACATGAAGATAAAAGTATGTGTCGGACAGCCAGGCCATCAGCCTGAGGTTTGATATGTCTGGATGGACTATGCTTGTCGGTGTGACAGGAGATCTGTAGTTAGATCCATAACTCAAGGTTGGTGAAGTAAACGAGTCCAAACAAAGGATACCAAATCTGTCAAGGCCAGTAAGGTGCATCGAGGATGACTTTGCTTTTCAACATGGCAGCTTTCTGTAGGAATTTCAGAATTTGTAGGATTGTTGGATAGATGTGTAGTAAACTGGGTGGTGAATCATGAAGTAGAGTATTCCTCTGAGATTCCCCCTGTGGGGGGATTAGGGTAAAGTAGCTGCTGCATTTGTTGTTTAGGGGAGAAACAAAAGATCACAGCAAGGCTGGGCCCACTGGCAAAAAATAATTTCTGTCACATTCTTTTTGACAGACCACTCGTGAGGTAGAAGAATGCATGTGCTCAGCTTGTCTGCTATTACATTGGACTTCCCCGGAATGTGCATTGCTATGAGAAAGCAGTTGGATAATATCGGCTATTGCCACACTCTGTGTTCTTCTTGATACAAGAGGTAAAATCTGATCCCTCCATGTTTGTTAAAGTACCAAGCTACTGACATATGGTCCATTTGAATTTCAATCATCCCTGAAGAGAGAGCATTCTGAAGGGCTTGCAACACTAAAAGCACTGCTCTCTTTTCTAGGACATTGATATGCAAATTGGCCTCTTCGGGGGACCAAGTGCCTTGAATTGTTTGCCCTAGAAAGTGCCCCACCCACTCCAACTAGGAAGCATCCGTGGTCACTATGGCCTTGGGCTGAGGGGGAATGAACAGACAGCCTTTTAGAACCTGATCTGATTGAATCCACCACCTGAGATCTCTCTCTTGCATATATGAGCAATTCATATCAGAGTTGACATGGCTTTGTAAAGTATCGACCATTGTGTTGCTAGCATCCAGTATAGAATCCTCATGTAAAATCTGGCTAAAGGTACTAGTGTTGTTACCCCTGCCTGACATTGATCCTAGAGCTTGAAGGACCAAGCGAGCCAAAATCTTGGTAGTGCAGATTATTTTTCTGACCTGTGATCTTATAGTTTGAACCCTTGAGGGAAGTAGTGAAGCTATTATTGACTTTGTTTTGAAAAGTGCTCCTATAAATTCCAGATTGTGAGTTTGTTCCAGTTGAGACTTGTCATAGTTTTTGGTTATCCCCAGAAGAGAACACCTCTGGAGAACCTGATCTGTTGCCCTTATTAATTGATGCCTGGTCAGGGTGGTAATGAGACAGTTGTCTAGATATGGAAACACCTGGAATCTTTGCAGTTGCAAGTGAGCTGCTACTACTGCCATACAGTTGGTAAATACCCTGGGGGCTGTGGTGAGATCAAAGGGCAGAACTCTGAATTGGTAATGAGTAGTTCCAAGCAGAAGCGGAAGTACCTTTTATATAGTCTGTTCATCTTTATGTGATAGCACACATCAAGAGGGTCTGTCGAGCACATCCAGTCATCCTTTCCCAGAAAAAGGAGAATGGACTGAACCATCACCAGACGAAACTTGGCGCATCAAACTGACTTGTTTAAGTTGATGAGATCCAAAGCTGGCCTCCAGTCCATGTTTTCTTTGGAACTAGGAAAAATCCTTGAGTAAGTTCCAGATTCTGCCTGGTGTGGTGGGACCTCTTGGATGACTCTTTTTATCTTGCAGCTTTTGTATTTGAATTGTTGCTTCTTTCCTCTGACTTGGGGGAACATCAGGGATTTTTCTTGAGATTGGACGTGGAAGGGAAAAGGGTATTATATAACCTCTGGAAATAATCCTCTGTACCTAAGTACTTCCAGAGGTGAACAATCAGGTCTTCTTTCAAGAGCACTGATAAGGTCTGTCAAAGAAATAATCTCTGGACCCCTGATTTTGCGTGCCATCATTGTTGTGGGGATGGCATCAACCATTGGTGTTCCCTCTTCTGTCCCTGGAGAACTTCCTCCATGTGTGTCCTAGAAATGACTCTGGGATTTCTGGAACCACATCTTCTGACCATCTCATTGATTGCTGGAAAAGGATCTTTAAAGTGTTGAAAAACATACACCCATGGCATATAGTGACTTTCCATCCTTCTCACACCTTGGTAATGTGTCCTTCACTTTGGGGCCAAACAAAGAAGTGCTGTCAAAAGGAGCATTGATGAAAGAAGACTTGAAGGGCTCTGCAAAAATCACATAAATGCATCCAGCCAGGTCTCCTGATGGAAATGCCTGATCCCACTGCCCTTGAGGTTCTTCGACTACATGCAAAATGAGTCTCTTGGAAGAATTTGAAATAGATTGCAGGGTAGTCAACTGAGAAGTCCTAGTGCTTTTTCTTACATGTCTTCTTCCAAGGGACCTCCTCCGTGGGATGCTCTGGAGAAGTATCGGAAGAAGTCGAGATACCCTTTTGGGAAGCCTGTGGGTCTCGGACTGGCTGTCTCTGTGGAAAAGATTGATGAGGCTCTGTGTGCAGAGACATCTAAGTTGAAGGCTTAAGATCTGAGGATGATGGATCCGTATGTTCTGCCAAGGCAGAGAAAACCCTCTTCATAGCCTCAAAGGCCTCGAAGACAAGCTTTTGGACTGCTCTCCTCCCCCACTCCAAAAGCAAACTCCCCAAGGTGGAAGCCAGAGATGAGCTATCCAGTGCTAAGGCTCTGAGGTGCAGAAATGGCTCCAATAACCTCAGAGTTGACTCCAACACCTCAGAGCAGCCAGGGAAACTTCTTCTCCAAGAGCTCGCAGTCTACAACTGAATCTGAGCACTCAGAGTCAGCTTCAGATCTGAAGATATTGCTATCTTCAGACCTCAGCCAGTTGGAGCCAAATGGCTTAGATCCAGGGACTCTGAGACAGTTGAAGGAGTCAGAGGAGGAACTTGTAGTGGAGGTGTGGTAGAAGAACTGACCTCCTGACCGAAAGGGGAAGGAGCCAGTAAGACACCCATCTGACTTTGCATCGAGAGGATCTTCTGCACCACTCTTTCCATGTCTTCCTCTGTCAAACTTCTAGAAGAATGATTGGAAACAATAGATGGGGACCTGGGTCTGTGATGCCACAAAAATGGTGAGGGCACCCTTGAGGTATCAGATCCACAGAAGGCGGATATCTTGCTCAGGGTAGGTGACTAACACCTGAACCAGGAGGACTGGAAGAGGTCAGATCCAATACCTTCTTTGTCGGATCCGAGGAAATTGAATCCACCAATTTCTTTCTTATTCGGTTCTGAGACTAAGGTCAGATACATCTTGGCTCTTTTTTTGGATGGTTCCGAAACTGTTGAGGACATAGAAGGTTTCAGAGAAGAAGTTTTTGATTGTTTAGTTTTGGGAGATTGATCTTATGGTAAAGAAATAATACAAGGAAGGTAAGGGATATTAGAAATATTAGAACTATATCTAAAAATTAGGAACTGAAGAGTTTTATAAGATCGCAATAACCACTTATCTCAAAAGCTTGAGAGGTATGGTAAACCATGTCTTTCACTGAAAGAGGCAAACGAGATCTGACGTAACTTAGGTTTGGTGCATTATGGGTAAAGAAGAAACTTTTGGTTGCAATGAGCTTTAGCAAAGGCTGTGTCAGACCAAGGGATTGGATCTGATCCATCAGTTGAGGATAGAATGAAAACTGATAACATCAGATCTGTAATTAGCTTACTTTCACTGTAGTCTTGCATTATGGTCTGCAGTGCCATGACAAAACAGGCTGACCAGAGCTCAGACAGACTTGCAGTATTTCAGGTATCTCTAAGATAAGTGTACACCAGAAAAAGATACTTTTGAAAGATGCAACCCAAAATATGGACATATCCAAGAGCCTTTGGTAAGGGATATGTGAACTTTGAACTTTGATGGTAGACATCATGAGGAAACTGATTTTGGAAGCAAAGTTTATCCACAGGTGTCTAATGACATTAGTACCTGTCTCATCACTAATAACAACTGTCTCATCCCCTACAACACATAACAAATACATATTCCCACAGTTTGAATGGGAAGTTTGCATAATGGTTAAGGTGTTTTCCTTAGAGATACAAGGTGCAGGGTTTGATTCTCACATGGGATAGCTGGCTAGGGTTAAAATGGTCCACAAAGTCAGTTAGCCTGGTACTTTAGTACTTCTCCCATCACTAATATCAGCTGCCTCATCCCCTATAACACAGAATGAACACTTATTCCCACAGTTCGAATGGCAAAATATGAGTAACAGTGGAAATAGGAAACTGAGTGCAAGAGGCAAAAATAGCATTGTCCTTTCAATGATGGCTTGCACTGACATTTTTGCATCTTTGCTGCAAATATTGTTGCATAGCCTTATTGATTTACATACTTTAAGTTTTGTTTGTCAAAGATTTCTCCTTAGGGACTGGAAGAGAACAATGCCACCTATAGCTGTGGTTAGTACCTGCTGTGCCCAAATAAGTTGCACGCACTGCCAGTGGTCAGCAGAGAGGACTCTTCTAGAATTACAGCTATTTTCATTTGAACCACAATAATATATTTGCCACCAGTAACTAGTAATCTTAGTTTTCACTCAGAATTAATGCAGTCATTCACCAAATCCTAGGAGAGGTTAAAAATACTTCTCTAAGTAACACTGCCCCACGAACTGCCCATGAACTGTCCCAGGAAATGCTTTCTTAGTATTTCACTACTACCAGATGGTGAATCACTAGCAAAGATCCCAGCTGGTTCACACACACACACACACACACACACACACACACACACACACACACACACACACACACACACACACACACACACACTTATATATATATGTGTGTGCATTTTATTTTCAAAAAACTGAAAATATCATTTTATGTTTGTGGTAGTTCAGGCACAGTTTCCTCTCTTTGCAAGGCAAACATATTTTGCTACAGATAACAAATTATCCATCCAGCAAAATTTAAAGTAACATAAGATATTCTGAAGACTATCCAAACAATTAGCTAGGCAAATACAGAAAACAAATGCATATTTACATACAGAAACTAAAATAAGTAACCAAGCCAAAAGCAGTTAGTCTGTTGAGACATACTCACAAAACAAAACTGATAAACAAAAATGAAAACAAAAGTAGTCCGGTCATATGTCTCCACCAAATAGAGTTTTAATCCACACACGCACTTTTGCATTTCCACACAAACAAGACTTCAGAATATAATAGAAAACTATTAGAGTTCCTTTCATAACCATAATTAATCATGTGACGTTGCTGTGTCAAAGAATTCGAAAAATAAAAACTCACACAACATAAATGGAAAATAACTATTAAATACTTATTAAAACACTGAATAATTAAAATGTTTTTATATAAAACATTTTATATATAAATAAGAAGAGACATAAAAAAATAATTATTCATCAATAAGAATTATATTTTTATTTTATAATTGTAATGCCCTTTTCTTTGTTAGGCAATTGACTGACTAATATTCTTTCTGCCCTAAGTTGTTGGCAGCATTTATCCTCCTTTCCCAATTTAGTTCTTAAATTTCCAAGTTATTCTCCCTATCACCCCCTCTTGGATTTGTTTGCATTCCATCCAAAATGAAAAACACAAACTTTTTAAAGGAACCACTCACTAGAAAATGATTATATAAACCACATTTATGTTATTATATTTCTTAATACTGTAGCAATGTTGATATATTCTATTTCTAAGTGGGCTTTTAGTCAAACCCACACTGAATGCCTTACAATTTAAGCAAAAGGCAATGTAAACTATACCCAATGTCCCATGATTTAAATTTTCTTTACATCTAATTTTTTGGGGATAAGTAAATACTGTAATATATGTCCCTTCATAAATGTAGTGGTGTTGTTTACATGCTCCACATTTCAACATACTTGAATTAATTCTACCATGTGTATCTTTCTCAGTTTGCTCTTTGTTGTTATCACATTTTTTCATCACAATGTTTGCTTTATTCCCTGTTGTACTAATCCCAATGGGACTTTGCTGTATCACTATATTCAAATTATTATTAACCAAATTTTTGATGTCTTTTGTTCTATTACAGTATGGTACCACTAAGCTCATATGATATGACTTAGTTTCATTAATCTTTTTCTTGGGCAGAAAGGGTGTAGATTTCACCCCTTTTGATAAAATTGGGGAGAAATCATTTTATTGTCTCACAATTACCTCTAAAAATATGTTCTCACTAAAACCTTGAGATAATCCAGTTCATAAAACATTTTGGCTAATACATTTAATTCATTCAAAAACATTACATCATCAGAAACAATTCTAGATAGTCTTATTTACCTGCCCCTTAACTAAATTCCTTTTTTGCCATATGGGGTGCTGGCTGGAAAAATATAAAAAATATTTGAATATGTTTCTGTAAGTAGCAGAATTCAAGGTTTTACTTTATCACACTCCATCTTGATCTTTAAAAAATAATAGTGTCATTACCAATCTGGTGTGTGAAAGGCAATAAATTACTTGTATAATTTATATAATTAATGTATTCCTCCAATTCATTTTGATCGCCCCACCAAACAAAGAATATATCATCCAAATATAACACAGATAGCATGGGATGTACCTGTAACAACATGTTTTTTTACCCACCATCATATCAAGATATCCGTGTAGGTGGGAGCACATTTGGCACCCATGGCTACTCCCTTTTTTTTGGAAATAATCCTCCCTGAAAAAAAAAATCAAAATTAATTGTGAGAACCATATCCACACAGTTAATTAATGATATAATGTCATTACTACTCAATTGTTCATCAGAGCTTAGGCTCAAATTAAACCACTCTAAACTTATATTGCGTGGTACGCATGAAAACAAATTGCATACATCAACTGTGACAAAACAATAATTTTCTGTCATCTCAAAATTGGACAGATATATCAAAAAGTGCAACAAGTCTTGTAGCACATGATCCTTATCCAAAAAGAATTGTTTTAAAGTTTCATATGAATAAATGCTGCCAAGCCTTCCATTTTGGAACCAGCAGAGGTCACAGTTAATCTGCATGAAGAATTCTCAACAGATATATGTATTTCAGGAATTTCAAACACAAAGGGAAAGATGAGATGTATCATCTCTAAAAATGCTTGTGCATCACTATCTATCAAGCCGTCAGTGAAAGACTCGTAAATAAACATATCTACATTTCTGTAAGAGACATTAATCTCATTTTTAGATAACAGATCATATGCATTGTGATCAAACAATAGTGAAAAAATGATACCATTCTAATTATTGTAATCCACCTCCACCCTTGACAGGTTTCATTATTCAGATCTGCTTATTAGTCACAAAGTGATTCAGGACAGAATGTTCTTCTCTGGTAAGATTGAAAATGTTTTTTGTCTTTCATTATATAAGTTCCTTAATGCTCACATATTTTTCAAAAAACTGCAACAAAGAGCAGAGGGGTGGATTGTACATGCTTTGCCTCTTCAAATAAGACTTGCCTCTTTACACAATTCAGTGTCACTTTTAAACTTAATTTATGTGGAAACTGTTTTAGTTCAATCAAACCATCAACTATGTCCAAGTTCATAGTTGGTACAAAAGTCATAACTTTGGCAAAAAAGTCATAAATACCTTATTAATATCCCAATTGTCAAAGTTATAAACTTTAAAATCATTATAAGAAAGAACTCTGACATTGTCCATATAGCAGAGTAATTATATTTCCTCTTCTCTCATCCCCTCCCTCTTCTCTTGCAGCTTGATACCACCATCCAATCCTGGTTGGGATAGGAGGGATATCTTTGTTGACTGGCCAATTTGATTGCCAATCTCTGTGACCCTCTTGTACCAGGGAGTTCTAAAAAATTGCTATTGTTGAAATTTGCATCTTCTGTTTAATGATCTGAGTCTGTGTGACATTTATCTTTATGACTCTAAATTGGTCTGTTCCCTCCACTACATTTAAATTTCTGCGTACTGGGTACAGGATATGCTTTCTTCTGCCCTTATACAAATTTGTCACATATCAACTTCTTTTGCTTTCTCCTTATGAATACAATATATATGCTAACTAATTAAAATAATTGTGGTAACAATTATTTTAATAGGAGTTTGAATGAAAATGAGAAAATTATATTGGAAACTCATGTCCATGATAAAACTGTCAAATTAATTAAATCTGACAAGGGTAGAGGTATTGCCATTTTCAGTGCTTTAGAGTATTCTGGAAAGATGTTGGATGTTTTGCATAATACTGGCATCTATATTCAAGTGCTCAAAAATCGCATAAACATAATGTACTGGAAATTGCCCTCCAGTTAGAAGAAATTCTGTTAGAAGGGATTCTCACCACATCTTATGTAATACTAACAAACTCTGGAAAATGTAATAGTCTTTTATCAGTTATTCCCTAGATCCTATACCCTCCCATTCTCTACCAACAATGCTTTCTCTAGCTTCAGTAGTAATCTGAGAAGGATCAATTATTTGACTTTTTGAGGAAAAAAATGTACTGTTTTCACAACTTATGGAAAAATGTACTGTGCTTACAACCTATGTATAAGAAAAGTATTATACTGTATAAATGCTAGGTACCTCTTCAGGAACTTAATTGTTGCCTGTTTTGAACACGAAACACCTTTTTTCTCTGTATTATTCTAAAAAGTTGTAATACATATGTAATATGTCTGTATATTATATGTTTGTATATAATATGTTAATATATTATGGCCTGTAATTGAAGATTTTCTCTGTTGAAAATGGAACCTTTTGACCCAGTCGGACTATCCCAGTAAACGAATGTCAAATAAATAAATAATTATTTATATCATAAGATACCAGCTATTTTTGGTATTCCCAAAGTGCACAAGGATATCTTGAACCCACCACTTAGACCATTAGTGGCCAGACAGGGGTCTAAGACTCATCTCTTTGCAGCACTAATTGATTGTACATCAAAACCTATTTTTTTACATAAAAACACAAATGTTAAAAGACTTGTGGAACTTTTGGGGAAGGTTGACAGGTGAAATATACTACAGTTCTATTATATTTTTCATTATTGATGCAGTAGATCTGTTTTCCTGTATTCGTAGTAAATGAGGGTTGGATTTTTTTTCCACAAAGCTCTTTTGTTTCATAGTTTCATAGCTGAATACTAGGCTAACTGCCTTAATGGGCCATTTTAAGCCTAATCAATAATACAAGATCAGACTCAAGCCCTGTACCATGCATCTATTAGGCAAAAACCTTAACTATGATGCCAAACCCACCTCCCATTATACCAAACCTACCTCCTTGTTTGATTTTTTGAAAGCTGGAGATGTTAGCTTACTAAATGACTGTATTAATATTGTTTGGAAAACAATTACATATTTTTTGAAGGTAAATACTTTATGCAAGTTAGAGGTACAGCAATGGTTGCTGCTAATTTAGTATGATTTGAATGGGAACACCAGTATGTATTTATTTTATAGGTTTGTAGGTTTGTAGGAGTTAACTAGGCTAATGGCTTAAGATCCCTTAAAAGCCTAGCCAATGTAATCTAATTTTACCTAATATATGGCCCCTATGAGCAAGATAATAGCATTGGTTTGTGCCTGTGCCTTGAGTATCTCACAGATTGTCCTGTCCATGAGGGATATAGGCACTACCCCAGGTATGAATTTTGATTCTTCATCTACTGATCCAAATTGAATTTAAAGAGGGCCAGGGTAGGGCTCTGCTTAATGTAAATAGAAAGCATGTTCCAAAGAACAGGCAATCTCTGAGACATATATCTGTCTCTCCAGCATGTTTTGTTTGAGTCACTGACTAAGTTTAGATACCTAGTTTGTCTGACCCTCATGCTTTTTGACATGTGGATGTGTAGCAGCTCCTTCAGGGCTGGATTTGTGAGTGCCTTGTAGGTCAGGCATAGGTCACCCCTTAATAGTCGGTAGGACACAGAGTAAAGAGATAGGGCTTTTAGTATATCCACATATGACATGTTATTTACACCCTGTATTTTCTTTGTGAGAAACCTCTGAGGTTGCTCCAGCTGCTGTAGGTGCCTAGTCAAGTACATGCCAAATGGCACATTGTACTCAATTATTGGTCTAATGAGGGCTGATTATAGTAGGGCTATAATTTCCTTGGATCTGGATGCCATATCTTTACGTATAAGTTGTGCCACACAGCACTTCCTCACCACTGTGGAAACATGACAGTCAGAGTTCAGGCTACTATCTACCTGTGTATCTAGGTCTCTTAACTAGGTCTGCTTTATGGGTGTGTTATTTGAAGTTGTAATTTGCAGGAGTATTTCACTTCCCAAAGTGTATGATAACGCATTTTTTTGTATTTAGTTTTAGGCTATGGTTCTGGCACCAATCATTTGCTTGATCTAGATCCTCCAAAGGGATACCTACATCATTGGGGGATTCAGTTATTGCCCCCTCAGTTTGCATTTGTCGGCAAACTTTGTCATCCAGAAGCCTTCCACATTTACCTTGACATCAGAGAGGTATATTCTGATTATGTAGCCCAGGCAGGTATGACCCTGACCTTGAGCAGTATCCTACCTTCACCAAGAATGATGCCACAATACAGAGATAAGATGATCAGCTTTAACAATTGGCTTAAACACTGGTGTCATTCAAAGGGGATCCAGTATCTGTCTGCCTGGGATGACTGTCACCCCTGGGATTCGGATATTGGCAAAGGCTCATAGTGCCTTTAGGCAAGGCTCAAATTCTAAACCTACCACCCTAGAACACAAAAAGGAAAACTAAGGGTAATGCTGCTCAATGCCAGAAGTCTAAATCTCAAAATGCACACACTCGAGGCCCTTCTCAGTATGGAGAACATCGATGTCTGTGCTGTGACAGAAACCTGGTTCAAGGCTCCTGAGAGCACCCCATGCGGTCGGTTTTGCTCATATCATGCTCCGCCCCAAAATCCGGACAATACAAGAAAGGAGGCGGGGTATCCATATTCATCAAGGACACCCACACCTCAAGACTGGTGGCAACGCACGATGCATCGGAGACCATCCAGGTGCAATTAACCATAGGCAAGACTGCTCTGCAAATTGTAGCATGTTACAGGCCACCTCAGGAAACTCACATGGCCTTCCTGAAAACACTAGAGGGGATAAATGTATCACCAAACACCATCATACTAGGTGACTTCAATTACCCTAATATAGACTGGGAACACTCAAGCCCAAACACCCT
Source organism: Protopterus annectens (assembly GCF_019279795.1). Classification (NCBI taxonomy): domain Eukaryota; kingdom Metazoa; phylum Chordata; order Ceratodontiformes; family Protopteridae; genus Protopterus; species Protopterus annectens. The sequence continues at coordinate 106,322,636 of NC_056749.1, read as the reverse complement.
AGCCCAAAAGTTCCTGGAATTCATAAACTCAAATGCCATGGAACAACTAGTCACCATCCCCACAAGAGGAGATAACATACTTGATCTCATCATCACGAATATGGGAGCACAATGTGCAACACTGCAATTATACCATATAGTGGTGAGATCAGATCACAAACTAATCTCACTGGAGGTCCTCATCCCACCCCACCTGAAATAAAAAGACCACAGTAAAGAACTTAGTGTGGTCTCCTTTCAGGCCCCCGAGCCGGCGGAAAACAATACTACCAGCACCTGCAGGACTGCATGGATAAGGCAATCCCAAGCAAAACAAAGACTCTTTGTACCAAAGGCAGCCCAGTCTGGTGGACCCCAGCCATAAACAAACTCTACAACAAAAGGAGGAAGCTACTACAAGATAGAGCAAAATCCTTAAAAGGTAAGACACCCTTGATCACTATAAGTAAAAACTAAGAGCTCTCATAAAATCATCCAAAGCAAATTTCGAGAAAAATAGCTAAAGACTCAAAAGACAATCATAAGGCCTTCTTTAGCTATGTTAGAAACCTAGGAGGAAACTCCCAGATATGCTCAGAACTAGTTCAAAATGATGTGAAGATTACTGATCCTACAGACATTGCCAACATACTGGCTGACAGGTTCAGTGCAAACTTCTCCCTCCCCAAAGGAGAGATATCTATACCAAATGAGTGCAGCCCCCAAACATCTCCAGCAAGTGAGAACTGCTCTCTCCAAAGCAAAAACACAGCATCCATGGGACCCGATGGTGTCCCCGGCTGTGTGCTCCACGAACTCAATGAGGAATTAAACCCACAGCTAGGACAGCTGTTTAATCAAGTTACCTCTGGATACGCACTCCAGGAGACTGCAACTGTGGTCCCACTTCACAAAGGCGGTGCCTCTGCAGACCCTGGAAATTACCGCCCATTAGCTTGACAAGCCTTATCTGCAAAGCCATGGAGAGGATCATAATGGACCATAAAGACATAGGAATTTTGCAGACTTTGGATCCAACCCAGTTTGGCTTTGTCAAAGGCAGATCATGCCTTTAAACTTGGTTGACTTTTTCAAACAGTCACCAAAGCCATTGATGAGGGAAAGGCAGTCCATACAGCCTACCTCGATCTGGCTAAGGCAATACCCCACTCGGTATCATTGAAAAACTCATCAGCTTAAATGTTAACCCATACATCACAAGATGGGTTGCAAACTGGCTGAGTGACAGAACCCACAGGGTCAGAGTTGCTGGCCATGTCAGACTCAAAGCCTGTCACAAGTGGTGTCCCACAGGGCTCAGTCCTGGCCCACTCTTGTTTGGCATCTACTTTTCCAAGTACAAGCAAACACAGGAGGGTTATGACAAAGTTTGCAGATGACTGCAAACTAGTAGAAAACACATCTGACACAGATATCCTTCAGAAGGGTCTCACAGAAACGGATAACTGGTGCCAGAGCCACGGCCTAAAGTTAAATGCCAAAAAAATGAATAGTCATACCTTTGGGAAAACAAGGTTACCCCTAGCTACCAAATAGGTGGCAATCCACTGAGGACAGAAGAAGTTATCAGGGACCTGGGGACCCAGGTTGATAGTAGTCTGTCATTCGACACCCATGTAGCTAAAGTAGTTAGGAAGTCCTTCTACATTGCCCACCTTATCATGAAGGGATTCTCATCTAGATCAAGGGAGGTCATAGTCTCCCTTTACTCATCACTCATCAGACCAATGATTGAGTACAATGCCCCATTCGAATGTATCTGACCCGACACTTGCAGCAGCTGGAGAGGCCACAAAAGTTCCTCACCAAAAGGATAAAGGGTCTCAAAAATCTGTCCTATGCTGCCCGACTGAAAGAACTCCAGCTCTATTCAGTCGCTTACCGCTTGCTCAGAGGTGACCTTGCCCTAACATACAAGGCCATGTCAAACCCAGATTTGATGAATATGCTTCACCTCAAAAAATCTAGATCCATCAGAGCCACAAGCGCCAGAGACTTAAACCTCGACACGGCTATTAATAGGACGTGCTGGAGGGATAGATTCATCACCCAAAGACTCCCTATGCTGTGGAACAAAATCCCGGTACATGTGAGGCAGAGCACCTCGCTGGCCTTGTTCAAGAGAAATCTTGACCAATGGATGGGAGATCGCAGATATACCCCAGGAATTACCTCAGTGTCACTGCTCGACAGAGGCACAGCAAAATAATGGGTATAGTTCCCCATACTAAAGGGTGGTAGCCACAAAACCAAAAACAATGGGCTAGGCTTATAAATGCCCTCGGGCAGATAGCCTAGTATGAACCTATGAACCTATGAACCTATAAGGAGTGGCCCCAGCACTGAGCTCTGTTGCACCCCACTGGTAACTGGCCTCTTGCTGGATCTAGATACACCCACTTTAACCACATGTGCCCTGTCTGTGCGCCAATTGGCTATCAATCTGTTGATTTAGGGATTTATGCCCAGGTTTGTGAGTTTATTTATAACACGTGAATGGGGAATTGTGTCAAATTTCTTGGCCAGATCGAAGTAGGCAGTATCTACTGTTCTATCCTCATCTTTGACCTTAGTTACTTTTTCAAAGAAATTCACCAAATTCAGGAGGTATGACCCTTCCTTGATGAAGCCAAATTGGGTCTGGTCCAGTGTTTGGAGGTTTCCTATTCTTTCCATGACCTTACATGTAAGACTAGTCAAACGTATGGGTCTGGAATTTCCTGGGTCAGTAGATGGTCTCCCTTATTACAGAGGGATGACTGTTGCTGTTCTTCACTCTATCAGGACAAAGCCATTACAGTGGCTGTGATTAAATAGAGATCCTGTGGGCCTGATAAGTCCTGATTCAAGCTGTTTAAGAGACAACATGGTGTATCGTCAGGCTCCTCCAAAGTTGTGTTTTTAGCTTTAGTGAGTACAGTGGCAACTGGTTCTTTGATAATAATTGGCAGTAGAGTGGTGGAGGGCATTTTTTGGAGGAGAGCTGGATGTGATGGGGAGGTGAAATTTTATTTGTTGGCCAGCAGATTTGCTATTATTTTTCAACTGAGTATAGGTGATGCCATCTGCAACTAATTCTGCACATTGTTGGGTGTTGCCCTTAAGACTACTGACATAGCTGAAAAATGCTTTATGGTTATCTTTAGCTTTGGAAGCTATTTTACCTCAAAGTCTGCTTTTAGAGACTTGACTTGTTCTCTGATTCACTTGTTTAGATGAATGTGGGACTTTTTTTTTTGTTGTGCACATTCCTTCTTACTTCTCAAAAGGATGTTCTTTCTTTTGTTGTATAACCTATTAATACCGAGGGTCCCCCAGGGGGCTTATTTTTGTAGTTTGATCTGGGTTTATTTTGGTCTGGTACTGCCATTTCTATGAAGTTGTTGATATGGTCACCCAGGGCTTTTGTGGATGCCTCTGCACAGGTTTCTGTATTTTCTGGATTTGTTGATTTGATTGAAAAGTAGCTATGCCATCCCTTAATAGGGGCTAATTTACCTAAGAAAAGTTACTGAAGTTTTTGGGGATAGGTGGGCAGACTAATTTTACCTTTATTGCTTCAAAGTTCCATAAGTTTTGCAAACTGTATTTGTGTTTTATAGATTACATTTTTATTTTATAATAAGGATCCATGGAAGGAAAGAAAGAGTTTGTAGATTATTTACAGACTACAAATATCTTTTTGAATTTCATAGGTTCATAGGTTCATAGGTTAGTACTAGGCTAACTGCCCTTGTGAGCCATTTTAAGCCTAGCCAATTATCCCCTGTGAGATTCAAACCCTGTACCTTGTGTCTGTAAGGCAAACACCTACACTTATTTGCATACCAGCATACAACATGCAGAAGAAGGTTCAGCTCTAGAATATACAGGAAGGCTACTTTTAGCAACATCTGTTTGCATTACATTAGTTGTCATTCTTTTACACATAAAAGGAGTCTTGTCAAAGGACAAGCTATTAGAATAACAAGGTTGGCATCAAATAAGGATATTTTTAAGGAAGACTTAATCGGTTTAGTAGATATGTTTTTAACAAGAGGCTATACTAAACAATTGGAGGAAAGTACTGTTAATAAAGTGTATAACGAATGGGGTGATGTGTAAGCCACTTTTAAGTGGAGGATTAGAACAAGAAAAGCGATATCAAAATGTCAGTACGTCTGATACAAAAGGACTAGATACAGCTTTTCTTTTGCCATGTTATGAGGGTATCCATGATGTAAGAAAAATAATAGGTAAAAATTGGTCAATGATCAGAGAGAATTCAAAAATATTTGAAGTATTAAAGGACAAGCCAAGTTTGGTATATAAACTGGAAGAAATTTTAAGAACTTGATTGAAATTAACAGCAACAAAAAGACAGAACTAGGTAAGAATTGTGTCTCTAGTGTACAATCTGTATAGGCAATGCCCATTTGTATATGCAGAATTAGTTTTAAAAATTAATAATGTTTTTGGAACAACTTTTAAAAGAGCAATTGTCTTACCTCGGAATTAGTATATTTTGCCCAATGTTCAAGCTGCTCAGCCTTCTATGTAGCTAAAACTGGGCAACAGCTTAGAAAAAAGAATTAAGAACACTTAAATGATATTAAAATGATTAATATAAACAATGCATTGTATAAGTATTCTATTCGATGTCAAGATAATGAGAAGTTTATGATTGCAATTATTGAGAAAGTACAAAAAGATCTGTTCAGAGGGGGGTGAATGGGGACCAAGTTTGAACACAGAAAGCTCCTATGGCAGTTATTACTGACGCCAGTGTATCCCCAGGTTCGAATGATTGTATATCTATAAAAACTGTGTTAAAAAGGAGATCTGTAAAATTATAAAGAAATATTAGATGATTGGTTTTATACATAAATTTAGATTTTTATGCATTTTCGGTAGGCAGTTGTATTAATAGTAATAACTTGATCTCTGTGAGACCTGGGAATTTAAAGTGGAACTGACATTTGTTTTTAATGTGCTGAAGCGATTTATAGCATGTTTTGACAAAGTTGTAATTGTTTTAAATATTTAATGTTTACCTTTTATGTTTTTCTTATTCATTATTGCATCACTAATAATGTTTTTTATTAGTTTTTAATAATTTTGATGAAATTAGATGTTTGGATGTGTTCTTAATAGTGTAATGAAAATAAATGCTGCGTTTTTATATTTAAATGAAAATCCAATTTAGAATGTATAACTTTAAGAATGAGTGGTTTGCTATTCCTTCACTTGATTGGTTGATATAAAAAGGGCATGTTGGAGATTCAGTGTATATTTTTCTGATGAAGTCCCATTGGATTTTATAAGGAATGAAAGCAATTAACTTTCTTGTTTGATAAATGATTCTTTTATATTATTTTTAGTTGACCTTTTTTGGAGTGCCATTAGGTTTCCATTTTAGCCTTTAAGTTTGTGTTTTTTTTAACAGTGAGGTTTGTGAAAGCTGTAAATGTGTAATCATACAGGAACATCTGAAGCTTTTGGAGAGTCAAAACTATTCACAGACATTTCCTTCCTAATTGCTGTGTGTGTGACAACAAACCTATATATGACGTGTACTAGCAGCCCTGTTGAAAGTCCTGGGTGAGCCCCACCCGTTGCCTAGAGGTGTACCTGAACTATTTATTCCTAACAATACTCAGGTCTTGGCATTACAGTACACTCATTCAAGGCCTCCATAAGCTTTGGGAATGAATCTCTTCTCAAAAGCCATGATGCAAACAACTTTGCCTGACTGAAAGAGGTGTGATTACTATGCTAATGTAAGACAAACTTTTTGTAATACCTGCTCTGCCAAGAAGTTCCTTCATCTGTTTTCTGGTGAAGGGGACAGGTGAAAACTGGATCCTAAACATCGTGGCAGGTTCTACCCATACTACATTCACCCAATGTGTAAGGTAAGTCTCCTTTGCCACTTCTACTTCTACTATTATTACTCCTACTTGTATGTATGCCACTTCTGCTAGTTTTTATTTTAAATTTTGGCTTTACATTTATCTCTGCCCTTTTGAGTCATCTCTGCACCTCACTTACATAGATGCTTTTTTTTGCCAAGACAGACTGTATATAACAGTATCACCAATGAAAGAAAGGGCATAGCATCCAGTTCCTGCCAGGATTGTGACCTGCTCTGGCCCAGTAATTAAGGAGCCTCAATCCTCACCACTAACACCAGTGTGGGATGTGCACATTGGGAGGATGACAAGTACACATACAGTAAAGTACAATTTCCCTTAAGAGCACACAGAGATCACAGTCAGTCTGGGGCTGGTTTCTCCCTTTTTCTCCAGGTCCCCAATAAGACTCTCCACTGGCACAGCTATGGGGTTCAGATCTCAGTCGAGTGGTCAAGCCAAAACCTCCAGCACCCTCTGTGCCCAACCAGTGCTTCATGTGCCTGCCCAAGTAGCTGACACACACACACACACACACACACACACACACACACACACACACACACACACACACACACACACACACACACTTTGAGATTTGATTTATATACAAACACACAGACACTCCTGGGGAAGGCTGGCACAGGTTCACTAGCTATGCCTTCTTCTGCAAAGACTATACGGAGGTCTGTATTAAATGTTCGAAGAGGCGTTCCATCAAACTTCGACACATAACCAGCGACCTCACTAAACCACAAATGTTCAAAACAGCAATTTCTTTCCCTGGGAAAGAAATTGCTTGCACTAAAAACACATACACACAATTTCAAACATAACAAAGTTGGGGGCTTCGCCTCCCACCACCCTCAACTAAATATACCAACTCTGAGAGTGCACTACAGTGGGATAAAGGATAATGTCATGGCTCAGTCCAAGTGATTTTTTTTCCCTGGGAAGAAAATCGCTGACTTGAGCCTTCTCTATTTTTAGATTTTGGTCTATATGTGTAGATGAAACGGCATAATTTGAAACTTGAAACCTATAATTATCTCTGTCTCAAACAATAGAAAGAATTTCCAGCTGCAGACATTCTGTCTTCTAGTTCTGGTAAACACACTCATAAAACTCTTTACTAATGTCTCAGCATTTGCAAGTTAACTCTGTATATTCCAGCTTTTACCATCAACACATACATTTGCATAGGCATGCAGTTCATACACATTTCTGCTCTTTTCCAGCAGGGTGCACTGTGGTTCCAATATTGAAGCTCAGTACAGAACATACAGTTTTCTACATTTCTAAGGCAAGCAAACAAATCATATTACTCTTCACAAATGACATAGAATTATTTACAAAATTCAAGATGGCTGGACTGGCAGCCTTCACAGGGATATCTACCAACTTCCAAAAATTAGCTGAAGCATTTTTCGTCATAAACAGCAATGTTGTGAGCTCATTAGATATACAGGGGAGGCAAAAATGCATTTTATCCCAGTGAGTTTGAACTAAAAAAAAAAAAAAAAAAACCAGAGCATTTAGTAGGTATTACGTGTTACTGAACCATAGGCGGTTTAGTTTTAAAAAATATTGTTACGGTGAGTTTCACTGCAGAGCATTGTAATGGGAAAGCCAACAGAGCACATTTGAAGTGTTTTTGCCCTTTTATCCACTGTGTTGTAAATGAGGAGTTGGTACATATAGTTTTGGGGGACATTGGGCTGCAACGGGCCAAAAAAGATTTTTGTGTGTTTTATAGATTTTTTTGAATTCCTGTTTTCAGTATTTAATTTTCAGTAAACGTGGATTCAAAAAACAGTGATTCAATAACATGTAAAGGCAGTTGGCCCAGAGGTTGAGGTTGCAAGCTGTAGTACCTGTGGTATTCCCTCATCCTCATTTGCCTACAGTGTGAACTTGAACAAGTCACTAAAGCAGACTATGTGACCAGTGGGCCTACCTGGTTAGCAAATAGGATTATTATTATTATTATTATTATTATTATTATGTAGATAAACCCATTTAGTTGCATATTAAACAGGTAAGGTAAATCTGTGAAAGGCAACATTTTGCATGATACATAAACTTAGCTTAGACTTGGTTTAAAAAATTGTCTGTTTCTTCCCTTTCTGCAACAGAACCTTAGTTTGTTTGGAAGCTAAACTGCTCAGGTAGGGTCCTAAATATTCAAGGAATGTGGTCCACCTTGAAGAGAGGCCTCCATGTCAGAAATTTGGTACTGACAGCAGTATTTTTGGCTTTGATGGTCTTAGAGACAAGGCTGCTTCTGGGGCTTCTCTTCATCTGGTCAGAGTACCAGTCCACCACATAGTACCCAAATAAGCAATGGGGAAATGTTCATGCCCCCTCTGCAAGGAAGTGATGCTCATCCTGTAGTGGACTGTAGACAGGGGCATCAATCTCTCAAAAGTTCACATTACCAGGAAGGTGACTGAGATGACAGAGTCTCTGAACCACTTGTACAGCCATCTGCTAGAGCTAGCAATTCACGGACCACACTGATCAGGGTGTTCTGAAAGTGGCAGACTTTAGAGGTGCTGTGTTTTTTATCTGGGAGAATGCAGTCCTCCCTTGTCTTCACCTCGGTTTATCAGGGGAAGAGTGAGGTAATGATGGACATATCCTATATTTATGTCCCCATTGGTTCAGCAGCTTCCAGTATACTTTCCCTTTCTTGATGTTTCTGACGATTCCATTTCTTATTACAAAGCTCATGGAAATAGTCCAAAGGTTGTTCTTGTGAGCTTTTGGCAGCTATTTTTCTATTTCCCTCCTATTTGATCCAGGGTAAGTCACTTAGACATGTTCCCAACTGAATCTGAAAAAGGCCTAACTGGATAAGTGTTGCAATCCAACTAACAAATGCAAATAAATAAAAGTCATGTGTTTAGGCTGACCCATCCTATACAAATTGCTATTTTGAGTTATCTTACACATCTGGATAATTTGGGTCTCATTTATTCTCTGCTTCAAGTTCACGTGTCAGATAATCTAAGCATCTTGATCTTAGCGATGGTAGGACTGTGGCCCGGACTGTGGCCCATCAGTGACTGGTCAAGCAGCTCCTTAAAAGAGTTCTGCATCTTTATCCTACTTTGAAGAAGTCTTCCCCTCTATGGGGATTTTAACTGCAAAATTGATAGGCTTTTTACCAATCTACTGTTTTAGGCTGCTGCCTTAATAGTAATTAGCCATTTCTTGAAAAATGCTTGTTCTGGTGGCCGTCATCTCTTGTAGCTTCTGGCCATTGTATGTAAGAAAACATATCTGGTCTTTAACAAAGACAGGAAGATCCACAGCACAAGTCCGTATTTCATTCTGAATGTGGCCTTGGAAGTGCCCCTGAATAATCCTATCTATTTCTTACTTTTCTTTCCAGGGGCAGAAACCAGAGAAGAGATGGCCCTTCAAACACTGGATTCCAGTGATATTGGTGCATGATTTTAGGAAGACTGGTGAATTATTTGTCTGTTATGATCCAGAGAAGGAAGGCCTCACAGTTGCCAAAAAATACCTTTCCAATTAGATTGCCAGAATACAGTGTCTGTGATCTTCAGGCAGCTACCTTTTTATTGTCAAATGCTGCAGTCATAGCTCACACCAGTAAAGGAATGAATGACTGTGTCTAATGCTTTCTTCCAAAATGTTTACATTGCAAATAGCTGTTCTGATGCCTTTTGGTCTTCTGAGCATGCCATCAACAAACATTACTATTTTGACTGAAACGTTTGAGATCTGTTATTGCTCAGTCCTTAATGTCAGATGTAACAGCTGTGTTCTTACCATATCATGTGATTTACAAGGATAGTCTTCTGTATGGCTCAGGATTGCTGTTCATTTAACCCCCACCGCCACCCCTGTGGAAGGATATATTCTTCAGCAGCCTTGGCTTTTAGATTTCCGTACAAGCTAAGTGAAAATGTTCTTGCATGTTACCTAGGTAAAGGTGAAATTATCTCTACTGTTTCTTGCTAGGTAAAGGTGAAATCATCTCTGCTGTTTCTTGCTTTACAATAAGATGCTTGCAGGTGACACAGGGTGAACTGATGGCCTTGGAGGATGTGTCTTACGTGTCTATCATATTACTTTTTAGTGTGCGTCAACATAGGTACAGAAATTTGGGAGCTTTCAAGATTGCTGGTAAAAGTGAACCTGACCAAGGACTCATCAATGAATTTATGCTTGTAGATACTCTCATATGGAAAAAAAACACCAATAAGCTTTTTATAGCAAAGTAATAAAATCTTTTGCTGGAGATTATGTGTATGCTGAGAGCAGTGAATGTGCAAAAATATACTTTTCATGTGAAAAAAAGTGGAATATTGTTTAAGCACTGAGCTTGGGAAGAGACTTCTGCAGTCTGTTTTTGCCTTAACAATTACTTTTATCTAAAAGAAAAAAAAAGATTTGAGATGCTATCACTTTTTTAAGTATTATGCAGCCTCCCCTAAAGAAGAGGAACAAAGTACAGAAACAATTCTTGCTGTTTCCCAGAAAAGGATCTCTCTTTTCTATTCCGCATTGATAGAACAGGTTCCATATGAATTTTTTTCCACTTTATAAACATGTACTACTTTTGAACTGCACAGGATAACGTGTATGTAGATCCCAACGGGAAAAAAAAGAATAGTTCCTTAGTGCTATGAAGCCTCCTCCACAGAAGATTTAAGGTATTACAGTGAGAAGACTAGCTTGGCTGGGTCTTTCTTGCACTTTTTACTGAATGGTTTGGCCGTGTGACCTTTATACTCTATTTTGGATATTTTCACCAAAAACAGACTACCATGCTTGCTTACATTTAAATGTAAATTCTGTCATATGCGATCTTCTGCCAGTGTCTAGTTTAGGTACATCCTTATGATCAACTCTACCTCTGACATTTTGTCTGTTTTACTATTGCTTGACTCAGTTTGCCAACTCACAGTTTTTCTGTCAAGCTATATAATAGTCCTATCCAGAATTTTAAAATGTTTATTAACAAGGATAAGTAAGACTTTATGCCCTTTACCATTACTTTATTCTTATTAACCATGAGATTCTACAGTCTGTAGAAAGACATGCTTAGCTTTAAATGTCCCTTACTAGTTCACAAAACCTTATTACAAATAAATATTACAGTTCATTCGACATCATGACCAAAACTGGTTCACCATGTTATTTCCTAAGCATCCATTCAGTCTATTCACTTAACTACAGTCTACGTTGCTTATCATGTCACCCCTAACAAATCTCAAAAACTGATACCCCAGTTATTATAGTCTTCCCATCTACATAAAAACTTTATTCTAGGAGACATTAATATCAAGCTGCTACATCCCCAAAGGCATGAAACCAGTGATTTCCTTACTGTCTATAGCCTTTTACAAATAATTATTGTTACAAATTCAACAAACCATATCTCAGGCATTGGCATCCTTTCTCTGTTTCAATACAATGTTGTAGTGCAAGAGCTCAAATAAAAAGAAAACATTTCCAAGCAAAACAAATCACCCTCAGGATAAAAGAAAAAATCAGATCAACACACAAGTGCACTAAAGGCAGACCTTTCCTTCACTGCATGATCCCCTATCCTTTACTCCAATAATTCAACTGAGGACACCAAATTACTGACAGAAGAACTGTAACAGCAACAGAAAAATGTTCTCCTTTCATCTCTAGGCTGAACAAACTCTGAATCATTAAAAAATTAATAGCCTTATTAAAACCGGGGACAGTGACTGACATGAACAGAATCATTCTCCAGTCTGTACTAGTAGATGCAAATATATTAACCTAAACAGCCTAACAAAAACATAAGAAGGTATAAGGCTGGCCATCTCTATTCACAGCAAGCTACCCTCAAAAAGAAGTCCCAAGCACCCCTGGAAACTAATCTGCCATATTTCTAGACAAACCTCAAATAAAGAGCAAGTAGAGGAGGGCAGTATTAAGTTTCACAGGCACCCTTTAATCAATAGTCATGTTTTTCTAAATTAATTCTCTCAGTTGCCCAGCACCCCTTCCCTCCTAACTGAAACTTCACCTCTTCCTATAGAACCACCTATGTCCTCATCTTCTATTTCCCTACCATAGCAGTAAAAGAAAATTTGAAAAAAAAAATCTTACCCCAGATACATGATAACACACCACCTTGTGTCAATGGAGTCCAGTTTGGGCTTATTAATTATGTTGAGATAAGTCTATCTGTCTTTAGTTACTTAAGGTGGAGCATTTATCGGTGTAGAACAATTATACAAAAGATATACATAATCAACAAATAGTTACATAAATGGTTAGAAACAAATGAACACAAACATTGGATGTGGAAGCATTAGTTATGACAGAAATATATGCATTGCATATACTCTGCATTTTACTGAACCAAGAATGATCCTTTGGACAGATTTTCATCTTCAGTGGAAGCCCATGGAAAATAATTCTTCAAAATTGTTAAAATAAAACAGTAGAAAAGTATCAAAACTAAAGAAATAAAGCAGCAGTGAGAAACAATGTTTGTGCAGTCAGACATGTATGTGTGCAAATACCCAGGGAGCATACCTTAACAGTGCTTATGCTACAGAATACCTTATCTACACCATTTCTAGGGCTGCGTTCCACCCTCCAGAAGAGGACATATCAAAATGTACTGTTTTAAGGCCTACTATAGGAGACATGGTGGTACTGCAATCGTGCTATGTAGAAGAAATGCTTCCATCATGCATTTTTACCTGCTTTTTTGGATCTGGTTCTAAAAAGGAAAGAAGATAATAGAAGTATATTCCAATAAGATGCACATTTCTCACTGCATTAAACCTAGCCACTCACTTGTGTGCAGTGGAACTAGATTTAATTGCCCAGTTTCAAACTGGGGAATGGACCTTATCGCTATATGTGAGGACAGTCCACACTATTGGAAGAGCTTTGACCATATGGGCATGGTACAGCTATCCTGAGTTGTAAAATACTAAAAAATATGTAAAGCTATATGGAAGTAAATTGGGAGTGGGCCAGCTCATCAACAAAATAGGGTTAACATTTCCAGTACAGTTCTCATAGCTCTCCTTTTGCGTCCACTGACACCCTTCTTACTAAGATCCATGGTATAAATAATCATCCAGTACATGTGGACATATGGTTTAGGGCAGGAAAGAGTGGACAAATTAGGATAAACATTGTGACGTCATTGCATGTCCTATATCCACAGTTTATGAAATGGATAATGACCCTCCCACCCAGCCAGCAAGATTATTGACGCCAATGACCCCCTCAGAGCAGACCCAGATTAGGTTTGCTTCAAACTGCTCTATGCAGCTAGATTAAAAATGTGAATTTGTGTAACTCTCCTTCTTATAACAGGAGGACGACTGTTCTGATGTTGGTACTTGGTTCATTTGGGAGAAGATGGACAGATGGCAGTAACAATGTAGAAGCAGAGTTTTGGAAGCCCTGAAACAAAGCCAGTCAGAAAAGGAAGAGAAAAAGCTCAACATATGAATAAAAATTGTTTGCTACAAAGGAACTTAACCAGACAGTGCTCCTAAATTGCCTCCAGTGCACTTTCCCAGTTAACAAAAAAAATAAAATTAAAAATGACCAGCAGCTCATGTATCAAGATAAATTATTGTGTACGTTAATTTAGCAGCATTAGTAGCAGTTTAATTAATTTCGGCTGGAGTGCGGGGAGTGCCTTCTGTGTGGAGTCTGCATGTCCTCCCCGCGGTTGGGTGGGCATTCAAAAGACATGCGTAAATGGGCGTGCCTTCGTTGAAGGTTGAACATCAAGCTGGCACCTCGGCGTTTGTGAAAATCTACTGCCAAGCATTAGCAGACCGGAGGTCCGCTGTGGTGACCCCTAACCGGGAAAAGCCGAAACACAACAACAACAACAAGTAGCAGTTTAATTAATGAATTTAGAATTAAAATAAGATACAGGCACCATATGGTTTAATGGTGTACTGATCTCATCAACTAGTAAGAAAACTTAAGAAAATGTTATGTTCATGTTGGATGAAGTCATGCAAGTTTCAGGATAAATCCCACCCCTCCCAAATACACACAAATACATATGCACACATACCTCTGCTGTGCAGACATTTCTGCAGGACATCTCCCTCTTCTCTTGTGGATTGTAATCTCTGCAAAACCAGAATATTGCCTACTATTGTTCAATGCCATCAGAAATCCTCAGTCTATGGATCTGAAACTCTTCTGTAACATCAACAGAACAGTTTGGAGAGACAGGTATATCTTGCAGAAGATACTGCTGTTCTGGAACAGACTCCCCATCTACATTAAGCAAAGTTAATTCCTGCCCATATTCAAGTGCAACTTAGATCTATGGATATGAAATATAAAACTCACCCTAGGCCTGCCCCCTGTACTACTAATGGACAGAGGCAACTCCTAAATTCTTTACCCCATGCATGGGCCCCCTCAAATTATCTATGCTATGATCCAAGTTATCATCATTAGAAGCAATATATAATTATCAACCATGGGATGGGTAAAGCAATCACTAACCGAATGGTATAGGTTAATTTGAGCAAAAAATGGGAAATTGGTAGGCTTAAAAAGGCTCACAAGGGTAACTAGCCTGGTACTTACCTATGAACCTATGAAAAGGAAATAGGGCAACACGCATGAGTTGAATGAGAGACTAGCATTCCATAAAGTGTTTTAACTGCTTCCATATTTGTTTTACATCTGCCATGAAGTAGCTGGGAGTTCAGTTTGTTACTATACATTAGAATGTATGGCCATTTTTCCCTCCACCCCAGCATGTATGGTATATGCAACAACTGTTTCCGTAATAACTCAGCTGCTGCAGTTAGCTGCCTGTGACCTTTTGTTTTTACTTGCAGACTTAAGTGTTAACGGGTGATTTAAGCTCCTGGCCAGCTACTGCACATCTCATTTTTCAACAGGAAACAAGTATAGAAAACACTTCTTTGCTACTACAGTGTAAAAGCTGTGTAAATATTTTCTTTGTTAATCTGAAACAAGAAGACAGTTAGTAAAAAAATAAATAAATAATTGTAGCTGTTTTGTGCAGAATAAAACATAATTGTCTGAATTAGCAGTGTGTCAGTTCTTGTTTCTTAAGTTATTTTTAGTTTCCTGAATTTGAACATACTGCTTATAAAACTGAACATCTTTAATTATGTTCCAAGACCTATGAAGTAGTGACAGCACTATGACCCAGATATTATATGTATTTATTTATTTATTTCTGGGGGGGTGTTAATGGGATCGGTTCACTGGTCCAGGGACCCTTTTCTAGCATGACCTGGACTACTGGTATAGAACATGTGCATTAATAGTACAGGACTTGTGCAGATTACATATTTAGCATGAATTGCGAATATGTACATTACATATTAAAAGGTATAACAAAAGTGTTTCTTTTTAAGCTTCTTAATGAATGAAAAATTAGGCTGACGATATCAGTTGCTTTAAGTAAATATTGTATAATGTATCTAATAGTTACTTTTATAACTGCAAGCTGCAAGCAGTTTCTAGTCATTTTTATATGTGTAAGTGTAGGCAGTAATTATGTAACCCAGGCAGATGTTACATAATGCAGAGAGAATTTCTAGCCTTACGTCTGTAGCATTTTGAGCCATAGTCTTCTTTACAGTGTTCTTTAAAATAAAAATAAAAGTAGCGTCCGTAATATGCTGTGAAAACATGCTTCGAGTGGCTGAGGACATTTTGGAAAAGACTGTTTCAGGAAGTGATAACTTGGCTTAAAGTAATGCTGTCCATTTAAAAAGCTTTTAGGGGTATGTGGAAAATTTTAGAGTTAGTTTCTTGAGCACTGGAAAGTAGTAACCTAAATAAAGAAGTCTGAATGTTAGAGCAACAAGTAAGAGGGTTGCTTTTACTTGCAATAGAAGCCATTTAATTTTAGCCGTTGTGACAAAATGGTGTCCTTGGTCATCAGACAGTGATATGAAACTCCACAGCTAAATAAATATCACTTGGGGAGGTTTAGTATTGTAGGGAGAATTTAGGGAAGTTGACCAAAACAGTATATTCTAGTGTTGGTATATGAAGATTCATGCCAGTTGTTTTCTTGTGTCGCAAAATATGAGGTGGGATCATTTTTATACAAATATTAGTTGCTTAAGCACACTACCTTGTCTGTGATTTTTAAATGTATGATTTGGGCCAACCCATATTCTTAGATATTTTGTTGCCAGAGCTGTGAAAGATTTTTTAAGATGGCAGAGAATATTAACTGGTTTGACACCCTTGAGGGGTATTTTTTGTGCTCCACCTCCCCACAGATGACCATCAGCTGTCACCAACTGCTCTCCTCATCTATCAGATCTACCAGACCCACCTTCCCTGGGCTCAACTTCAACCACATCTAGGTCCAGTTTGGAGATTGAGGGCATAGGTGCCACATCATATTATCCGCAGGGAATGTTTACTATGCCCCCACCTCCATAGAGTAGGCATGTGACCTCCAAAACTGCTGCATTTGGGAAGTGCATTCCTGCTTTCACCCATGTGTGTAGCCTGCGAACCAAATAATATTACATTTTTGCCAGGGTATGTGCCCCTATCCCTTACCAACACAGGACAGCATTAGGAGTGCCACAATTGCTACCTTTCGGAGGTGCATGCATGTTTCTGTTAATGCAGAACTTCATAGGTTCATAGGTTGGTACTAAGCTATCAGCCCTAGGACCTATACAAGCCTAGTCATAACAATTCCCTAGCTATTTCTTCCCACGATATTTACTTCCCTGGACACCTGTCTAGCAGGGCGACTGTCATGATCCCCGGGGTGAATTTCCTATCTCCCATCCAATCGTCAAGGTTCCTTTTGAAGAGGGACAAAGAGGCACTCTGCTTGACATGTATGGCCAGTCTATTCCAGAGTCTGGGAAGTCTCTGGGTCGGGAACCTATCCCTCCAGCATGTTTTGTTCATTGTGATGACAAGGTTTAGATCCCTGGAGCGTGTTGCTCTGAGGGATTGGGATTTCTTTAAGTGTAGCATGTCCAACAGCTCTGGGTTTGACATGGCCTTTTATGTTAAGCAGAGATTGCCTCTTTGTAGACAATATGCGACACAGTATAGCTGGAGTTTTTTTAGATGGTCAGCATAGGGCATCTGCTTTAGTCCTGTGATTCTTTTAGTGAGGTATTTCTGCAGCCTTTCCAGTTGTTGCAGATGTCTTGAGAGGTACGTACCAAATGTGGAATTGTATTCTATAATGGGTCTAATGAGGGATGAGTACAGTGGGACAATGGCCTCCTTTTTTCTGGATAAAAAGCCCTTAGTGATGAGGTGTGTCACATAGAAGGATTTCCTGACTGTTGTGGTGATGTGGTTATCGAAGGTGAGACCACTGTCCACCTGTGTCCCTAAGTCTCTTATCACACTTTCAGTGTTTAGTGTACTGCCACCTATGTGGCAATTCATGGGTACATGTTTTTTCCCAAAGGGGATAACTATACATTTCTTGGCATTGAGCTTGAGCATATGGCTCTGGCACTAAGCATATGTTTCTGTAAGGCCCTTGTGTAGAATATCCACATCATTTGGGGATTCAATAATGGCTCCCAGTTTGCAGTCATCTGCGAACTTTGTTAGCCAGAGCCCCTTAGTGTTGGCTTGTACTTCAGAGAAGTAGATGCCAAACAAGAGTGGCCCCAGGACTGAACCCTGAGGTACTCCACTTGTAACTTGTCTGGAGCAGGATTTGGAGTCAGCTACTTTTACAGTGTGGGTTCTGTCAATAAGCCACTTGGCAACCCATCAAGTGACATAGGGATTAATGTCCAGCTTAGTAAGTTTATCTATGATTCCAGAGTGGGGGTCGGGGTCAAAAGGCTTGACGAGGTACAGATAGGCTGTGTGGACTGCCTTACCCTTGTCCACAGCTCTGGAGACTGATTCAAAGAAGTCAATCAGGTTCAGAAGAGAAGATCAGCCCTTCACAAACCAAAACTGGGTGGGGTCCAATGTTTGAAGGTTGCCAATGTCTTTGTGTGTAAGTTCCATGATAATACGTTCCATGGCCTTGCAGATCAGGATCATCAGACTGATAGGGCAGTAATTCCCAGAATCCCCCCCTTGTGGAGTGGGATAACGGTAGCTGTGCGCCACTCAGTGGGCACGAAGCCTAAGGTGAGGCTATGATTAAACCTGACACTTAGGTGAGGTGCCAGTTCATTTTGTAGTTCATGTCGTACACAGCCCGGGATGTTGTCTGGTCCCATGGATGCTGCACTCTTAGCTTTGGAGAGTCCGTTTTTTACCTGTGTGGCCATTATTACCTGAATTTGGCAATCTTTCGGTAATGAGATGGGCCCTTTAGGGGCAGAACCAAATGGTATCATATTACTGCCAGGGAATGTGCCTTATGCCTTGGGAATGCTGTAATTGTTTCCTTCAGGAGGTGCATGCATGCTTCTGCCAATGTGCAGACCTCAAAACCAAATAGTATACAATTTGCAGCAAAGAGCCTGCTAGGTTCTTAAAGATGCACATTCGACAAACCTAGGCTGCCATGCTTTCCTCAAGATGGGTGAACAGCTGACGGTCACTCATTGCGTTCTCCATATCCATTCTCACAAGTGCCCTTAACACCACTCGGACATGGGTTGCCTGGAGCACAATAAAGGCTTTAACCCAATGCACCACAGCTCAGATAACAATGTTTGCATGACAGCATTGTTCTGACCTGCCATATTTTAATAATCAGCATTTCAGCCTTTATCAAGTTGTGAAATGTATGCATTAGTTATTCACTGAGTTAGTTACTTGCAAAACATGTAATTGGGCTGGTCTTTTTCAGGCCCTTTTCAGCCATCCATATCTGAGACCTGAAAAAAGCCAACTTTATGTGCGTGTGTATATAGACAGATAGATAAGTGTGTGTGTGTGTGTGTGTGTGTGTGTGTGTGTGTGTGTGTGTGTGTGTGTGTGTGTGTGTGTGTGTGTGTGTGTGTGTGTGTGTGTCTGTGTGTGTAGGGTCTATATCAGATAATCTAACTTTTAAAAGTTCGAACACCATATGTCGAGACCATACATTCGAACTCTTAAAAGTTTGAAAATCAAATAAAAAAAACCCAGAAAAAACCTTCCTGAAAGCTTAAGCAGGGGGGCAAGCCCCCCTGCACCCTCCACACCCCTCGCTCTTTAAATATACCAACTCCGAGATCACACTACAGTGCAGACAATGGAAAACGTCCACACTGTAAGTGGATCTCCATTAAAATGTTCAAATTTTTAAAAGTTCATTCATATGGTGTCGAACCTATGACATTCGAACTTTTAAAAGTTTGACAACATGTTAGGAGCCAGTGTGTGTATATATACATATATATAATAAATATGTGTATCTTTTAATTTATATGTATAAATATGTGCATGCGTTCATACACACACAGACACACACACATGTATACCAGTGATCCAATAAAAAGAGCTCCATCTTCCACTTTCCCATTGTGCAACAAACATGACACACTCGAGAGTTCTCCTTTAATGTGGTAGAAGCTGGTCTGAAGAAAACTGCCTCAGGGTGCTTTTTGAGATATTCTGACAATTTTTTAAGATATTTTCACAATTTTAATAAAATCCAGCTTGACTGGTTTTGTGTAAGGGAGGCAAACATTTGACAAGTTTAGAACAATGATGATCCGGGGAAGCAAAACATAAGAAAATACTGCTGTAGTCAGTGGCGCTTGGTGCAGGAAAAGCATTTGACAGAGTCAATTGGGATTTTATAAGTAGACAATGGAAACATCTGTATTCCCTGATACAATAATAAGGTTAACTAGGAGGATATATAAAGAGTTAAAGGTAAGAATTAATGTGGGAGAGTTTCTCTCTAATAAGCTGTGTTTAAACAGGCAAACCAGGCAGGTGGGTCCTCTTTCCCCTTTATCTGATTTACATTTAGAGCCATTGGCAAAAAGAATAAGGGACTCAGAAATTCAAAGATATAATTGGTAGGGTAATCAAGAAACGTTGGCCTTATTTGCAAATTATATTATTTTGTAATTAATAAATCCAAAAAAATGACATTTCAGTGTTGTGGAACATTTTGAGACTGTTTCAAGTCTTTTCAGGATATAAAATTACTGGAGATAACACAAATGCTATACTGGTAAATTATTTTGAGTTATCTGTTTCTGTAGATCTAAAGTTACTCTCTTTCTAGTGGCCATTAGGTCTGCCAAGAGGATTTCGGAATTTCATGCTATTTCTCTCAAGCCTTTGATGTTTAAAACAAATCTCCATTTTATGCCAAAGGTGCTCCACTTAATCTAACTTGAATCAGTCAGGTAATTTACCTGCTTTCTTTCTTAAATATTCTAATCAAGGAAAATATTGTATCCTTGTATGGCTGTCCACAGACAGTTTAGATTTTATGTGGGCAAACCCAAATCTTTCTTCAAGGATGTCTAGTTTTTGTATGCTTTAAGTCTAAATTTGAAAGGAAAGTTTCCCGGCTATTCAGATGGTTGACTAATTGCATTGAGTCTGTCACAGTAGATAAGGGAAGCCTTTGACAGCAACTTTCACAGCTCATACTGCTAGGTCTGTGGATAAGTCTCCTGCTTTTTCTCTGTAACACTACTGATGGTGGTGATACTTGTATCACTGTAATCTGGACTTTCCTAACCACCTTTGCAAGACACTCTTAAGAAATACATTATTTCTAGGTTCATATCTTCTGTCAGGGATACATTGGCCATGGTATGTTCTGATGATGGTGGCTACCCCGGAAGATTAACTAGGCTCTCTGTCCTTGAGTATACCAAAGATGGATCTGTTCTTATTAGAAAGGAAGGTTATATACTTACAGCAATGATAAAGCTGTAAAATTAAGGTTCATATTCTCTATCATTCCCTCCATCTAGCTACACCTGTGGTTATCCTGAAATAGAATACCTCCTACTGTCTCCTCTGCATTTTTAGTTCTTCATGCAGGTGAGTACTGTAACAGAAAGAGTTGGATAAAGTGGTGTGTTTGTGTGTTGACTGTTGGAAAGGAGAGGGTTCCAGGCTGAGTTTTATCTACAAAGCAATCTGAATACATTCCAAAGGCTACTGAAGACCGACCTTCTTCATACAAATATAGTGTTATTGTAAGTATATAACTTTTATTTACTGGAGTAAACTCACACAGACACAAGGAGAACATGGCAGGTTCTTCTAAAAATAAAGTCAGCTGGGGTTGTTGTGTAGTTTAAAGTTCACATTACGGTGTTATGGTACACACTTACACAATATTTCAGGTTCTGTGTGAATAACTGTCCTCAATGTTTTCATGTAGTAATGTGTTATTGACCTCAGTGTTCCAAAATGGTTAAGAATAATTAGAGATAACCTACTACTTAATAACCAGCCTAGCATCTGCAATGCTTAAGGTTATAAATGACTTTGTAGTGTTGGCTATTTTAGGGTGACCTGTGTTTAGATATTGACATCAGAGGCTGCAGCAATGTCGTTGTCATGACTGAATTATTTTGTCACATGTTTAGATCTTCTGAACACTATAGGTTACAAGCTTCAGGTACCTGTCATAAAACATAGCAAAGGTTGCTTAACATGATAATTTGTTAAGTGTGACAGATGCTGGCCACCAGAACTTTATTTCTCTAGAGTTTCCAAGGTAAACTTTAAACTACAGAAAGTAACTACCTATTCAACAACTAGATGGCAGAGGGAGACTTTTGATCAAAACAGGAAGGCCAGCACTGGAAATTTGATAGGGTTTTCCCTCCTGAAATGCACTGATATCAGTATTGATTATATTAAGTGGTGGATGCAAAAGTGCAACTCCTGCATAGGAGAATAAAGCTGCCTCAGAAAGGTTAGTTCAATTAATAAGCAAATACTCCTTGATGGCAGCCATTTTGTGACCCCTACAGGAAGAACCCCTGCTGCCCAAACCTCAGAATTTACACCACTCTATTTTTGCTATTAATCATTTAACCTCTGCACTTTGAATCTCCATAAAGTCACATTTTCTCATGATATTGTATCTGACAGATATCTGATACTTGGATAGCATACTCTAGCCTTTCATAAGGAAAACAGTTGCATACCACAAGCTGGATCTTTTGACTATGTAGCAGACTTTATTGGAAGCAACTTGCATCTTTGCTTTTATTTTTCTTTACATCTACCTTCATTTGTTACAGACCGACCCATTCAGTCCAAAGGCCATTTTCTACCATCACGCAGTCTCAGGAGAACAAGAAAAGGCACATTATGTAGTTGCATGCATGACATTATGCAATAAAATAAAAAAGTACTTTATACACAAACACAGAAGTCAATATAAACAGTAGTTTGTAGATGGAATATTTTACATTAAGCATAATGTGCTGGCAAAAAGCAGATTATAGAAGGTTTTATAAACAGCGGTCATTCACTTTAATAAATCTTTTTCTAGTTTGAGCACTTTACATATATTGCAGGATACAGCCAATGCTGTTTGGTCACATCTGGCAGTTACAGTGACCTCATGAGCAGGCGACACCATCCAGAGTTTACTGGTCTAGTAGGGAATGGAAATAGATTGTCAGGCCTTTCATCCACATCATAAGCGTAATGCGCACAATTTAGATTGCCTATCCACCTACAACATATCTTTAGGGTATGGGAAGAAAGTGGAATTCCTAGAGAAATCTCATACAAACCCAGACAGGACAAACAAACACCACAGAAGACAGCCAAAAATCAAATAGTAGAACGTCTTGCTGGAAGGCAACAATGCTACTCATTTGCCACTGTGCCATCCTATCTTACAGAATAAAGTAACCTTTTGGTTTATGAAGCAGTATTTGTAGTTTCTAGTTAAGCTGGGTGTCAGAAGCATTTGTGCTTATTTTTTAATTTTTTTTAAGATTTGGTTCAAAGCTAGATTGAGGCTGATTTCTTCTGAATTTAGTAGGTAGTTGGGTCCGGCATGGTAAAGCATGTTTTAAAATGTGTTTTTTTTTTCTTCAGGCAGTCTTTTAAATCTTCCTGCATGACCAAGCCTGATTTTTCCTCTACCTGTACTTATCAGCCCCTTCATTCAGAGGGAGCAGAAGCTGGGTATACCTGGGTGAGAAAAGATCCTTTCACCCCATTCACTACTGCATAGGAATCCCACTCAGCTCATCCACTATGTGCCAAAAGTTGAGTGGCAGTAAGAAGGCCAGCCTGCTGGTCCTGTGGGGTGGCCTACCCTCTTGTCCAGCAAAGAACTCCGTTTCTATTGGTTCATTCAGACTCTACTGTAAACTGCCATCAAAAGAGTAGCATGCATCTGCATGCTAAATTACCCTCATCTTTATATGCAACTTACACATGGCAGCCAGGCTTACTTGGCATGAGCTCCACAGGGCAGAAAACTTAATACACCTACTAGGTGTCATCCATGTAATGAGCCAGAGTGTCTCCCTCCTCCCAGGATGGGCAATCCAACAATGGCCACTCCTTGGATAAGCTAAGGATAAGAAGTGTTTCTTGTCTGAATTGCTGTTGTATTTGTAGTGGAAATAAAGACATTTAAGGGAAGATAGGTAGCAGATGTATGTCTAGAACATGTCATGATTCTGGTAAGAGATGAGTCACACAAGGAATTTATTCAATGTAGACAAAACTATCAAAACAGTTAATAAAAAAATTACGCTCTTTATACAGGATTAAACCATTCCTAACCCCATCTGCTAGAACTGTTATTGCCCGTACACATCTGCTATCGACCCTTCTTTATGCCTCACCCATCTTCGTAAACCTAAGCAAATCAAACTTCAATAAATTTACTAGGTGCTACAATAACATTGCCAGATTTGCCACAGGATCAGCTTACAGAACCCATCACTGCCTTAACCTTCAGTCGTTAGACTGGCTTGAACTACCCTATCAACTGCAATATAACCAACAAATAGTTGTTCACAAAATCCCCTACCAACCAGACAGTACACCCATACTGAAAAATATTATTACCCCCTACAGTAACCTAAAATCCCTTCGCTTCTCCAAAAAATTGCTAGTGCAAACTGTTAAAACCAACAATTCGGTTAGTGAATCATTATTCTCCAACTCTGCTGGTAAAAATCAGAACCTACTTCCTGCTGAACTCACCACTGATGCCTCCTTATCCAAATTCAAAAAATCCCTTAGGAAATACCTAACAATGCAGTGGCTTTGTCCCTGTACAAACCCTGACTAACCCCCACTCAAACATAATTCATAAATGAGAACCTCATTACAAGAATAAAACTCTGACTCTGTTTAAAATTCTGTATATCACCCACCTACTGGAAAGATTTAAAGTTAACACTACACCATATATGATAACCACCTTAATATATGTGTTTTCCTTTTTTCAGATGAAATCTTTAACTATTTCTTTCTCAGCTACTTGCTTCCAACCTTTGCTGTGTGTTTGTGTGTGTGTGTGTGTGTGTGTGTGTGTGTGTGTGTGTGTGTGTGTGTGTGTGTGTGTGAGAGAGAAAAACATGTACCTGTGTGTACATATCATTAAACAAATCTCAGTTTTGTGATAACTCACTGTAATAATTTCACTGTATTTACACTTGTTTTTGTACATTTGGAGCTTTTCTCCCCGGGCATCCGCTGAAAATGGACCTGTACCCAGTCGGACTTTCCCAGTTAACAAATGTAAAATAAAAAATAAATAAATAAATGTAAATTCTGTGTGGGGTTGGAAAGATAAAGTGGGATCAAGTTATAAGCTAATGGGCCTTTCTTGGTTGGTATGTGACACACTGTATTCAAAAAGGTGTTCCAGATTATTACAGACAGGATACAAGCTGTTTTTATTTATTTAGTTTTTTGTACTACTGTAAGGTGATTTAGGATTATCCAGTTCCAAAGTAAGATTAAATTGACTTATAATTTGGTTTGTAGGACGACTGGAGATGTATCTATGATTAGAACGAGAGTATCACCAGCACAGATAGTGATATTAAGAGATAGACTGTAATATTAAGAGAAGTAATATAAAGAGGAAGGCCACTGAGATAGAGAAAAAAATAATACCCATAACAGATTGCAGAAAGGACACCAGAAGTTAATTTAGCCATATCTGAGGTGTCTGAACCAATGACACCCACAATAGTTCTATGAGATGGCTACTTTTTGAAAAAAAATGTAAATGTCCTCGGCCAAAGTTTGTGGATTCAAGTTTTTTTTCTCTTAATTAGGACAGCATGATTGATTGTATCACCACCAGTGAAGAGACCTTTGTTCATGTTTCTATTTTACAGAGAGCAGTTGTGTTGCTAAGTCCTTACTCTGAATCCATGCTAATGGTCAGTAAGAAAACAATATTTATTAATATGGTCAGTGAGTTACTCATTAGCAGGTTTCTCAAAGTTTTTAGTGAGTGGGTAAAGGTTGGAAATAAACCTGTAGTCCTTATGATTTTGTGAGTTTTGTACTACAGACAGAGAGATAGTGAATGCCTGTTTGAATGTGTTGTGAATGAGAGATTAATATTGTAAGGGGTTTAGCAACAGAAGTAGTCTTAATGAAGCTTCTTCGAGGATGCAGGATTAGACATTTGTTTTTGCTGCTAAGTTTGGTGGTAATGATTTTTCAACAGCGATCTTGACAATTTGAACTTGCACTTAATTTTTTTTAATACAAATTCTTTAAGATTTGATTCAAAGCTGGATCGAGGTTGCTGTTTTTCTGGGTTTAGTAGATAAATGGGTTCAGCATGCTTCATGATGTTAATGATCTCTGTAATTTCAGATGTTGGGCTCCCTAGCAAAAAAGGTCAAAGAGCAAAGACATCATGTAATGAGCCTGGACCATTCTTAAGAGATATTGTCCATGAGCAATATTTCTTCAGACATACTGTGCCTGCGCCTGTCTGGAATTATTCTAAAAGCAGGAGATTATCACTACCGAGTCTTGTTGGGTTGCTAGTGTTTCAGTTGTTGTAGTTCTTTTACTTAGTTAGTTAGTTGTTTAATTTTATACATTTATTAACTGGTTAAGCCCACTGGAGCCATGCCCCTTTTGATGGATGATGAGGGAGCACTGTCTGGTTAAATGAGTTGTTCATAGTCATGTAGTAGGCAAACAGAGATAGAAGGAATGAAAACAAATACATTGGGAAAAGAAAACAACTTGTTACGAGTTTGGAGTCTTAATTCTGTGTGGTGACTGCCACACTGCTGTAGTTGTTAAAAAGACTAAATGTAAAACTATTGTCAGAAGTAGAATCAAGTTCCATACAAAGGCTGAGTTAGGGATGGTACCTTCCAATAGCATGCCTGTTAACTGCATCCATAATGAAACAATCATGTCTTGCAAAATCACAACTCAGAATATCACAATACATCTAGGCATCACAGAAATGCAGACAAACAATACTGCAGTTTAAGAGTATCACAAAGAACATGTAAAATACTAATTTTCTAAGAGAGCTACTTCCCCTACATCTCCAAACATCCCACACCTTCTGTACCTAAATATACTAAGTCTAGAGTCACAAAGACCTGAGGAGAAGGAAAGAAAGAGAAACAAAGGCATCTTTTCCCTTTACCCCAAGTTGCCCAGCCTCATAAATATCATTACGCTCCACAACAATTGAACAGCCTGTGCACCGAAGAAGAAAACATTGCTTAAACCGTGGTTCTCCAGATTTCAACAAAATGTAATATTTCATATCCTAATGATGACCTTCTATTTATATGTTTCAGTATTCATAACATGAGGGAGTCCACCGCTGGCTGACTTGTACATCTGGCCAGTATACAAAAATATAATGTAAGGTATGTGTGACATCGCACAGAGAACAGATCCTACGTTGGCCATAAAACTTTTCTGCCGCTGGTCAGATCATCTGCTGCAGTCATCGCTCATCAAACAAATTGCGAATCTTGTTCAGATAAGTGCCTCATTAGTGTTTTTACATTTTTGCTAGTGTGTTTTTTTGAGGTTACATGTCAGCTAGGAAGGGCAAGGGTCAGTGTGGAAGGTAGATTCAACATAAGGACTTTCACAACCTTTGTCTATTTTGTCTAGGTCCTGACCATGACCATACTACCTGCTGTATTTGCAAGACGTTTGCTTACAAGACCCTGTTTAGCTGGTTAGTTCCTCTAAATTTATACCTTGAAAATCAGCACCTTGAACATCTCACACTTGATATGGAAGGTAAATTGGGTCCTTCAGGTGAGCCGCAAACTAAGACGGACAATAAATCTAGGCCTGATTTACCTGCTACTCCCTCCGGTCCAGAAATCTCTCCTAAGCCCAGTGTTGGCCTGAAGACTGTTCCAGAGTCAGTAGCCACTCCTTTGATGGGTACCGGCGTGGAAGTTATGAAGGATACTACCAGTACATCCTCGGAGGAAATCTCAGACGTGGGGGGAATCTCGGCTCATTGTTACTGAAGGCCTATGTGGCATTCCACAGATCATTGTGTGAGATGTCCCTACCAATATTGTGAAGTGTAGGCTGAAGTCAGGCCCATCCACCTTACACCATATAGATTTTCCTAAAATGAAGAAACTCAAAACTAAACATGCTTCTCCTACCCCTCAGGAACAGCCAGTAGATTGGAAGGCCTTTTCCCGGCCCTGTTTAATGCCTTAATGTTCCTGAGACAATCCTCACTTCTCTGTCTCCCTTCTCCTTCCTTTCCACCCTCTACACCACAAAAGAGGACTTCTGAGGAGTTTTCTTCAGATGAAGAGGATTCTTCTGAGGAAGAATCTTTGGCTTATTCAGCCCATATTTCTTCTCCTTTGGGTTATGCTTCCCCCAGAAGAAGAATCTAATGGCACTGATTCCCCTGGAGAGGATATGTCATTTGGGGAAACCATTCTTAAAATGAGGGAGTTTTTCAAATAGGATTGTTCTTAGGTGTCAGATATAAAAAAAGATCTTTGCTGCAGCCTCAAAGTGCCTTGATTCACAACCTCCTGCCCCAAAAGGCCTGATGGATTTTATAAAGTGCCAGAGGATTCCAAATTTCTGTTTAAATGTCCCTCTGTAGACCCTGCAATCATTTCAGTATCTGTGGACAAGGCCTCCAAGATGTTACCTTCCATTTCCCTACTCCCCTGTGATAATGAGAGTAAAGTTATGGAGAGAATAGGAAAGAAGTTTCCTACATCAGCTACTCTGGCTTTCAGGGCCATTAATTACCAGGACCATGTGGCCAAATAGTCCTTGTCCCTCCTGTCAGATGCTGGTAAACTACTTTCTGAGCTCCCTCACTGTCCCACTAAGGCCAAGCTCTCCTTCAACCTTAACTATTCTGCTCAGGTTACACAGTATTCCATAAAGTGTAGGTATGGTGCTGTGGAGGCATCAGCTAAAGTGGCTGCATCTGGGTCAGTCTTCAGGAGATATTCCTAGCTCGGACTCCAACCCTTGCCTGATAACATTAAGGCAAAAATCATGGATGCCCCCCTGGACAACAAGGCATTATTTGGTACCTCTGCTGCAGAACTTTTTAAATCCGTACAGGAGAAGGGCAAGTAGCTGCAAGATCTGAAATATAATTTTGTTTCCCCGGTACCTAGGTTTCAGAGGAACTACCCTACCAAGACCACTTTTGTAAATACGTCTTCCAGGCCTCAGTCTTTGAAAAGTAAAAGAGATGCTAGGAATCAATTTCCCTCTAATTCTATCTCCTCAACTCCTGCTCAGAAACAGCCCTTTCAAGGTACGACAGGTAGTCTCCTGGACCACAAACACCTCTTTTCCTTTGTCTCTCTCTCTCTCTCTCTTTTCTGTCTCTGCTTGGAAACAGATAACTCAGGACTCTTGGGTCCTATCCATCATCCAGCAAGGATACTTAATGGTGTGGAAGACTCCTCTTCCTTTTAGGTGCAGTCTACAACCTCCAAGGGAACAATTGGAACTCTTTCCCAAAGTCATTTCCACTCTTCTTTCTCAAGGGACCATTCAGGAGGTGCCACCTTCCCAAGTAGGAAAAGGGTTCTACTCCAGGATGTTCCTGTTCCCCAGGAAGGATGATCCTTGGAGACCCATTCAAGACCTATCCCATCTTAACACTTTCCTGTAGGTTCCCACCTTTCAAATGCTAACTGTACCTAATCTTCTTCCTCTCATCCCTCCTCTGACATTTATGGTGTCTCTAGACATCAAGAATGCCTATCGTCATATTCCCATTCATCACTGGTTCAGGAAGTTTTTTCACTTCGCTATTGCTTCCTCACATTTTCAATTCTGTGCCTTGCCCTTTGGATTGTTTATGCCCTGAGGGTCTTCACAAAATGCTTAGCTCCTGTCATAGCCTTCTGCAGGCTACAAGGCATACAGATTTTTCCATACCTGGATGACCTTCTTCTCCAGGCTCAGACTCCAGATACCCTTCAGGAGAATCTCTCCTTCATGGTGTCACTGCTGGAAAGGCTAGGTTTCATGATCATTTACCAGATATCTACTCTGCTTCCTTCCCAAGACCACATTCTCCTTGGCTGTAAGATCCAGTCAGACAGGATGCTGTCTTCCTTACCTCCAGAAAAAAGTCCTGTCCCTCACATCCTACTTCCAGGCCCTCTTGCATCTCCAATCCCTGACTTCCAGGGAGTTTCTTCATCTCTTGGTGTTCATAGCATCCACTATCCCCATACTTCCATTAGCCAAGTTACACATGAGGAAATTCCAGTGGTTCCTGAAAACAGTATTGGTACAGCACTCCCAGCTTATGGAGTTTGTTATTCCTCTTCTACCCTTCCAGAAAAAGGAGTTGCATTGGTGGATCCAACAGATTTTAAGGAATCCAGGCTTACCCTTACAACCACCTCTTCCCACTCAGGAGTTGTATACAGATGCTTCAGACCTGGGAAGGGGAGCAACCCTAGACTCATGGAGGGTCAGAGATGTGTGGCCTCCCATTCAGCAGAGGGAGCACATCAATATAAAGGAGATGAGAGCCCTGATTTTTTGCTCTACAAATATTCAAACCTCTTCTTTCTCCAGGAGTCTTAAGATGCTTTACAGACAATACCACTGTCCTCTGGTTTGTCAACAAACAGTGAGAGACAAAGTCCTATCTCCTGTGCAGACTGGCTTTACAGGCCTGGGAATTAGCTTCCCAGAGTCAACTCACCTTCCAGATGAGTTCAATTTATAGCTTGCTACAGATCTCCCACCTTGTCTCAGAACCCTCATCAGCATTCCTGAGAACATTAGAAAGTATGAAGATTCTACCCAACACCATGCTACTGGGTGACTTCAACTATCCAAACATTGACTGGGAAAACTACTCAAGCTCAAACACCCTAGCCCAATGCTTCCTTGAGTTTATAAACTCAAATGCCCTTAAACAGCTGGTCACCACTCCCACAAGAGGTGACAACATACTGGACCTAGTCATCACCAACATGGGGAACCTATGTTCCACACCTGAGGTAAACTCATCATTGGTAAGATCAGATCACAAACTAATCACACTGGACATCCACATCCCGACCCCCCCAAGTCAAGGAAATCAAGGTAAAAAACTTCTCTAAAGCCAACTTCACACTCCTCAAGACCGAGGTGGGAAGTTTCAAAGCTCCCAATCAAATGGAAAATGATGACCCATCGGCAGAATCCTTTACAAGTGCATTCTATGAACACCTTCAAGAATGCATGGACTGAGCCATCCCAAGTAAAACCAAGACCAACTCCTCAAAAAAGAGGAAGCCAGTCAGGTGGACCCCGGCCATAAATAAACTTTACAACAGAAGGAGGAATCTCCTGCAAGATAGAACAAAATCCCAAAATAAGAAGGCATCTCTGATTAACATCAGTAAAAAAACTGCACTCCCTCATTAAATCATCCAAGGCCAACTTCGAAAGAAAAATAGCCAATGACTCTAAGGATAACCACAAGTCCTTCTTTAACTATGTCAAGAGTCTAGGGGCAAACTCTCAGATATGCTCCGAGCTAGTGCATAATGGCCATAAATACACTGAACCAACCGACATTGCCAACATCCTGGCTGACAAGTTCAGTGTAAACTTCACCCCCCCCCCCCCTCCACCAAAGGGACTAACACCCATCCCAGAAGAATGTGGCACTCCAGATATCTCAGACACACAAGTAAAGACAGCCCTTGCAAAGGCCAAAAATACAGCATCAATGGGACCAGATGCTATCCCAGGTTGTGTCTTACACGAGCTTCAAAATGAACTAACCCCCCATCTCAAATCACTATTCAAACTCAGCCTCTCTAAAGGCTATGTATCCAAAGAATGGCATGCAGCAACAGTCGTACCACTCCACAAAGGTGGTGCCACAACTGACCCTGGGAACTATCGCCCTATAAGCTTGACTAGCTTGGTCTGCAAAGCCATGGAACACATTATCATGGAGCTCATTAACAGGGACATTGGGAACCTCCAGACACTGGACCCCACCCAGTTCGGCTTTGTTAAAGGCAGATCTTGCCTCCTGAACTTGGTCAACTTCTTTGAAACAGTCACCAAGGCCATAGATGAAGGGAAGGTGGTCCACACAGCATATCTGGACCTCGCTAAGGCGTTCAACACCATCCCACACTCAGGAATCATAGACAAACTCACCAGCTTAAATATCAACCCCCATGTCACGAGATGGGTTGCCAATTGGCTCTCAGACAGAACCCACACTGTAAGAGTGGCAGGCACCATGTCTGACTCTAAACCAGTCACAAGCGGAGTCCCACAGGGCTCCGTCCTGGGACCTCTCCTGTTCGGTATATATTTCTCCAAAGTACAGGCAAAGGCGGAGGGACTGTGGCTAACCAAGGTCGCAGATGACTGTAAACTGGGTGCAATAACTGACTCTTCAGCACATCCTGCAAAAGGGTCTCACAGAGACAAACACCTGGTGTCAAAGTCATGGCCTCAAACTAAATGCCAAAAAATGCATAGTAATCCCATTTGGGAAAAACAAAGTACCTACAAACTACCACATAGATGGGAATCCACTAAGTACAGAAGAAGTAATTAGGGACCTGGGTACCCAAGTAGATAGCATGCTCTCCTTTGATAACCACATAGTCACAACGGTCAGGAAATCCTTCTGTGTGGCACACCTGATCACAAAGGGTTTCTCATCCAGATCCAAGGAGATGATTGTGCCCCTTTACTCCTCACTCATTAGGCCCATAATAGAGTACAATGCCCCATTTGGGATGTACCTCAATACACACCTGCAACAACTAGAAAGACCACAGAAGTACCTCACTAAGAGGATTAAGGGCCTTAAACAATTACCCTATGAAGCACGACTAAAAAAGCTCCAACTCTTCTCAGTCGCTTACCGTCTGCTCAGAGGTGACCTATGCCTGACCTATAGGGCCATGTCAGACCCTGAACTAATGGACATGCTTCACCTCAAAAAAATGAGATCCCTCAGAACCACTCATTCTAGTGACTTGAACCTATGTACAACAATAAACAGGACATGCTGGAGGGATAGATTCCTGTCCCAGCGACTCCCCTCACTCTGGAATAGAATCCCAATCCATATTCGACAGAGCTCCTCTCTGACCCTCTTCAAGAGAAATCTTGATGAGTGGATGAGTAATTGTAAGTTCTACCCTGGGATCACTTCAGGAGCCCTGTTGACAGAGGCCCAGGTTACTAATCTAATAGGGAGGCGAAAGCCATCACTCTGTGGCTAGGCTTATAAATGCCCATGGGCAGATAGCCTAGTACTTACCTATGAACCTATGAACCTATGAACATACCCACGACCCAAAATGTTGTGGCAGACACACTGAGCTGGTCCATGACTCAGTCCCACGAATGAATGCTACACAGAGGCATGTTTCTGAACATGGTCCATTGATGGGGTACACCTCAGGTATCTCTTCACCTCCCCCATGAACAAACAGCTTCCCAAGTTTTATGCCAGGGTCACAGATCCCCTGCTATGGAAGGTAGATGCCTGTCTTTCTCTTGGAAGGAGATGCTTCTATATACATTCCACCACTTCCCACTTCTCCAAAAGGTCCTCTTGAAAATCCAGCAAGAGCAACAAAAATCTTGCTGGTGACTACCTTTTGGCCAAGGCAGCATTGGTTCCCCCTTCTTCTGCATTTAGCCAAGGGCAATCACCACAAGTTCCCCCACAGAATGGACTTACACAAACAGGACACCTTCAGACACTTTTTCTCTGATGATGTGCTACAAGTTCTCCAGGAGGCCAGAACACCCACTACTAGGAAATCTTACATTTCTAAATGGAAAAGGTTTTGCTTCTGGTGTCTTAAAAAGGATTTACAACCACTGCTGGTGTATGTCCCAGTGGTTCTGTCCTACCCATGTAAATAACTGAAAAGTGGCCTGTCATACTCCTCAATAAAAGCTCATCTGTCTGCTGTCTCTGCACGTCTGCTTATGTCTCCTCCTTTATCTTCCAAGTTGGAGGTTAAATTTTTCTTAAAAGGTGTCCTTCATATTAGACCACCAAGGAAACCAGTTCTTCCTCCTTGGGATCTTAACTTTGTCTGAGAAAAACTTAGCCTGGCTGCTTACAAGCTAGAAGGTTCTGCTTCTCTGCAACACTGCACCTGGAAAACAGTCCTTCTCATGGCCATTACTTCTGCTAGAAGGGTTTCTCAATTACAGGCTCTGATGTATTCTTCCCCCATCACTGTTTTTCACAGGGATAGGGTATCTTTATGGACTAGCCCCTACTTTATTCTCAAGGTGGTAAATGAGTTATCACTCAATCAGTCCATTAATCTTCCAACTTTTTTCCCTTCTCCTCAGTACTCTACTGAGAGGATCCTACACACTTTGGATGTGCACAGACAACTCAGATATTATTTGGATAAAACCAAGCCAATTAGGAAATCTGACTGCCTTTTTGTTTTTTGCTATCATCCAAGGGCCCTGGGCAAGTCTTTTTCCAAGCAGACTATTTCCACGTGGATTTTAAAAAAACATTTCTTTCTGTTATGTGTCACATGGGAAGAATCTCCCTTCTCCTGTTAGGACACATTCCACCAGAGCTGTGTCTTCCTCTGGTGCCTTTTTTAAGGACTTAGACAACTGTTCTGTGTTGGAAGCAGCTATCTGGTCTTCTGTTCATAAGTTCACAAAACATTATAAGTTAGATGGCATTTCCAAGTCTAGAGCTGGTGTTGCTAGGGCTATTTTGCAGGGGGTTGTGGAGAATGTTACTGCTCCTCTATCCTTTCTTCTTCTGCATGAGCTTTGGTACTCTCCCTCATGTTATGAATACTGCAACATATGAATAGAATGACATAGGATAGTTGTGTAAAATCTGACCATAACCATAGATGTCCTTCTCATCTATATGCTGCAGTATTATTTTCCCCCGCCTTCCTTCTGATGCTTGCCTGGCTTCTGGTGGCATGTTTCCTCACCTAGGATCAGGCTGGTGTTTTTTTGTGGCATGCAGTTCTGAGGTCTGGTACATGATGATGTCCGATTTATACCTGGCATCATTTTATGGCCAACATAGTAGGATTTGTTCTCTGTGCAATGTCGCACGTACCTTACAGTAGCACTAGACTTTTGTATACTGGCTGGACTTATGAGTCAGCCAGTGGCAGACTCCCTCATGTTATGAATACTGCAACATATAGAAAAAAAGACCATCTATGGTTATGCTAAGATTTTACACAACTATTCTTTTCTCTGATAGCCTATGCTCCAAAATTTACCTTTGCCTCTTGTGATTTGAGGTATTGCTGAAAATGAGCCAAGAATGGCCAGTTTACAATTAAGTAAAATTAAAATTTTGCAAGACTGTGTTTATTAGGGAATGCCAACATATCTGCATAAATGTCTGCTTCAACATATTATTATTATTATTAACTGAGATTTATAGTCAATTTAGTGATTTAAAAAGTAGCACAAGTCTTGTAAATTACTTTAAACCACTTTTGCTCTCATAATTCTTTCTTTCTGCCAGGAGACATGAAGGTAGGTTATTGTTTTTCTGTACTCACCTACTAACTAGCTCATGTGCCTTAGGTGTACTGTAGACTGCTAACTACTGCCATGACCAGGGTGGGGTGTAGTTACTCCCACCACTCGTAAACGTTCATACGTACCTGGAGTGTCAAGGTAGGGTGATAAAAAAGTAGTGCCTCTGGAACAAGCAGTGCTCCAGGAAGACATGTGTTTCCTGTTTTTTTTTTTCTCCTTTTGGCAATAACATCCTCCCATCCCTGCGCATTATGAATAAACACCCTCCTTCTCCCCTATTGAGAAGTGCAGAGGGTTGTATAATGAGGCCTGTTTCTTAGCTTGACAATGAGCAGCCTGAGTATGGCTGCGATGGGAGCAGGAGTGGAATATTATGCATCTGGGCACATCTGGTTTTTGTCCTAGGACTCTGTCCTGCCAGTCACTGGTACATGAGGTACAGTGCTACCTCTCATTTTGTTTATGCAGTTCCATTTTAGCCATAACTGTATCTCACAAAATCATCTTTTTGAGCTACTGTGCTGCCACAGCCATGGATGTGGGTTTCTTAGAGTATGTATTTTTATTTAGCACCCTGTGCGCACGCGTGTGCATGCACACTCACACACACACACACACACACACACACACACACACACACACACACACACACACACACACACACACACACACACACACACACACACACACACACACACACACACACACACACACACACACACACACACACACACACACACACACACACACACACACACACACACACACACACACACAATTTATTTATGGGTACCATGTACACACCTGGTAGATGTTATTAATGGATACCCTGTGCACACATGTACACACATAGGATTTATTCATAGGAACCTTGTGCACACCATAACTTCTTATTGTGCTGTAATGTCCAGTACCTTTGACAACATATTACCTCTATGTAATGCTTTTGAGGATATTTTATAAATAGAAAGTAATGATTAACAAGAGAAAAGATGGTCTGTTGCAGTGTATCGTGTTCTAGTAATGTTGTCTTCTGTTTCCCTACCATGACCTTAATCCGTGTAGTTAAAGGGTGGGTGAGGGGCTCTTTTGACATGTTTGTAGCTTTCCTTCTTTCTGTATGACCAAATACTTGAGGCTGTTTACTTTAATCTGCAGATGTCCTATTCCAATCTTGCTGACCCTTTTGCTTGCTGAGAAGGCGGGGCTGTGACATGTGCAGATATGCATGTCTTTCACAGCAGGGAAGGGAGAAAGCAGTTAAAGGAACTGCCCTCCCCACTGCTCCTTTGTCCTTTTTTTATCTCCCCTCTCTGAAGAAGATTCCTTTCATGAGCTGTTGCAATGTGAACATTGCAAAAAAATCAGCAGGCTGGATGAAAGGCGGGTTTCTGTGGAATGCCTGGGTCCAGGAGTATTGTACTGGATGGGCAGTTGACATATTAGTATTATCTGTGTGGACAGAGAGGCACTGTGACCTTGAGCAGAGACATTCAGTGGGAAAACGCCAGTGCAGTGCAATGCTGTCTGCATGTAAAAGAGACAGCATTCTGTATCAGTTATGTTTGTATTTTAAGTATCATCTATGGAAATGTTTGTCATTCAGTATGATAGGATTTGTAAGAATACTCATTTTTTTTTCTTAAAAAAACATTGTCCTTTTAATTATGTTGCATAATTATTCCATTTGAAAAAGAAAAACATTGTCCTTTTATGTATATTTCATCATATCTCCATTTTGTCCCATTTAAGTGTGACCATCATTTCCTTTGGAGTAGGGGCATTCCACCCAGTTTTAGATTTGGGTGTCAGTGAAGCCCAAGGAGGGTCCCTGTTTGCTGAGGTTCACTATCTTGCAATGCAAGGAAATATAAAGAAAACACAAAGGGGAAAAGCAGGAAGCAAATGTTATTATAGCAGAAGAAAACAACAACGAAAGGCAAAGTCCTAAACTCCGGAAGGGATAGCCACTTCAGTCGTCTGAAGACAAATAATACAGTTGTAACTGTATGAGAGCAAAGATGGATAAAAGGTGCAATAATGAAGATAAATGCAAATGAAAATGACTGTGGGCAGAAAAAAACAGTGGAAAAAGGCAGGGCTACTAAATAAATACTGCTCGATATTAAAGAAGGATGGAATGCAGAAACACAAAATGAAGCCAGTAATAGAGCAGAGGAGCATATGAAAAAACCTAGTAATAACAGAACAGCACTCAATCATTCATTTGCTTATTTTACAATACTTGCTTTATTCTTTTCAGTTTTGCAACAAGGTTGGAACCTCTCCTGGTGTAAGGCTTGCACCGTTCCTAGATGATGTGCAGGCCCATAATAATTTAAAAGTATTTAAAAAATGCTCAGATTTTGGAAAAAACTGTCATGCTCTCTCTCATTGGGCAGCGACAAAAACTCCCTCACCCAGGTTTCATTACTAACGTCGACACCTAAAGCAGTTCTCATAAAAATGTGAACCTACTGTTGAGACATACATTACTCATACCTCAAAGACAGTCACCCAGGGGCTGATTGCCTTTTATCCCTTCTCATTAATGCCTGAGATACTTTTGTTGCCTTTCTCCTGCAACACATTTTAGTCTTTGTTTATCTAAGGGCACCTTCTCTCACTTTTGGATGAGAATGAGTGTTTATCCCCCTTTATTTGTTTATTATGTAGTTACTTTTTTGTACATTTATTAATGAATTAAGTAGTAGGCTGTGACTAAAAAGACATCCCTTTGGCCAGTTCACTAGCCCTTATTAGACACAACTCAGATTAGGTAAAAGGACTGATGTTTTTGTTTGTTTGTTTTTAGTCTTTCCCTGGGATTAAGTAAACTCTGTGTAGACTTCGTGAGAAGCCTACATGGAGTTTATGTATGTGCGTGGTGAGCAGCAGTGCTAATTACATATTCATACCACATACCAGATTTAAACATAGACTAGCATGGTTTCATGGCTGGCAATGGTGTTTCTG
This sequence comes from Protopterus annectens, assembly GCF_019279795.1. Classification (NCBI taxonomy): domain Eukaryota; kingdom Metazoa; phylum Chordata; order Ceratodontiformes; family Protopteridae; genus Protopterus; species Protopterus annectens. Next base: position 106,284,852 of record NC_056749.1, on the reverse strand, counting down.
GTCAGGAAACTATGTAAAGCAACACAGATAGCAAACCTGGTTACCTCAGAGGCAGTAGTTTAGCGGGATTGCGTTGAATGCCACAATGATTACCAGGGCTTAACATATAGTTATGTATATGTTCCAAACACAGTAGAGGATAGTATGTACTGTGCAGACTATTGTAAAATCCCATTCCAGGCATTCTGTACAGAAGTTGTGTAAATGATCTGTAATCTCAGCAGAGGTCTCCAACAAGTGGGACGCAGGTAAAGACTCATGTGACCAGAGAGGCTTATGCACAAACACATTTGTACACCTATTATGATATGTCCGCAAGCTATGAGGGTAATCATGCACACTGTCCTGACACTGTAACATCTGCTGGAGGTGTTAGGAATGACACTGCTATACCTGTATGTGACATTAGGATCACTTCATGCTAGTTGAATGCTGTGCGTGGCATATATATATATATATATATATATATATATATATATATATATTCCACAATCCATACTGTCACGAATGTTGCCCATGCCATCAGTGTTGTCAAACAGCTATGTATGTACTGTGTGCATCACCAGAACATGTATCACACGTGCATCTGGTGTAACAACTTGATTGGAGTTCCACACCATCAGACAGTAATGTTTATGCAACAAAAAAAAATACCTAGGTATAGCCATCACTGGAAGATGTGTAGGGAGGTACATATAGAAGGGTACATATTATGAAGGCTGTGAACTATGGAGGTATTATGGCCTTTGATGTGGATGTCCTTCACATACTCAGTAATTGTGTTACATACAAGGAACTAGTCAGCACTGTGGCCACATACTAGTGGACATTCCACATGCCATCTACCCCAGGACACAGGTCGCATACCTATTGGTCTGATTATAGGGTGTAATGTCTACATTATCCTTGGGTTGTGTGTCTATTTCCATGAAGTAACAAATCCCTCCATGTTTTTGTTTCATTGCAGGTGTTGTCATGGCTTCTGGCAGGAATCTTTGGTGTGTGTTGTTACAGTCTGTATTATACTAATATCACAGTCAGAGTGAATAATTACCCACAGTCTGTAGTCCTTCAGACAGCTGTTTGTACACAGGATGTGTATGCCATTTGTGATGTCTGTGACTCAAATAATGGACAGGAAAGAGCCTAGCAGACAGCCTTGATGTACAGACTTGATCACTGGACCTGAGATATAGGTCACTAAACCCATATCAACATATTTAGATGCCACATATTGATCCAGTGGTCTACTGATTTGGTGATATAGGTGTTTATGTCCACATCTGACAGTGCTGAGTGAATGCCTCAGTGCGGAGTTGTGTCAAATGCCTTGGGCTTGTCAAGTTCAAAAAGATGATAGTGTTGTCATCATGCATGCCCTCAATGACCTCTTTGAGGACATCTAACAGATGTAACAGACATGATGTAGCACTAACAACTCACACAGGTCTGTTGCACACAGCCAGGATATTATAAGTGTCCATTTAGAAAAGGTCCATGATGACATGTTTGTCTACCTCACAGAAGACGAGAGTCAGGATGTGGCTATACGTGCATGAATCAGGTGCTGCCCTCCCCAACTCAAATGGATGCATGGTGATGTACACCCTTCTATGGGAACATAGTCTGTGTGGATGGTGTGTTGAAGTGTGTATTCAACTGTATCAGGAAGGTGTATGTGCTGAGTCATGCTATAAGCGATCTGTGATGTTATTACAGCCCAATGATTCGGTGTGATAGGTCTGGATGAATGTAAGACAGTGCATACTGCCTATCGTGATCTGGCCTAGTGTATGGACACAATCCCCCATGCAGGTATCATTGAGAAACTCTCCCAGCTGGGGATTAACCCTTACATCACTAGAAGGGTAACCAATTAGCTCATTGACAGAACACATATTGTGAAAGTTGGTGAATCAATCTGTACCAGTAGAGCTATCACCACTAGCATACCCAAGGGATCTGTGCTTGGCCCTTTATTGTTTGTAATCTATTTCTCAACAGTTCAGGCTAAAGTATACGACCTTTGGCTTATCAAGTTTGCTAATTTTTGCATATTAGGTGCAATCATTGAGTCTACCAATGATGATAACATACTACAGGAGGGGCTAACACAGAGTCCACCAATGATGATAACATACTACAGGAGGGGCTAACACAGAGTCCACCAATGGTCATAACATACTACAGGAGGGGCTAACACATGCATACTGGGTACAATCACTGAGTCCATCAATGATGACAATATACTACAGGAGGAGCTAACACATGCATAGTGGGTGCAATCATTGAGTCCACCAGTGATGATGACATACTACAGGAGGGGCTAACACAGACAAATAATTGGTGACAATGACACATGGTCAACAAATAAATTCAAAAGTGTGTCTTTATTTTGTCCTTCTACAAAGTGGAATTCCCTGCTAATTACAGAATTGAGAACACTCCTGCTATGCTGAAATCCAGTGATGCAAGACCTGGGAATACACATAGATAGCAATCTGAACTTTGACCACCAAATGTCGAGTGGTATGGAAAGGCTATGTTGTGCACATCATAAGTCATGCCATCATATATAGATCTGAGAATTATATAACAGCACTGTATTTGAACCTCATCAGAACACTAATAGAATACAATACAATACTCCCTTTTGCATCTCTAGGATCATAGTATCATAGGAAGTTACTAGGCTATTGGCCCTGAGGCCCTTACAAGCCTAACCAAGAATTTAGCCCATGTTCCAACAAGTTGGCACCCGATGACCCTGTCCAGCAGGGACACAGGTGGAATCCCAGGGGTGTATTTTCTGTTCCCCATCCAGTTACCTAGGTTGCACTTAAAAGGGGTTAATGAGGTACTCTGCTTGATATGGAGAGGGAGTCTATTCCACGGAAGGGGGAGTTTCTGGGACACAAATCTGCCCCACCAGCATATCCTATTGATGTCCCAGACCAGATTGAGGTTGTGTGTGTGGATTACTTATGTGGAGCTTAACTTGCGGATATGCAGCAGTCGCATCAAGGTAAGGTCTGAGATTGTTTTGTATGCCTGACATAGGTCACCTCTGAGGAGTCTGTATGAGACTGAGTAGAGGTACAGGGCCTTTAGCCTATCTATGTAGGTTAGATGTTTGAAGCACTGTATTCTCCTGGTGAGGAACCTCTGTGGTGTCCCCAGCTGCTGCATGTGCTTTGTGAGGTACATGCTGAAAGGGGCATTGTACTCAATAATGGCTTTTATAAGGGAAGAATACAGGCATGTTATGACCACCTTGTCCCTGGATGAGATACCCTTACTAATGAGGTGGACCATAGTCAAAAGTCAATTTGCTGTCAAACTGGGTGCCCCTGCCCCTCATGGCTAACTGTATGCTTACGACCTTGTTATTAATGTAATAATTTGTGGGGACATCACTCTCCCCAAATAGGATGATGATGTATTTTTTGACATTCAGTTTGAGGCCATATTTCAGGCACCAGTCATTTGTTTGGGTGAGACCCTCTTGGAGGATGTCCACATCACTAGGGGAATTGATGACAGCACCCAGCTTGCAGTAATCTGCAAAGTTGGTCACCCATAGCCCACTGGTTTTGGCCTGCTCCTCAGAAAAGTATATCCCAAACAACAGATGCTCCAAGTCCAATCCTTGGGGTACATTGCTCGTTACAGGCTTACTGCTTGAGGTGCCTTCCCCTATTTTGACTAGAAGGGTTCTATCAGTGAACCAGTTTGCTACCCATCTAGTAACATACAGATTGATGCCTAGTTGAGAGAGTTTATGTATTATACCTGAGTGAGGTGTAGTATTGAAGGCTTTGGCTAGGTGAAGGTAGGTGGTGTGCACCAACTTCCCCTCATCCATGGCTTTGGTGACTGTCTCAAAGAAGTCAAACAATTTTAACAAGCATGACCTCTTCACAAAACCAAACTGTGTGGGATCAAGTGTTTGGAGGTTGCCAATGTCCTTGTTAATGAGGTCCATGATAATCAAGGACAAGATAGCCAAACCTTACCTCACACATGAAGCCAGGCTAGCCACAGCTAGATTGCACTTGCTATCTTCCCTCCTTTACTGCTCAACTATCTTCACCAACCTTCGTAAGACTGACCTAAACACCTTAGACTCATCCTACAACAAGATAGCTAAGTTTGTAGCCAATAAGCCCCATAAAACACATCACTGCTCTGTTCTTCAACAGCTCATATGGCTAGAGCTGCCCAGTCTCTTATCACTAAACCAACTTATCGTTACTCACAAAATCATTCACAACCCCAGTACCTGCCCAGCTTTCTCAAACCTGATACAACCCAATTCTACCTGTAGATCCCTTTGATCATCCGACAAACTTATGCTAAAAGTTACCCAGTCTCACAGTTATTACAGTGATTCCCTCTGCTCCTACAAAATAGCTAAGGACTGGAACTCTCTTCCTCAACACATCCAAACTAACCCAAACCTGCCCTCTATTAAAGAAACCTTAAAGGAACATCTCAACAGTCACTGGCTTAGCAACTGTATAACTCCTGGCTAATTCCTCCTCCTTTCTCTACTTCACTAACACCTATTTATTATAACTTTAAATAACTCTTCATAAACAAGGGGTTTATCACCTCACTCTGACAAACAATCCAGATCATATATTGACATTGACTGAATGGTCTTTGTATGTTTTTGCACACTTACTATACATATTGTTATTATTTAACTTGTTTAAGTGTACTCTTATTCTTTCATGTGCTGCTCATGTGACTTTGTTAAAAGCCATTGTTTATTCATGTACATAACTAATAGCTGTTATTCTATTATTCACTGTACTGGAGCTTTTCTCCCCGGGTCTCATCTGAAAACGGGCTACTAGCCCAGTCGGGCACTACCCGGTTAACAAATGTAAATAAATAAATAAATCAACTCCATGGCCTTACAGATCATGCTACTTAGGCTGATGGGTCTATAATTTCCTGGATCGGTGGATGTTCCACCTTTGTGCAAAGGGATGACAGTGTCTTCTCCCCAACAGGATTCGAACCGGGAGACCAGGTTCAGATACAGGACAAGGAGGAATCAAATGTGAGTGGAGTAGGGTGCCCTGGCCCTGAGCAGACCACATTTGAAGTCATTTCCAACTCGGGGATGAACTTCCATATTTATAATTTTTCTCATTTCAAGTTTACCCAGACATTAGTTGATTTCCTGGCTTAAGGAATTGATTATGTTCCATCTAGAAGAGCCTGTGTGGCCAGATCCATTTTGGATCTTAAATTGTTTGTCAGGAAATTAAACTTATGTTTGTTGATGGGGGACCATGAGTACCAAAAGAATACTTTTCATGTACCTAGTACATACAATCCACCTATCCACCCTATGTTGGGGGCATTTGAGCAAATGTGTGATCTGGATTTTCAACATTTGCTACAGTCTAGGTCTGTGATGCATTTTAATATTACCAAAGAAGAAAGGGCAGATTTTAATGAATTATGTGCCTCTTCAGTCAGAATTATGCAACTCGACAAGGGAGGCGGCCTGGTTGCAATGGACATAGATGATTATAACAACAGAATGCCAGCAATTTTGTCTTCTGAAACTTACCAAGAGGTGTCCAAGAATGAGTTGAATGGAAATCTGGCAAGAGTTCGGTCTTATTATGAATACTTGTTTATTAATGAATCCATTGACCAGGAAATTTTCAACTTCATTTACATCGCCTCGAGTACCTGTTTTGTTCTGGAACCCGAAAATCCACAATAACATTAGAGACCCTCCCATGCACCAGTTGGTGAGTGCTAGAGGGAGTGTAACATACGCAGCAGCCAAAGTTGTGGATCACATTCTAAAAAATTATGTGGCTAGTGAAACATATATTTCTAAAGATTCCTGGCCCTTCTTGGGGAAGGTGAAAAACATTTCATACAGTCCTGATTACCACTTTCTGACGGTAGATGTTGTTGACCTGTACTCATCCATTCCACATGATGTAGCGGTGGAATTGATTGAGTTGGAAATGACCACAAAGCAGGCACCAGCGAGTGAAACTTCAATGGTAAAAGACCTATTGGATATAATTTTAACATGTAACTACTTCTCTTTCAATGCTAGATGGTTCCATCAGTTAGTTGGAGTCCCCATGGGCTCACCATGTGGGGCGAGTGTGGCCAACTTGGTCATGGCCCATTGGGAGAAGGAATTCATGTTTACTAACTCTATCTTCCTAGAACGAGTATCTTTATATACCCGTTTCTTGGACAATATTTGTATCATCCTCAAGGGCAACTCTTCGGTGGTCAATGTCCTGGTGGAGATGTTCAACAAGTCCACGTATTTCTTAAAGTTTACCTCTACTTTTGACACAGACAGAATAGCATACCTAGATGTGGAATTATGCAAGGACAGCAACCAGAACCAGTTTTAGGCAAAATTCATCGCAAACCCACTTTTTCCAATTCTTATTTGCATTTCGATAGTGAACATCCGGCCTTTCAGAAGAGATCAATAGTAAAGGCCAATTTGTGAGGACGGCCAGAATGGTCTCGAGAGATGGTGACTTCCAGGAAGAGTGCCAGTTCATATCGAATTTGTTTTTATGTAGGGGCTACCCTGAGGAGTTGGTTGTGGATTTGTGTCTAGATGTCAGATCCAAAAGGGAAATGGGCTATTTTCAATCCATTTTGGGTCACTCTGTCTGGGAGAATATCTACCCCAGGGGTGACAGCCAACTTAGAGGTGTATACCATTGCAGTTTCATTACTACCTTTAGCATGGATGCTAGAGCTATAGTGTCCATCATCCATAAAAATTGGGGTTTGTTGCCAACTGAACTAACAGGACCCAATAATTTAGGGCCGGCCCCGAAGATTACATTCAGGAGGGGTCTGAATATCAAGAACATGTTTGATTTTACATTTATGATCATTGACCAGTTGAACTATGTGAATTGGGAGGGGGGGGACTGAATCCCTGAAATTAGAAATGAAGGAGCTTATGTGGCAGTTGAGACTTGAAGCTCACCATCACCCCGGCCTCAATAGTATGTTATCTATCAGCTGTGTCCTTAAGCTGAGGAGTTTGGAAAGATGATGCATGGGGGGTATAACATCGGGTGTGATTTGGACATAGGACATATTATGGCATGCTTTTTATTTTTTTATTTATTTTAATGTGTCAGTGTTATTATATGTATTTGGTTCAAAGTAAGTGAGCTTTTATAATATAATTAACTTTCAATTGCATTATTTAAGTGCTATGTAAGGAACAGTATTAGTTTTACAGTTGTATATTTTATATCACATACAAATTTTTATATTGTGTGTTTATGAGATAGGAACATTTTAGTTAGATTGAAGCTACTTGTGCCTGTTCCTTTAAGGTAACTGGAGGGTGTGTTTTGTAATAGACTTTGCTTGCAATGGCTTTAAATGTAGCAGCACCTAAGTGTGAGTTGTTATTTTTCAAGGTCTGAAGAAGTTGGTGCAGGGCGCCGACGAAAAGCAGTATCATGGTGCTTAATAAAACTGAAGTTGTTTGTTTATTGGAGTCTTGTTTGCTTATCCCTTTGGAATTTAAAAAGACCTGCTTCAGTGAGTTTGGCTATCTGGCTGAGTTTATCTTTGATGAGTTTCACCTCTCTGACTGTGCTTATTGGAGGTGTTTAGTTCTGCTGCTTGGAATTAGGAATTGTGTTGGCTTAGTAGCAGCTTGTTGTTTTTGCCTTTGACTTCCAGAACAAGCATACATGTGTTTGGGAGGCATTTAGTCCTGCTGTTTGGCATCAGGAGCTGTGCTGGTTTAGTAGCAGTGTCTTCCACTTGGTTGGGATGAAGCCAGTACTCAGGTTTTGGTTGAATAGGGTGCCTAATGGTGCTGTAAGTTCCTGCTTGAGTTCACGTAGGATGTAGCCTGGGATGTTTTCAGGTCCCATGGAGGCTGTATTTTTTGCCTTTGAGAGGGCAGTGATGACTTGCTCCCTACAGATAAGGGGAAGGGGCCAAGTGCTGGGCATATCCTTATGTACTGATGGGGGGAAGAGGGGTAAAGTTTTCATTGAACCTGTCTGCCAGCAGGCTGGCTATATCTATGGCATTTGTGTTACATGGTTTCCCTGACCACCAGTTCTGAGCAGATCTGGGTGCTTCCTTTGAGACTGCGGACATATTTGAAGGTCTTATGATTGTCTTTAGTAGATGTGGCCAGTTTGGACTTGAAGTTTGCTTTGGGGGATTTCATTACTGCTCTTATTTGCTTGTTCAGGCTAAAGAGAGATTGTTTCCAATTAGGCACCTGCTCCTGGTTGCTCCTGGACAGCATTTTTTTTCCTTTTATTATAGAGTTTATTTATTGCAGATGTCCACCAGACAGGTTTAATCTTCCTTGAGGAGGAGGATTTTGTCCTGTTTGGTATTCCTGATTCCATACAGCTATATAAATGCTTGTGTAGTATTTGGTGTAGGTTTGGACATATGTGCCAGTTCCTATGGAGGGAGAGGGCTGTGAAGCTGTTTATACCTTTCCTCAGGAGGCTGTAATCAGCTTTGGAGAAGTTTTTTTTGTTTGACCCTAGCTGGGGGGGGGTCAGGGGAGATGGTTACTTTGAAAGTGACCGCTTTGGGGTCAGAGCTTACCAGGGAGGATGACACTGTAGGGATGTTGCAGTGGTTACTCATGTTAGTTAATACCAAGTCCAAGATATTTTCACCTCTTGTGGGGTTGTCGACCAGCTGGTATAAGGCATTCACATTGATGAAACCAAGGAATCTCTCAACATTTGTGTTTTGGAATGAGTAGTTCTTCCACTCTATAGTTGGATAGTTAAAGTTGCCCAGGATCAAGGTAAAGGGTTGAGTCTTGATAGATTTGAAGAGGTCCAGGTAGATGGAGTGGAGAGTTTGAGTCACAGCTGGGGTCCTGTAGCTAGCTATGATTTGAATAGGGGTCTTGTCAATGGTTAACTGCACCTGGAGTGTCTCCTGTGCATCATACTGTTTGAACAGCCAGGAGGTGTGTATGTATTTTATATATATATATATATATATATATATATATATATATATATATATATATATATATTGCAACTCCACCTCCTTTTGCTTTGATGCCCATGGTTTGGAGTCTGAATGTATGATAGGATGAGTAATCTAGTATGGCTGGGGTGCTCTCTGCAGCTTTGAACCAGGTTCCTGTGTCAGCATCTTCCAGGATTAAAGATGCTTGCAGTGAGTGCAGTTTCATGTTTAGACTACTAGCATTTAGCAGCAGGACCTTTAATTTGTGTTTTGATGAAATGTTCATATTGGTAGTTTTGACCTCATGGAATGGCCTAAAAAGGCACTATGGGGGAGGCAAGAGCCTTTGCCAGTAGCCTGAAGCCCAAAGGAGCCAGATGCAGGCCATCTCTGAAAAAGCATTGTGGTTTGTCAATTATGTCTTCCCAGACTGTCAGGTACTGGATTCCTTTGGAATGACACCAGAAACTAAGCCAATTGTTAAAGCCATTCATTTTCTGTTTGTACTGATGGATCATTCTGGGTGATGTAGAATGCTGCTTAAGGCTAGGAACATAACTGCCTGGGACACATATTCAATGAGCTCAATCATGTCTATCTTCATATAGTCCAGGGAAGTACATCTCAAGGCATTCACACCGACATGGACTATGACATATTTATAACAGTACCTGTTGTTAAGAGACTTGAGTGCATGGATGATATGGCAGATTCTGGCACCTGACAAACAACTAACAGTGACTTTCTCCTTATCCAGCCTGGTGAGGGGCACATCTGTGTGTCTCACAATGGAGTCTCCTATGACTAATATCTTGGGTTTATGTTTAGGCCTTAGTGGCTGTGAGAAACAGGTGTGTGAACTATGTGTGGTGTGTGGTGTGGTGGACAGTGGAGTTTGCATGTGTTTTTGCCTTGGAGGTCTCTTTTTTGGCTATGTTTTTGTTGAGGACCTCAGCATATGTGGATGTGTGTTCTGTAGGTGTGGGTGGTACTTTGTTTGAGGTGTGGATTTTGTGTTGACATCCATCTCAGTGCCAGATATACTGGCACTGAGAAGGTTGCCAACACAACACCACACCTCTGGCCAAATACATGCAGTAGGTGGAGAGACCACAGGGTTTTCTCTCCAAGAAAACACAGGGCCTAGAAATCATGCCAGGTTGTATGTGGATAGACTGAAAGCCATGTCACTGTAATCTGTGTCATATAGGACAAGGTTACTTCTGACCCTGCCCTGGTGGGAATAATGCACATCAACAAATCAGATGTAGAGGAGGACATCAGCAGTGTCTGGTGAGGTGAATATGGTAATAGCAGCGTCCCACATGCTGTTGTAATGTCAAGGAAGTGCACACACACACACACACACACACACACATACACACACACACACACACACACACACACACACACACACACACACACACACACACACACACACACACACACACACACACACACACACACACACCAGTAGACTGCTGTGAGAACAGAACCCCTACCTATCTAAGAAAACAGACTACAGAACTCTGTATTTATGGCAAGTGCCACAGCTCATGTCTGAATTGAATGTCTCAGACAACCCTTTATAGGTGATGATATCAGCAGTGTCAGGTGAGGAGAAGATGGTAATAGCAGCATCCCACATGCTGTTGTAAAAGGATCTGTCTAATGTGAAGAAAGTGGACAAACACACACACCCCAGTTGACTGTATGGAGAACAGAACTCCTATCTAAGTACACCGACTACATAACTCTGTATTTAAAGAAAACACCACAGTTCAAGTCTGACTTGGAGTGTCTCAGACATCACTTTATAGGTGATGACATCAGCAGTGTCTAGTGAGAAGACTCCCACATGCTGGTGTATAAGGTTCTATCTAATGTCAAGCCTCAATTGACTGCAATGAGGATAGAACCCCTACCCATCGAAGTATACAGACTGCAGAACTCAGTATCTTACACAAGCACTGCAGAACAAGTCTGACTTTTCTAAGGCTTCAGGATAACTTATAATGGATGATATTAGCAATGGATGTTGGAGAGATGATGCTACGAGACCTGCATTAAATTGGATGTGTAGGCATGTGCAACTGTCAAAATAGTGTAGATCCATGGGATTGGAGTGGTAACTGTAGGATACACATTAATGTTCTTCTGGCTAGCTAGACACATAGAACACACACACAGGTGACTACAGTGAGAACAGAACATCTATCTAAGTGCATAGACTACAAAACTCAGTACTTTATGCAAGCACCTTAGCACAAGTCTGACTTTTATAAGGCTGCAGGACAAATTATAGTGGATGACATCAGCAGTGGATACTGGAGAGAAGATGTTGGGAGGTCTGCATAGGTTCATAGGCTCACAGGTTCATAGGAGTTTATTAGGCTAATAGCCCTTGGGCCTTTACAACTCTAGTCATGTAAAAACCCAAGTACTCTTATTGACCATAGTTGGGTGGTTGTTGTTAGCAGAGCAATTTTGTGATTAGCACTGACTGTTCCTGTCCATGAGGGGCATAGCTGCCACCCCTGGGGTAAATTTATGGTCACCCATCCAGCTGTCAAGGTTGCACTTAAATAGGGTCATTGAGGAACTATGCTTCACATAGATGTGAGCCTATTCCAGAGGAGTAGCAATTGCTGGGAGATATATTTGTCTCTCTAGCATATTCTGTTTATGTCACAGGCTAGTTTGAAGTCCTTGGAGTGAGCTATTCTTGTCCCATTTGATTTGCAGATGTGCAGCATTTCCATTAGTGCAGGGTCTGAAACTGCTCTGTAGGTCAGGCATAGATTGCTTCTCGGTAGCTTGTATGATATTGAGTACAGTGGCAGGGCTTTCAGTCTTTCCATGTATATCATGTTTTGGTGGCCCTGGATTATCTTGGTCAGAAACCTCTGTGGTCTCTCGAGTTGCTGCAGGTGTTTGGTGAGGTACACACAGAATGGAGCATTGTACTCAATTACTGGTCTCATAAAAGTCAAGCACAGTAGAGCTATGGTCTCCCTGGTCTTGGACATAATGCCCTTATTTATGAGATGTGCAATGTAGAATACTTTTCTTAGCACTATGGGCACATGGTGATTGAAGTTTAGATTGCTGTCAACCTGTGTTAACTTACTCTCACACCACTGAGTTTGAGCTTAGAGGGGTGCTATCTTTATTATCATTAACAGGTGATACTTCTTTGCCAAGGAGGCCAATGAGGAATTTTTTCATTAAGTTACAGTTCATGAGTTTGGCACCAATCATTTGTCTGTGCCAGCCCTTTCTGTAATATGTTAACATCGTTGGGGACTCTATGATTGTGCCCAGTTTACTGCAAACTTAGTAAGCCACAGGCCATCTACCTTCACCTGGACTTCAGAGAAATAGATTCCAAATAGTAGAGGGCCCAGTACAGATCCTTGTTGTACTCCACTGGTAACTGGTCTACTGGTGGAGGTGGACTCTTCAATAAAACTGCTACGAATTTTATTGTTTTTAGCCGTGTTTGGGTGCTGTTGTTTTCTTTTCTACATTGTGTTGCTGTCCACCAACACCTTTTGCTCCCTGAGGACTGTCTGTTTTCTACATTTTGGTATTTACTCTGTACCTCAAGGAAGCATGGCTACAGAAAATGTTGCCAACATCGATAATGGGCATAGCTCTTTCAGGAAGAGAAGTGAAGACAGGTTCCTGAAAATTTTCAGAACAGAAGCAAACCCCCTTCTTGCTAAACCTGGGGGCAGTGATAATGATACTTTACCTGATGTTAATGAAGTTCACCTTATCAACGCCACCAAGGATCTTGAAAATGACTTGTTTAAGCTAAAGCGTTTTCAGTGGCAACAGCTACACCTTGAAGCTTGCCTATATCACAAAGTGGTTCCTCGAGGGCTACGAGTTTTGGTGATGCCCGCATATGGCGAAACCCATATGGAGTTATTAAGTAAGTAGCAGCAGCTAAATCTTTAACTAAGTTTCAATTACATACGCTTGCTGATTGATTATTTTAAACCTTTGGAAAAGGAGCTTGTAGATACTGTTAACAAGAAATACACTGAACTGCTTGATCAGTATAAAGATGATTTTTTGATCAAGTTAGATGGGATCATTGATGGGGTCTCATCTTATGAACAGCGACTGAGGGCGCAAAAGTCCAAGAAATTAAGAGATACTACATATTTTCAGAGAGGGAATGTCTTCACTTGGCCGAAAAACTCTGGGTCTACTGAATCTGGGAATACAGTTAAGAATACCCACAATATTAGAGAGACTGATGCACATTCTACCAGTTCTACTGCTTCTAAATCAGCAGTTGTAAATGACATTGGTGTGAGAAGCGATGAAATATCGGCTCTTAATAACACTTCTAATGTTCCGGCTTCTTCTCCTTTAAACTGCATTGCTCAGAACCAATCCTTAGATGTGTGACCCAAGGTCCGCAGCATGATTGGTCCAATGGATACACTCCCTTTACCATTACCCAGCCGTCAGAAGGAAAGGGGATGCTACCCACGCTCATTGAGTCAGGGAAGAAAGCGGCAGCATCTTATGGACGATACACAAGTACAAACCATAAAAACAATGTGGACGGATGTGGTGAATCAGTAGTTTAAAACATCTCCAGCAAACCATTGACATAAGTACAGGTACTGTTATTAGAACAGGGTCTGACATTTATTCCGGCCCAACATTCTATTTTGAGTGAGACTATAGTGGCTATTAAAATGTATGCTAGAAGCATGATGCTCAAAACTATGTTTCCGCCTATTAGTAATGATGCACTAGTAGGTCTGCAGTTCAAGAAACCTAGTTTGTTTCAACCTGTCTTGAACCCGGTATTGGAGACTTTTATGAAGAAATGTGAGCATGATATTATGACTGTTTATAATACTGACCAAAACAAAGGTTTTGTTAACTTAATGGCTGAGGAGAGACAGGCATTGTCTGAATTACAGAGGGACAATGATTTGATTATTAAATCTGCAGACAAGGGGGCACAATTGTTGTCATGGACTTTAACTTTTACCAAAATAGTATTTTAGATTTGTTGAGTAACAGCAATGTTTATGACAAAATTGATTTTAATACTGTGATTTTGTTGCATGAGAGAGTGAATGCAAGTATTTCTGATTGCTTTCAGAGTAAATTGATTTTGAAAGACCTTTATACCTATTTAACAGTTGAATACCCACTTATTCCCCTTTTTCAGGGCCTGCCTAAGATACACAAATGCTTGACACATCCCCCTTTTAGACCAGTTGTATCTAGGAAAGGGTGGATTAGGGAACCTTTCTCTATATTTATAGAGAAGAAGCTGAGACCAGTGTTGAATGAACAAACACAGGTGTTGAAAGATACACAGCAGTTTCTGGATGGCCTGGTTGAGCACATTAAGGATGTGTGGTTCAATGGACAGTATCTTTTAGTGAGCCTCGATGTAGTGTTTTTGTTCACCTGCATACCTCATGATCTGGGTATAAACATAGTTAAGGAGTTGAACTTTAACAGTGAATATGACTTGATCACTATTGATTTAATTTGTGATTGTACTAGAGAACAATATTTTTATTCATGATGATCAGTTGTTTTTGCAGAAAATTGGCGTAACTATGGGCACTTGTGCCAATAGCTATGCCAATGTGGTCATGGCTCAATGGGAGAGCATGTTTGTTTTTGGGTCTATTTACAGTCCACTTATTAAATTTTACAGGAGGTTTGTGGATGACCTCTTTTTAGTTTGGGATGGCACATGCCAGCAATTGGAAGAATTTATTGGTTTCATACAGAACACAACACATTTTTTATCTTTTACATCTAAAGTGTCAGATAGGGAAATGGATTTTTTTGATGTTAAGATCATGGTTAATGATTCCTGTAGACTTTCAACCACTTTACACAGAAAAGATTGTATGAAGAATACATTGCTGCAACGGAATAGCATACACCCTGGCCATGTGTTTAAAAACATAGTTAAAAGCCAGGGTATGAGACTCTCGAGGCTCAACAACAATGATGCACTATTTGAACATGACCTGCTTGGTTTGAGGTCTGAATTTTTGGATAGGGGCTATCGTCACAAGGAAGTTGATGCAATACATGACATTGTTAGGCATAGGAAACATAGTATTTGAACATGACCTGCTTGGTTTGAGGTCTGAATTTTTGGATAGGGGCTATCGTCACAAGGAAGTTGATGCAATACATGACATTGTTAGGCATAGGAAACATAGGAGCCAAACATCTACCTCTGATGTCATACATTCAGAGCATGTCTGTCTCCATGGCCTCTAGAACCAAAGCACTTTCTATGTCTTTGTTTTACACTAGTGATGTCAATAGTATCATAGAGGATGTGAAAAATAATTTGTCCATTTTACAGCTTGATGACCAGAACTGGAATGTTGTAGGTGAACATCCGAGGTTCACTTTTAAAAATAAGAAGTCATTAAAGAGGCAGCTGTGTTATAAGATCACACCAGCAGGAAGTGTGAAGCCTATATCAGCTTTTAGCATGAGACGTTTTCCGAGATGTAATTTTTGCTCACATATTGATCCATTAGTGACTTTTGTTCACCTGACAACACATCATGAGTATTGTTTTAAAATGAATGCTGACTGCCGCAGTAGAAATCTCATTTATTTGGCCAAATGCAGGGTATGCACTTGCTTCTATATAGGCAAGACAAATAGATCCCTTATGGAGGGAATAAGAGAGCACTTGTATTGTGTATATAATTTTGATGAGTGTAATTCTTTGGCCAAACATTATATGGAATATGGCAGTGACCATATTTTTGGTTTTAGGGTTGTTGAAACTTTGACTCAAGACAAGAGTGGGGGTGACTTTAAGAACTACATGGAAAGCCGTGAACTTTCTTGGATCATTACTATGCAGGCAGATAAGTTTCCAGGCATCAGTGGCAGAACTTCCATTAAACCTATCCTAAAAGCTAGGGGGCTCTTTAAATGACATCCTGTTGTTTTAATGTATGTCTCAGTGCTTGTTTTCTATTGGATGTTTTGAATGGTTAATTGATGATGCTCTTTATTTAACTGTTGAGTTGTTTTGTTACATTTGGTTTGATGAAGCACAGTGAATGTGTGAATGGGTGCTGTTGTTTTCTTTTCTACCTTTCTGTAATATGTTAACATTGGGGGACTCTATGATTGTGCCCAGATTACTGCAAACATGGTAAGCCACAGGCTATCTACCTTCACCTGGACTTCAGAGAAATAGATTCCAAATAGTAGAAGGCCCAGTACAGATCCTGGTGGTACTCCACTGGTAACTGGTCTACTGGTGGAGGTGGAATCCCCAACTTTGACACTGTGCATTATGTCAGTGAGCCAGTTGGCTACCAATCTAGTAATGTATGGGTTAATCCCCAGATGGGAGAGTTTTTCTATGATACCTGAATGGGGGATTGTTTCAAAGGTCTTGGCTAAATCAGTATAGGTGTTATGTACTGTTTTCCCTCATGTGGGGCTTTAGTGGCATTCTCAAAGAAGTCCACTACATTTAGTAAGCAAGATCTACCCTTGATGAAACCAAACTGGGTCAGGTCAAGAGTTTGAAGGTTTTCTATGTCCTTGTGGATAAGGTCCATGATGATTCTTTTCATAACCTTGCAGATAAGGCCGGTTAGACTTATGGATCGATCGTTCTCAGGGTCAGTTGATGGATGTGTAGGCATGTTCAACTGTGAAGATAGTTCTAGTTCTGCATGTTACCAGATTGATGTGCATTGCATATCACAAAACATTTGTTATAAATTTATGTATTGTAGTTGATATATTTGTGAACAAATACTAAGAGATCAGGGTTGCAGTGCATGGAGGAGGTAACACATGACTGCATTTTAAATATGTGACATGTTGTTAGATAGGGCCTTCAGTTTATGTTTCCACATGCAGTTTCATGGCATGGAGATGAAATGGACAGTAACAGCTCTAATACATGCTCTTTCATAGCACAGTTGTGAGCAGCTGGTTTGGGCAATGGTAGGCAAAGAGTTTGCACATGTGAGATACACATTTCTATTACTTTTCCTGTTTGCACATAGTTAAGCAGTGCAGAAATGCCAGGCTTATAGCTAAAATTCTGAGAGTTAGTATTGAGTGTATGAAACAAATCTGCTGCTTAGCTGATTCTGTAGCAGCAGGTGTAAATGCGTTGACACATTTCTTTTCAAGCCCAGATGATACTTAGTTTGAATCCAGGTGTATCTGGTACTTTTAAATAAACAGTGATAATGCAATGACAGTATTCTTTATAGTACATTCAGTACATTTTACTGTGTGTTGACACAGCACAGTGGGGTTAAGTAGCATTGCTCAGAGGTAACCATGGTGTTGCAGAGCCACTCACTATTGCTTGACATTGGTGCACGATGCCAAACTCCACACAAACATACAGGCCAAAAGTGAAGGAATCCATTTTTTTAGGTACTTATGTGTGTTGTGTGGAATTCTATTTTTTTTACCAGATCATAGGTGCTAAAATGGGGTAGGCAGGAAAGTGGTGATAATTATCCATTTCTTCAACAGTGTAAACTGAAAATATGTGCAGAATATTAGCTAAAGTTGGACCGTCACCTCCAGAAGGAGGGATGACAACAATGTAGTCATGTTGTATAGCCAATTGGACCAAATCAAGTGTATCAAGAAGTCACATGTGTGAAATTGAGAGCAATGTTTGGGATGATATGTTTTGTGGGACAGGTACCCATTTTTTTCTAATTCAGTAAGAGAGGAATGTTGGGTAAGCAACGTTGGAATTTCTGGGTCAGGTAAATTGGGTAGGTGAGGAAGTAAATGCAAACGAACAAGACACAGGAATGGTGAAGGAGACAAAAGGTTGGGGATACCATGATTAGGGTGAGGGAGGGGGCAACCTAGGCTCATACCCATCAAACATGGAGATAGTGAGAATCTAGTACTCCTCCACTGGCCTGTTACCACTGTCCCCTTACTCTTCTGGTGGCTGGACTGCTTGTCGTCTTCTCCTCCTATGTACCATGATGGAGAACATCCATCCAGCATAGGCATATAGCAATGGTGCGGTGCACAGTGCTACGAACCAACCCTGCCATCTCCTGGTAGGTGATGAAATTGCCACCTTCACCACTACTCCAGGAGCGTACCACAGCAGCAACTGCCAAGGCAGTACTACCTGAAGGCACAGGTAGTGCAGGGGCAGCAAAGATAGTGCTGACAGACTGGGTCTTACATGTGCTGGCCATCTGTGCTGGAGCCGATGGAGCAGGGGCAGACTGATCCACTGTGGCTGGCCTACCTCTCAGTGCTGCGAAGCATTTAGCTGTTTGTTACAGATGGATGACATGGAGACATTTTGCTGATACATAATAGAAAATAAAAAAAAAAGAGATAAGGGTTGGGATGAGAAAAAAGAGATAAAATTAGTGCCATCATATGTGACATACAGTGCATTAACACAATTATACAACTATTTTATCTGAAGTATTACATTTAAATATACATCGTAAAAACTACACACTATAACTACAGATCACTGAAAGTAATGCTTGAAATGTGCATATAATACACATATACTTGGCCCAATTATACAGATTACAGTTAACAGCAGGGCATGTGTGCTGCTTGTATAGAGTTTAATTTTATATAATATTATTAAAGAAATGCAGTATTGCATAGTTGTTAATCATAATATTTGAACTCCTAAAGTTGGTTTGTGCTGCAGACTAAAGTTTGCAAACTTGCTTTTGCAGTTATGATATGCATGCTCAATCTGCTACAGCTGTATAAAAAAACCCAAAATCTATCTTTAGTTTTTAAAGCTACAATAATACTTATCTTGTGCTGCATACATACCAATTGCTTCGCTCAGTGTGCCATTCGATCATCATGAGCCTGGCGATTAAACTCTATACCAGCATTAGCTGGGAAAAGAACAGAAGACCATTACGCATACCAGTCTTGCCTAAATTTATCTTTCTATGTATTACAAATACTGTCTTATTATCATACTTACACAACTGTGGGATATCGCCAGTTTGAAACTCAGTCAACCACTGGTTGAGGTTATCACTCTTGCACGTCTGTAGGTCATTAAAACAATGTCTACACTGTTTTCCAGTGTGTGGGATGCCAGTAGCACTGGATACAGCCTGTGCCAAATTACTGCAAGCCTTAGACTTGTACTGGGAGCCAGAATCGTCCCCCTGCAGAAGCCTTTGACTGTGGTGCTTTACCAGGAGCCCAATAAATATCCTGGACTCCTGAAAAACCCACCTTTGTGCATTAAATTGGACACCTTCCCCTCTAACTCCAGACATATCTAACAGCAGAACTAGAGCAACAGCAACTAATGATTTCCTACCAGTTCCTGTTATCACATTTACTAGTAGTGTGCAAACCCACACACCAATGTCAACCACATTTGTGCGATGTTAAAGGGAAAGCAGCAGTGCCAAGCAGGGAGGAAATAAATATTTGAAACTGGAAGGTTAATCTGGCACTTGACCTTAGTTTGAGGGGTGTCTGCTGAAATAGCATGGAAATATATATTGAAAATTGGAAGGTAACTGTTATGTGAGTTATGGTTGTAGACATGCACTGGGGGCATAAATGTCATGACCTGACAAATTTATTTTTGGCTTTATACACTGATAAAATTGATTTTTAAAGCATGGGATTCAAATCTAGGCATAAGGGACAAAACATTTTCTTCCACAACAGTGATTTTCCACCTTTGCCACAGAAGTACTGATCAGACACAATCAGAAATAATTCATAAATACACCTGACAGTTTGAGTTGTAACACATGTTTGTGTATGACCTGACAAAGTTCTTGTATATAGCTCCAGTTGTGTATGTGTCTTATTTAATTGTGAAGGTCATCCAAGTCCAGATACTTACAGAAATATAGTAGGCAGTATAACCTCATTCATACATCTCAAAACACAATAAGGTGTCTTATCCCTCATAGATATAATTCATATCAGCTTCACTATCTAAAGTGCTATACATGAGAGAGACTATAATGGGAAATGGAACATAGTAAAAATGTAGGGAATGCCCTATATTAGAATCCAGCACTATGTGTATTGCAGCCCTACCTTTACACCTGCTGCCACAAGAATATTGAAATAGCTGTATATTTTTCAGTTTAGTGCTATAAACTGGACTGTCACAACAGTAAATATAGGTTACATACTCTGTACTAGAACCCAAGACCATCTGTATTCCAGTCGAACACTTACACCTGCTGCCACAGGAGTAGTTACATGACAGTTCTATAATTTCCTACTCATTCTTAAGTTCTCTGAGTTAATTGCCATGCAACATCACTTAGAGTGTTTGCACGGTGCCCAACAGAAATAATTGAATGTATCTGTTTTTAATTATTGACTGTCTGCATCCTGTCTGCTGGTGCTGCAGGTGCTGGGAAACCTTGCTAACCACCTTGCATCCACAGTACTAACAAACCATGTGCCAATTATTTGTACTGTATTAATTTTGAATGTAGTGCACTGAGTGATCACACAACCAGTTATGACTATTGATTACAAAAATGCAGCTGTGTCTTATCTCTCTGGGTTTGTTACTCATTCTTGTCTTATCTGACTAGTAGTCTGAGACATGCTGTAAGGCATTCTATATCATTGTCCTTAAAATGTGTGAGGATATTAAATGGCAATAATATACTGTTGTCAACAAATGAAGGGGATGTTGAATGTTAATGAACAGAACCTGTAAATTGTGTGCTGCTTACTTACATTTCCAACCTTGATAAAAGTACTTCTATACTTTGTAAGTCTAACCTGACACACCCACTGGAGGTAGGCCAGTTGGCATTGCTGTTACGTTTCCCTTCTCCCTACCAGTAATCATTTACAGTTGCAATCCATTAGCAACAAACACTGAGTGCCTGCACTATGTTTACATCAGCGATACGGAGCCAAGTATTTGGGATTCAACAATTCTAATGAGTTCATGTCTGATTTACATCTTTACCATGTTCACAGCCCTGAATTGACACCATAAAAAGGCAACTCTGTAGCTATGGAACCTGAAGGTTAAGAGACCTGTTTATGTGGGGAACACAGAAGAGGCTATTTCTTTGGCATATATATCTGCACAGAAGGCTACTGACCTTGAGAAGGTATGTTTGCATTATTCAGCTATATACTGCACATGATAAAATGTCATTAAGAAAATTCTGTTGAGATATATATATATATATATATATATATATATATAGATATATATATATATATATATATATATATATTCATTAGAAAATGTTACTGTCATTGTATGCATTATTTTGAAGTGTACTGATTGGATGCACATGTTATTCAGGGCATTTCACAGGTATACATGGTTGGCAATAGCTTAAAATGAAATGTTCCATGTTAAATCTGTAGACATGTTTCAGGGACAGTTCATTTGATAACACCTTTAGCATTTCACTGATGGTTTGTTCGCAAAATGCATAATTTGTCTGTTGTTTTGTGGGTGGGAGTGCAAAGTTGCATTTCGTTTAGGCACAAACAAGGATATGTTGCTATTATTACTCTCAGTGTTTTGCATCTAGCCTTGCTTTGTGTGTGAATTTAATATGTTACAACCACACAATTCCTGTTTTTTATATTTCAATATCTTGACTGTTTTATATTTCTCCAGTAGATAATAATAAAATGCTACCTTTTCTGTTTTATCTGGAAACAGAGAATTTTTTAGTTATGTGATACTTATGTGTATTATCCTTCTGTTGTGTTTTAGGTCACCTATGACTATGGCACCCAGGCATCTCCATCCCCAAAAAGCACTTTTCAATGACGCTATGAATCAGGTCATTGTGGATGTTTTTAGGCAACACGGTGCTTTTCTGCTTGAGAGGGGACATGGAGATACGTCAGACAAAATGCAAATTTGGCAACAGATAGTTGCTGATGTGAATGCAGTAGGCAGCCACAGCAGGACATATGATCGGCTGTGCTGTAGGGCCACTGACATGATCTCATCTGCAGGAAGGAGAGCAGCTGCAATGGCCCATGATCAGATGAGTACAGGAGGGGCCTGCTACAGAGCTACCACTAACAGCAAATGAAGAGTTCCTGTCTACTGTCATGGATCCAGATAGCTACCAGGAAAGTGCAGAACAGCATGTTCTTGATATTGGTGATACTCTTTCTGAGACAGAAAGTATGTCCAAGGAGGAGCTTCCAGGTAGGCTTATGTATTGCAATTGTTAAATACTCATGTATAGAAAAATATTTGCAACAATGTTATTATGGATCATAAATATTATATTACTAGTATGAAAAAAATTCTGAAGGATGACAAAGAGTATAGAATGATTGATTAATGAGAGGTGGACAGGATGGTGAGCAGAGTGCATAGATTGACAAAAGAATTTGTATTATCTAGAGTTATAGAGTATCACTTATATGTGTACTTTATGATAGAAGAACCTCTGATACCAATCATACAAGGTATACCAAAAATACACAAACACCCCACAGATCCTCCACTAAGACCTATTGTCTCAGGAAGGAATTGGTGTACTTAGTCAATATTGATATTTTTAGATAAGAAATTCAAACCATTGTTAGAAGGGAATCCAACAGTTTTGCATGACTCAAAGCAGTTTCTGAGCGATTTATTTACATTCTTTGAGTGCAAGGTAGATATAGGGAACCTTATATTAGTAAAATTAGATGTTCAATCACTTTTCACCAAGATACCTAATGAACATGGAATATTAATGTTACAACAGTACCTGATAAGAAATAATGAGTATGATAGAAATTATATTGATTTGTTATATGTCCTGGTGGAGACTGTGTTAGAAAATAATGTGTTTATGTTTGATAAAAACATCTATGTACAAGTGGATGGCATAGCTATGGGCACATCTTGTGCAAATAGTTACACCAACCTAGTAATGGCAACATGGGAAGATGAAGTGATAATAGAAGGACCATACAGGGAGCAAGTATGTTTCTACCGATGGTTTGTCGATGATTTATTTCTGGTAGGGCAAGGTACTGAGAAAGAATTAAAAACATTCTACACATTTGTTAATGAAACCACACCATATTTGAAATTTACAATGGACTATTTCTATGAGGAAATAGCCTATTTAGATGTGAGCATATCTAAATCTGTAGCTGAGGAAGTCAGTACACAGGTGCACAGGAAAAAATGTCATAAGAACAATATATTACATAAAAGTAGCATGCATCCCCCTCACATATTTGATAACATAGTGAGGGGGCAGGCTACATGAATATCCAGGTTATGTGAAAGAGAAGATTTTTTTTGAAAGAAATGAAAGAATTAGGGAACAGATTCACCAATAGGGGCTATAACATTCAGAAGGTGACAAATGAATTGAAAGGAGAAAGGCAAACACAGGCAAAGCTTTATTTTTCTGAGGCATTAAATGAGATGGACCTTCAAGTGTATGGCAAAGAAATAAAAGTTTAGTCAGACTACCTGTGGACTCCAAGTCAGACTACCGACCAGTCACAAGTGGAGTCCCACAGGGATCGGTCCTGGGTCCTCTCCTGTTTGGCATCTACTTCTCAGAAGTCCAGGCCAATACGGAGGGACTCTGGCTGACCAAGTTCGCAGATGACTGCAAGCTGGGAGCCATTATTAACTCCGTAAGTGATGTAGACATCCTACAGAAAGGCCTCACTGAGACCAATGACTGGTGTCAAAACCATGGCCTTAAGCTTAATGCCAAAAAAATGCATCATCATTCCCTTTGGGAAAAACTCAGTTCCCACTAATTACCACATTGATGGGAACCCACTGAATAGTGAAGGTGTTATAAGAGATCTGGGGGCATAGGTTGGCAGCAACCTCTCCTTTGACCACCACATTGCCACTGTGGTCAGAAAGTCCTTCTATGTGGCACATCTCATTACCAAGGGTTTTGCATCCAGGAAGAAAGAGGTCATCCTCTCTCTCTACTCTTCCCTCATTAGGCCAATTATCGAGTATAATGCCCCATTTGGTATGTACCTCACTAGACACATGCAACAGCTGGAAAGGCCAGAAATATACCTCACAAAGAGGATCGTAGGCCTTAAACAAATGCCCTACATGGACAGACTCAAAAAACTCCAGCTATTCTCTGTCTCATATCATCTACTAAGAGGCAATCTCTGCTTAACTTACAAAGCCATGTCTGACCCATCTCTGCTAGAAATGCTACATCTAAAGAAATCACAATCCCTTCGCACCACATGCTCCAGAGACCTCAACCTCATTACCACAATAAACAGAACATGCTGGAGGGACAGGTTCATAACCCAGAGACTGTCCATGCTCTAGAATAGACTTCCCATACATGTTAAGCAGAGCACTTCACTGGCCCTCTTCAACAGAAATCTTTATGAGTGAATGGGAAATAGAAAGTTCACCCCAGGGATCACTCCAGTGGCTCTACTTGATAGAGGCACTGGGAGCTAATGTCGGGTGGCATGATGCCAGGGCACTTCTATGAGCTAGGCTTGTAAAGGCTCCAGGGCCATTAGCCTAGTACACACCTATGAACCTATGAAGCAGTATACTACTCTAGTAACATAAAGAGTACAATTTTTATATTAAATATTGTTAATAAAGGGGATACACATAGGTTCATATTCTTAGTTATGGACAGAACTAAAATAGATGGAAGATGTGGAGGCACTAGAAATAGGCTGGAGCTCAATGACACACGATGGATCATTAGGTTGAAAGCAGACAGTGGTCGTGGACTGAACGACGAGGTTCTCATTAAACCTGTATTAAAAGCTAAAGCCCTGTGTAGAGAAGGGGTCACTTTTAGAAGTAGTTCTAATAGTAACTATTTTATTAAATATTGAATAATATTATGCGCATATATTTTATTGTATTTTTATTTTATTTTGTCTTTGTCATACATTATATATTTATGTTATGCATCACGTGGTTTTTAAATGTCATGGCTGAGACATTCAATAGGAAGTTAGAAAAGTTTTTATATAGTAATTGATGCTCCTTTAAATGTTTAATGAATTAATTAATGTTGGTTTGTACCTGAAGGAGGACTGTAGTATTTAACAGATGTGCATTTTAGTCTGCCTTCTCCTCATTCTGTAAACTGGAGCATTTCTCCCCTGGACCTCCGCTGAAAATGGGACTTGTGCCCAGTCCAACTTTCCTGGTAAACAAAAGCTATAAATAAACAAATAAATAAATGGTATTATTCAGTGATAGTCAACTAAACAAAAAAACAACAGGATACAGTAATATGCAGATAGCAAAAATATATGAAGGTCAGTAAAAGACGAAAAAAAAAAAAAAACTGACCCAGCTATATACATAATACTTAAAACTACTTATATGTACTCAGTCCTACAGGTATAAACAAAGGCAATCAATACATAGATATGTATGTTATATATCCAGCACATGTAACATTGTGTTTGCTGGTTAAGTGCACTTTAAGCTGCTTGGTGAAGGAAGTAAGGACAGGAAGCTAATGAAGGGTTCTTGGAAGGGAGTTCCAGATAAATGGGCACGTGGGAGAAAGCTTTGACATGGCAGACAAATGAATACAGTGGAAATATAAGTAACAAAACATTACAGGCAGCAGAAGAGAGACATGAGTTAGCATTTGACAGAAGTGGTCACTATAAGGTCTTACATTGGTCCATGCAAAGGACAAGGTATTGAGTAGCGTTAATGAGAAGAGTAAGTCAATGGGTGATCAGAAACTGGCCAGCCTGCTGCATTACAGGTCACTCCATGAGGGAGCTTCCTTCCAGCTCTAACAATAAAATGGCAGGTGCTAGACTGCTTTTTGAACTTTTTGCAGATTTCTGTCAGAGGTGGAGCTGGTGATAGGAAGTATTGTAGGTTTGGTAGAGGTACTCCCTTGCCGATAAAAGTCCTACCTTGTTTAGGGTGGAAAAGCTGTTAACTTTATCAAGCATTTATGTAACGTTATTTCTGACATTGTAAGTATGAGATAGAAAAGCAAGTGATGCTTAGACAGACTCCAAGAAGTTTTATGGCATTTGCACATTGTAGGGGTCCAACCTCAGAACCATTAAGGCTCCATATGCCAATGTGTCAGCTTCCCATGCAAGAGTCACACATTGCTTTATCTAAATATAAGAGAATCTCCTTTCCCACTGCTCCCTGGCTATTTCAAGTTGATTTTGTTAGCCATATTAAAATGTCAGCTACATAGACTATGCCTCTAGACTGATATGTGAAACGACGTTCCCAGGACACTGTCATTCTTTTTTACTGAAAGATGAGTGTTGTGGTTGATTTAACCACAGTGTGTTACAATGTGCAAGACAGTGGTGCACTTTCTGGGGTGGGGGGTTGCTCTTTTCTCCACTATACTGTGACTGTTGGCCTGGTGTATGTATGTATGTATGTATGCATATGTATATATATATATATATATATATATATATATATATATATATATATATATATATATATATATATATATATATATATATGGGTCTAGTTCTAATTCGAGCATATTCTTGACTATTTCCTTGCTGAACTCACCATAAAATCTGTTAATTTATACTTTTCTACATTAATTCATTCATTTTTCTCAACCATTTGATCTGGTAGCAAACTAAGCAGGTTAAACCAAACTTCTCTAGTGCCAACTGTGGTCATCAACTCATCCTATGGGGTCCCCAGATGTTTCTAATCTGTTTGAAAGATATAATCTCTCCATCATATCTTGCTGCAGAGTTTCCTCCAGTTGCCCTGGAGGCATCCTCACAAGGTGCCCAAACGACTCCAATTGAATCCTCTCAAGAGCAGTGCCATTGCCCAGGGTTCCTCCTAGTTTGCCTGGCTTCTCACTGTATAATGGAGACTAAGCCCAACGCCTCTTGAAATTAGCCTTATTTCCATTGCTTGTGTTTATGGCCTTGTCACTTTCAGTCATTATTTAAAGTACATTGCCATAGTGGATGCAGATGGGAAATCTCCAGGCATTATAGAAGAAGGTATGCAGATTTGTCTGGGGTCACCTGTTCAGGAATACCCGCTAGCACTCCTCATTCCTCTGGATTATACATTCTTGTATTAAGGATATCCCCCCATTCTGTCAGTGTCCCTGTCCTTTGGCTTCCTTTGGATTATACACTCTTGTATTAAGGATAGCCCCCCCCATTCCATCAGTGTCCCTGTGCTTTGGCTTCCTCAGGATTATACACTCTTGTATTAAGGATAGCCCCCCATTCTGTCACTGTCCCTGTCCTTTGGCTTCCTCTGGATTATACACTCTTATATTAAGGATAGCCCCCCTCATTCCATCAGTGTTCCTGTGCTTTGGCTTCCTGTGGATTATACACTCTTGTATTAAGGATAGCCCCCCATTCTGTCAGTGTCCCTGTCCATTGGCTTCCTTGGGATTATACACTCTTGTATTAAGGATAGCCCCCCATTCTGTCAGTGTCCCTGTCCTTTGGCTTCCTTTGGATTATACACTCTTGTATTAAGGATAGCCCCTCGTTCTGTCACTGTCCCTGTCCTTTGGCTTCCTTTGGATTATACACTCTTGTATTAAGGATAGCCCCCCATTCTGTCAGTGTCCCTGTCCTTTGGCTTCCTCTGGATTATACACTCTTATATTAAGGATAGCCCCCCATTCTGTCAGTGTCCCTGTCCTTTGGCTTCCTTTTGATTATACACTCTTGTATTAAGGATAGCCCCCTATTCTGTCAGTGTCCCTGTGCTTTGGCTTCCTCAGGATTATACACTCTTGTATTAAGGATAGCCCCCCATTCTGTCACTGTCCCTGTCCTTTGGCTTCCGCTGGATTATACACTATTGTATTAAGGATAGCCCCCCCTCATTCCATCAGTGTCCCTGTGCTTTGGCTTCCTGTGGATTATACACTCTTGTATTAAGGATAGCCCCCCATTCTGTCAGTGTCCCTGTCCTTTGGCTTCCTTTGGATTATACACTCTTGTATTAAGGATAGCCCCCCATTCTGTCAGTGTCCCTGTCCTTTGGCTTCCTTTTGATTATACACTCTTGTATTAAGGATAGCCCCCCATTCTGTCAGTGTCCCTGTCCTTTGGCTTCCTTTGGATTATACACTCTTGTATTAAGGATAGCCCCCCATTCTGTCAGTGTCCCTGTGCTTTGGCTTCCTCAGGATTATACACTCTTGTATTAAGGATAGCCCCCCATTCTGTCACTGTCCCTGTCCTTTGGCTTCCGCTGGATTATACACTATTGTATTAAGGATAGCCCCCCCTCATTCCATCAGTGTCCCTGTGCTTTGGCTTCCTCTGGATTATACACTCTTGTATTAAGGATAGCCCCCCATTCTGTCAGTGTCCCTGTCCATTGGCTTCCTTGGGATTATATACTCTTGTATTAAGGATAGCCCCCCCATTCTGTCACTGTACCTGTCCTTTGGCTTACGTCCTTTTTTCAACTTATTCCACACTTCTTATCCTCTCACCATTGATACAGAACTCAGTGTTTCAAATTCATCCACTCCTTAGATGCTTAGTTAGCTTTTTTGCTACAATGAAATGGCACCTAACATCAAACTCCCAAAATCTCTATGTTTGTTATTTGCTAAATGCTTTTTGATCTGTTGCTTTCAATGATTGAAGATGTCTTTTTTTTATTTTTATTTTTGTCTGAAATATTTGTGTGTGTTATTTCATCTGAAATTTTAGATGGGAAGGCAGTGTTGGATAAAATCTAACATAGAATGGAGTAGGGGGCTCCCATGTCAATTACTGAGACTTAAATTGCTACAGATCATCTGCTGGATCAAAAGCAATTAAGAATACGTCTCTTCCAAGTGCCTTTCTGCATAACATTGCAAGCCCCTTAAAACTGCCAATAACCTCTATTTAAATATATCAGCTCCATAGTCACACATCAGTGGGGGAAGAGAGAAACATGGTGCAAGGCTGAACAGAGAAGCTGTACAAACTGTAGTACAGAAGTCACAGTCGAGGAGTAGTAACATGGATGACTCAAGAATAAGGAAACAGCATGAAACCAGACAGGAACAGTGGCCGTAGTCAGACCATATTCATATGCAGGAAAAAGGATTTGGTGGATTTTACATAAACTAGACTTTCTGCTGGTTTCTCCATTTGTGCACTTTCTAATATCATTCTCCAGTCCTTTATAAATTTTCCACCTGAACCTTATGTGCTTCCACAAACACTTCTTTAACTACTCTCTCTCTGTTATTTAATTTGATATGCTTTAACTTGTCACTGTTTACTTTTGTATTGAAAATATTTTATTCTAAGCCTAACTTGTACAACTTTTTACTGATTTACGTGATTTACTGTCTTCCAATTGTATGCAAATTTTAAATGTTAACTCTTTGTGAATTAGTTTGATGTATTGTTTCAACTTTCTGTGCACTTTATATGTATATGCTGTATTGCATTTGTATGTCTTTGACCTTAATTATGTCTGTGAAGAGTCTGTTCAGATCTGTTGGACCAGTTTACTTACCTGATTATCTAAATGAATGAATGAATGAATAAATGAAAGACTGAGTGGAGTCAATTTATGTTAAAAAAAGCCATAGTCTGTATTTACAAAAGCAAGTACGGACAGCTTAATATCCAATGAAAGTGAACTAATAGCCACTCATTATGTATAGTGGTTGTGATATCTAAAATGCTAATTAATGTTATTTGTGCTTGTCTTCCTGTCTCAATCCCCAGTTATCTACGAATTGAAATTAAGCCTTAAAGAAAACAGTGTACCCAAGTAGCTCTCAACTTGGTATCAGCCTTAAGTCTTTTGGTATTAACCTTAAATCTTTAAATATAACTAGAATATTATCGCTAATATTTTCTACTTGTATGAATTTGTATGAGACATATGTAACTCTTTTTAATTTATGTTTGTATGCTTATACACCCAGACCCCATGTAGAAAAAATGGGAAAAGGGGGGGGTTGATGATGATAATTTTACATAGGGTGTGTGTGTGTGTGTGTGTGTGTGTGTGTGTGTGTGTGTGTGTGTGTGTGTGTGTGTGTGTGTGTGTGTGTGTGTGTGTGTATGTATGTGTGTGTGTGTGTGTGTGTGTGTGTGTGTGTGTGTGTGCGTGTGTGTGTGTGTGTGTGTGTGTGTGTGTGCATGTGTGCATACATGTGTGTGTGTGTGTGTGTGTGTGTGTGTGTGTGTGTGTGTGTGTGTGTGTGTGTGTGTGTGTGTGTGTGTGTGTGTGTGAGTGTGTGTGTCAGTGATGCAGCAGGTAGCAAACTTACCTTTGGTCCAGAAGGCTGTGGGTTCTATTCCCATACCAGGTAGATCAGTTCTTGATACTGCAGTATCAGGGGGCTGCTGTACTCCTGAGAGTGCCAACCTCTAGATAAGATATTAATCAAGGTCCCATCTGCTTGAGTTGGTGGTAACTTGGATGGATGCAAAAGATCCCAAAGAGTAGGTGTCCTTTATTTAACAAAGCATAAAAAAGAACTTTATTTACATATTTACATATTAGCAAATGTACATATGTACAGGCACATTTATACACATTTCTGTTTTTTTACTACTTATAATTTTTCATATAACATCCTCATTGTTATTTTTCCATAAATGACCTCCACTCCTTCTTCCAAAATGATAATTAAATTTTTAGCAATATAGCTGCCAAAATCTATTTCCCATTAAACAAAATTTCATTCAGTCTTTCATTCCAAATAACCCGCATTACATAAAATAAATTCTTATCTACCCTTCTCACCTATTCTTATTTCTTTTTCTTATAATATTCATGCATAATCATGTTTACATTCTTATCTGTATTGTTTGTCATTCATAATCTTAAAATGTTTTTCTTCATGCTACATTTTTTTCAGATTTTCACCACTCTTAACATTTCAAAAGACATGGTCTGTTGTCTCTTTATCCCCAGAAAATAAATATGGGGGATTCATAAAGGTTACCATAAAGTGTACACTTTGTGTAACATTTCTGAGTGAATAGACAGCAAATGCACCATGGTAGGGCTTTTAAATGTATTTTTATATGGCATATTCCTCTTTACTGGAAACTTATTTATTACCAGTCTCCATAGAGAATCTTGACAGTCTACTATCTTGGTATACCACTTCTTCCTTACTTTAATGACTTTAATCACTTCTTTGGGTAAGTTTTCCCATGGATTTACATAATAATGTCGTTTCATCACATTATTTTGCCACATCCTTTTATCTTTCTCTATATCATCAATTTGTATTTTCCTTGTTAATATTTTTATTGATAATTTTTAATTTCTCCATTTACATATTTTTTTCTCTTTCTCTTATTATCATCGGAACTTTTTGTGCTTATATTTAAATATCTTGACTTTCAGTTTCGCATTCTTTCCCTTTACACATTTTAATACTCTACACGTGTTTAAAGAAGCAGAATAAACAGCTAGATTTACTAACCCCAAACCCCCTTTATCTTCACACAGATATGACATACGTCTTTTCACTGAGTTTAATCCTGGACCCAATATGAAAGAAAACACAAACTACACAATTTCCTTTTCTTACTTGTCTGGGATCATATAAACATTTGACATATATGCTATTTTCCCATTAATACACAATTCACCAGATAAACCTTTTTCCCGAATGCTAATCTATACGTGCTCCAAAGAAAACATATATCTTTAATTTTTGTCTAACTCTCCCATTGCATCATAACGACATTTCAACCAATTTTTATACTTAACAAAGGCACTTCATTCATTGAAAAATACTTGCCCCCATTTTTCACCCCATCCTTTAAACATCCATTCAGACAAACTAATAGTTCCCTCTCCCATATTTTGTTCTTAGCAACTACAACTACAGGGTCTGTGTATGTCAAAACTAGTGGAATCACCAGCTCTTTATGCATCACATATAGCATATTTTTATTCAGTAAGCTACTTGCTATTACATTCATTACCATTGCAAACAACATCCTACTCATGGGACATCCTTGTATTATACCACACTTCATCTTTATTACTTTACTCAGCTGCCCACTCACTAAAACTCCCACTCCATTATTTTGATATGCTGCCAGACACACACTTTCCTAACTCCATTACCTGTTCCAAGCTTCTCCATAACACCTCACAAAGCATCATGTCCTACTGTATCAAATGTCTTGCTAATATCACCTACCATAAGGTTCACATCCTCTATTTCACTTATATCATCCACAATTTCTCTCACAACCAGTAACAATTCTTGACACCTCTTCCCTTTTGTACCCTATATACTTTCTTCCATAATATCCCCCATCCTTCCTTTCATTCTCCTAAATATTATTCTCATAAAATGTGTAATGGGCCTCCATTTTGTGTAATGGGTCTCCATTTTTTTATTTCATTATTTTTCTCTTTCTTCCATATAAATTTTAGTATCCCACTGTACAACTCTACATAAACAAAGCCATTCTTTAACCATTCAGTCAGTACATTTACAATATACTCTGTTTGCCATTCCATTTCCTATATCACCAGGGCCTGATACTGACTCAACATTTACTTTCCCATGTACTTCATCCGATTCACTAATAGTAATTTCTTTTTCACATTCTTACTTAACTCATTCTGCCTTTGTTTATTTTTACCTTCCATTTCCTGTTATTTTCCTTTTTTATTACTGTTTGATATATAAATATATATATATATATATATATATATATATATATATATATATATATATAGTTTCACTTCATATTGCCGAAATGCTGAAATATGAAATTTCAGCATTTCAACAGTATAAACTTGAAACCATAAAAACACCTACACCTCACAACCATGAAATCACAACATCAAACACACACCATACAGCACAGAACACACAAACCATAACTCCCACACCAAAAAACACTGAAAAACAACACAACACCACACAGACACACACCTACACTACACATATGCAGGGGGCAAGCCCCCCTGCAGCCCCCCCCCACACCCTCTACTTATATATACTAACTCCAAGATCACAGAAACAGTAAAAAAAAAAAAATCACACACAGCCAACACACACACTCATACCCCCACCTCCCCACCCTGACCCACTCATACAAGTTACATAAACACTCACGCACACTCACTCACCTTAGACTGCAGACAACACCCCAACTGAACACTTCCGTACGATAACGAAAATGCATGAGTGCAAATTTGACATAATCCTATTCGCGATTATGCACTTTCGTTATTTAGAGGTTTCGGCTTCATGGACACGCATTGCTGAAATTCGATATTTCCGCAATTCGCGTTTATGAAGTGAAACCACATATATATATGTGTATTGTCATGCTGTACGACAGTAGTTATATTTTGCGATTTCTACATTTTCATTTCCTTCATTATACTAATACCCGCCTTTACTATTTTACCCAAATATGCAGATACCTCCTGCCTTTTCCCTTGTAAATAATAGTTCTGCCTAAACAGTAATGCCACATTTTTCTCAATTTCTTTTATATTTCTTTTCCATATCATATTGCTGTCTTATACTATTTAAATTCTCTAATACATTTCTATATATTTTCCCATACTTCACTTTCTGTTCCTTTCTTACATCATTCTCCCATTAGGAAAAAAGCACTTTTTAAACTTCTTTTTTAAATTCATTACACAAGTCAGACCAGTTTTTATAGAAGTCCTTCATGGTTACGTAATCTTTCCATAACTGCAATACTTTCCACTCTCCAGTTTTAGCTTCTAATTTTACATTTATTCTTTTTACTCCCTTTACTATTTTATTGTACTCCCTGTCTTCTATCACCTCCATCCATATTGCTAAATAGTATGAAAAATCCACCACAGCTGTATCACCATCTGTTACCCCCAAGTTCATTGACTTTTGTTCCATACAGTTAATTACCATATTTTATCCCTTCCTGTATTTTTTACATCTTTCCCTTTCTTTTTGCATTTCTCCCTTATTAATGTACCCTGCAATTATAATTTTCATGTTAACCACCACAGTCTAATATATGATGACAGATTCTCTCTTTCCTTGCTGGTTACGCATATGATGCTATAATTCTATAAACATGTTCTCCCCACCTCACATTCACAACAGTTAACCTTCCCATCCTTACAACATTACATCTAGTATTTTCACTGTTTTTACACAGTTACTCCAGAACAACATTCACTTCCTAAGGTCCATATTACATTTCTACCCCACAATTTTTCTGTTTGTACTCTTTCTTCACTTGTAAAGAATCTTATATCCCCTAACAGAAAAATACCTCTCAACCTCTTAGCTCAAGAAATCTGGTCAAAGCCTAAAATAATGGGGGACAAAGGCCCACAAATAGGGACACATCTTAAATATTGCTCTTTTTCACTTAGACAGTTGCTAGAATAACATGATTTGTGTTAGCATGAATATTTAGAAGTATATAAAATCCGAAAATCAAATCTAAGTCATTATTTAGTGACTTTAATCTCGAGTGAGTTGACAGAAAACTACAAATTTCATATAGAACAGACCAAAAATATGATGCAAAAAATGTGGGCATTCTGTGAAAATCTGGACAGTTGAGCGGTATGAACAGAATATCATCTACATACATCATTCCAGTATCCCTGTCTTTGTTAGAGTGTTGATAATGCAGTTCACATGTACTGAAAGTACTCTAAAATTGTTGATTTTTCTTCTATTAACTTTAGGGGAAATATTTCAAAAACATTAATTTTCTTATTTTTACTTTTTCCTTAATTGAATATTTTCCTGGGTTTCTGTAGAAATAATCCTTAATCCTCAGAATCAAAAATTTCACTGGCTAGAACTTCAAAAAAGTGTTAGTATCAATCCCTTCTCCTGATCTCTTCCTGCATGCACTCTCTCTTCATGTTCTTCTCCATATTTTTTCTTCTTCTTCTTCTTCTTCTTCTTCTTCTTCTTCTTCTTCTTCTTCTTCTTCTTCTTCTACAGTTTCTACTTCCCCTAGTTTATCATCTCCCTCACCCCTTGTTATCCATCCTTGTGTATGTTTTCTTCCCATTCACCTTCTTTTTCATTATTTACTGTTTGTTCTCGACAATCCATCCAAAAGTGTCCTTTTTTACACAAGGCCTGCATTCAGGCAATAACCTTCTTGTTGTATATCCTTTGACCCCACACCGGTTACAGTGTTCCTTCTCACAATCATTAATTAAATGAGAAAAGTCCTTCACAAATGAAACATGATTTAGGCTGCCCAACATATCTTAATGCCCCTCTATGACCAGTCACAAGAATAGTACTTGGCAAGTATCTCACTATGGTTTTTCTTCACATTTCAAAACAGCGTCCAACATACACCCTCCATTCCATAGGTTTCTGGTATCTCTAACTTTCACAGTATTATCAACAGTTTCACATTATCCTGCTTGCGTTTTTAACATCATCTTTTTCCAGTTCATCAGCTCTAAACTATAAAGAAACTTTTTTAAGATTTAAGTTACTAGCAGAAAACAGATAATTGTTCAGCAGATAAACTATTTTATTTATTTTATTTTACATTTGTTAACCGGGATGGTCCAACTGGATACATGTCCTTTTTCAGCGGAGGCCCGGGGAGAAAAGCTCCAACAGAGTTACATTGATAATTAGGTACAGTAAATGAGCTGAAAGAACTTAACAAAAACATAGGCTATTTACATACAAGTACAAGACTGCCATTACTATTTCTGAGATTACTACAAATGTAACATTAATAACATATTAGCAAGGACGGTAGGCAGTATAATGACATAGAGTTAGACAGGATACATATTTCTTTATCACAGTATACAAAGTACTTATCATCTTAGCTAGTTGTTTATGTTTTAGTTAATGGCACAGAGCTAGTCTGGGTTTGAGCAAGGACATAGCCAGTGTGACTTGAAGTGGAGTTTTAGACTATTTTTGAATTGACTTAGAGAAGTTGCAAGCGTGATGTTATTTGGGAGAGAGTTCCATATTTTGCAAGTGGTGTTGGCAAATAGCACATCACCACCTAGGTTGAGAGATTTAGTTGTTTGGACAAGGAGTCTGTTTGCTGAGCGAAGGCAGCTTAGATTGGAGTAGGGAGTCATTAAGTTTTTTAGTGCTGGGGTATTCTCAGGTTGTTTAAGGATTTTGAAGGCCTCTATGAGTTGGGACTGGTGAAGAAGGTGTGGGAATTCTATCCATCCAAGCTTTTTCAGGTTAGTACAGTGGTGTGTTCTGTAGGGTAGGCCTGTAACGAACCTGGCAATGTGATTATAGCAGGATGAGAGCTTGGCCAGATCAGATTTGTTAAGGTGAGTGAGGACAGGAGAGGCATATAGTAGGGTAGAGAGAAGGTGTGAACGGGCTGTGGCTGCCCTGGCATTCGGGGTAAGGAAGGCTTTAATTCTATATAGGGTCCCAAGTTTCTTGTTGACTGACTTAATGGCTTGGTTGATATGTATATCAAATCTGAGTTTATTGTCAATGTTTACTCCTAATAGCCTTGTATAGGTGTCTGGGGAGATGATGGTCCCATTATTGGATTTTATATGAAGTTTTCAGTCGGAGATCTATTGATTGGGTAGAAGAGAAGTAACTTGGTTTTGTTTGGATTTAAGATCAGGAGATGGTTGGCAAGCCAGTTTTCGACTTTGGTGAAGCTATGTTGGGTGGTAGTTAGTAGATTTGCAAGAGAGGCATTGGAACATATTATAGTCGAGTCATCTGCATATTGAATGCAGGTGGCTTCAGGGATGACTGTTTGGATGTCATTTATGAAGACTGAAAAGAGGAGAGGTCCTAATATGGAAACTTGAGGAACTCCTATGGTATTTGGTAGTAGGCAGGAGAGCTTGTTTTGCCACATTACTGCTTGTTGTCTCCCAGTGAGGTAAGCTTGAAACCAGTCAAGGGCTGGAGTATCTAGATACAGGGTTTTTAAAGTATATAGAAGTAACTGATGGTTTACCATATCGAAGGCTTTCGATAGGTCCAGGAAGAGAGCGGAGGATATTTTTTTATTATTCCTTCATTTTTAATATAACATATTAAATATAATTCATATTTTAATATAACATTCTTTTTGTTACACAATTCCAGAAATGTCATCAGTCCACTAGTTTCCAATGTTAAATCACAAAAAGTATTTGTCCTAATATGTATAAAAGACCACATTTCTTGAGGT
The DNA here is from genome assembly GCF_019279795.1 of Protopterus annectens. NCBI lineage: Eukaryota > Metazoa > Chordata > Ceratodontiformes > Protopteridae > Protopterus > Protopterus annectens. The sequence goes on along the minus strand of NC_056749.1, from coordinate 106,247,706 downwards.
TTAAAACCCAGAGCAGTTACCAAATTGCCCCATACATAATATCTGTCTATTACAGTGTCATTTTTGTTCTTATTCTCACAGTTGGTCTCTTCTTTTTGAAAGCAGTTTTACTTGCAATTTGTTGCTGCTGTCAGTGCTGTATATGTTTTATTTACTGCATTTACCACAAAACTAGACACTTTCTCAATTTGATCTTCTTTCCTCTTTACTTTCTGTCACTGCTGCATATGTTTTAACTGCTACATTCTTTGTAGCTACATCACCTTGTTTCTCTTTTACATGATCATCCTCAGCACTTCCAAAAAACGTATCTGCTATCTCACCCCATGAAACAGCAGAACTGTCACCTGGATCATCCTGTTCAATTATGTTTACGAGAACATCATCTGCAAGCCCTCCTGACACCAGTTCTGATATCTGCACCACTGAGCAGATGACCTCACCTTCTCCATGGAGTCAGCTAAATGCTGCTCATTTATAATATCTGCCTCAATGGAATCTTTGTTTGCATTCTGAAGCTTAGTATTAAATAACGTTTTCCTCCAAATACTTATTTTCCACCTCCAAAGTCTCAACAGTGTTTCTCTCCTCTTCCATGCTGCTGCTTCCTGCAGGACTCTTCCTGGCTGCTGTAGGAACCCTCTGGTGCCAGCTAGCAGCTCCAAAGAGTAAAGGAAGTTTCCCTGTGCCCTGACCAAATTTCCCCTTGTAGTATAAATGAAGAGGCTGCTAGCCTAGTGGGACTAGCCTGGCCAATAAAGGATAAGCAATAATATCTACATATATGTATGTATATATATATATATATATATATATATATATATATATATATATATATGTGTGTGTGTGTGTGTGTGTGTGTGTGTGTGTGTGTGTGTGTGTATCTTGTAGTAGACTTGCATTTGCATGTTTATTGGATTGGCTTTGAAGGGTTTGAAAGCAGTACTGTCAATCAGACCATCAGACAGTTAACAGGTCTGTATAACCTATCAACCTCAAACAGTTACACATTCATCCAAATGTTAACTATATTTCTTTGCCTTTTTAGCACCATATTTCTCTTAAATTTGGAATGTTTTGATCCCTTTTGATGTGTCTTTGTTGCTGACCGTAAGCACTGTTCATCAGTGGTGCAAAGTAGTAAAATACTTATGCAGGTGCTTCATGGCCAGCATGCCACTTTTGCTCAAAGTTGTACTGTTGCTCACTTATAGAAAAGAAATAGTTTGGAAAATTGTCTGGCAACCTAAGCTAGTTACCAGTCCTAATAATATTACCCATTTGTTATTGCAGAATCAAGGAAGACTTGCAGTGTCCCTGGAAGTGTATTCTTTATAACTTCTCCAAGAGTTTTGGGTTTCTAAAATCATGACAGAAATGCACCCCTTTCCTAAGTCAGGGTACAATTAGAGTTCATGAAGTTAGTATTGTTACAGTCCTTGCTGTTAGCCAAGAGCACGCTTCTCAGTATCCACAATGTACCCACAACTACCTCCTTCTATAATTCATATGGGGTTGCATGTAACTGGTAGCATATATAAGTACAACTGTAAATTCGATGTTTTTCATTAACCCTCTTGCTCCTATTACTATTAGAACTGTCTGAATATCTTTCTTCCATCTTGCTCTCATTTGTGCTTGCAAATCCTGGTATTTCATGACTTTGTGTCTCTCTTTATGAAACATTCTGCAATTACTGAGTGTAGGAATTTCAATAACTACTGTTTTTTTTCATGTACTGCTATATCTAGTCTTGCATCTATTTTCTTGACCTGTTGGTAATGGGTAACCTCATGTGATACTTCATCATATTCTATAGTGCTTTGTGGTTCACATTTCCAGTGCTTCTGACTCCTTCTGTATTGTAATGTTTATGCTATCCCCAGTGCAGCACTCTCACCAGCTCAATGCACTTATCAGTATAAGGCCCTCTGCCATGTGAGTATCACACCCAGCAACAAGATGTGCAACCATTTCCAGTTCTGTTATAAAGAACCTGCATTGTTTTATTGCTCCATCATTTTCAATGGACTTTGTAAACTGCCTTGTACATAGTCCAGTATCCTGGGCTGCCATTATGAGCCTTTCATCTTTTAGTTTCAATTCACTTCTCCTTAACCATTCCTGCATCAAATCTTCATCAAAAGTAGGTTGTTCCATGAGTACTGGCCACTGTATTTGTTGATTTCTCAAGTTTTTTTCTCTCTCATCTGATCCTTTTCCTTATATTCTCTCTTTTACTTTGGCACATTAAGTTGCTGTCTGATTTTTGTCTATTTTTAAGCCATGACAAAGGGCAAATTTCCATTACTGCTTCATACCAAAATGCTCCTGCCAAACTAAGCAAAGATGTCATCTTAGACGTCTTCTCCTCATGTTTTCAATCCTTCACTATGTCTGGATCTGATGAGGTCAGAAGATAATGTATGCAGTCCCATGTTTGCAGAACTATGCATGTAATCAGTTTTGAGGAGGCCCATACCCCCTTAAGAGACCAGTCAGTCACCCAAAAACTCTTAAGTTAGAACAGGAAGATTTATAGCTTAGACTTTATTCCTAGATGTCCAGGCAGTTTTCAATATTAGTTTTCGTCTTCTCATTTGTTCATGTTTTTCTGCCGATCTTTCATCTATTCCCAGATATTTATATACTCCCCTTGCTCAAGTTCCTTTATATCACTTTCTTTTCCAGGTTGATGTTTTCTTGGTTCTGCAGCTTTCCTTTATAAATGCTGTTTACATTTTTCAAGACCAGATGTCATTCTTATATAATTTGCGAAAGTTTTAACTACTTGATGTTGTGCTTTCAACGCCTAATCTGATACATTATAAAGTTTTAAGTCATCCTCAAAAAGTTGATGAAAAGTCTTTAAACAAGGTTGGTTTATGGGAGCCAAATTGTAACCATAGCATAATCTGTTAAGTAGACGGCTTAATTGGTTAAAGTGTAGACAAAACTGCAGCAATGAGATAGAATCCCCCTTGAATGTTTATCCTTAGGATAATAATTTGCCCTTTGTCATGGCTTAACTGCAAAGTGATTTTCCACTGTTTCATGGCCGCTGTAATATAACTGATCAATGTAGGGAATATCATATACATCTGTAAGCATTCCTTTATCCATGAATATGGGGTGCTGTCAAATGCGTTTTTATAATGTAGCCATGCCATACTTGGATTTTTTTCCCATTTTAATAACTCTATTATGGCTTTATTTATCAAGAAATGATCCTTTGCTCCACGTGAGTTTCTTCTGTTACCTTTTTGTTCTATTACTATACTTGATTGTTTTCTAAATGACTATAAACTATGTCTGCATCAGCGTCTGTATAACATTTGGATATTGTCAGAAGGCACGTTATTGGTATATAGTTCTTAGGATGGCTCTCAGGTACACTTTTAATGAGATGTGCCATTTTTCCTGTTGTTAACCATGTTGGCATCTGTTTAGGATGCACGTGTAAATAATTCTACTCAGGGCTAAATCTTTGTGAAAATATGTTAATGCTTTTATCCAGAAGTTAGCTACTTCATCTGAGCCTGGGGTTTTTCAATTAGGGGCTTTCCTTAATTATGTTTCAGTTTCTCTGGCATTCCATCTCATATCCTATTTCATCACATTTCGTGTCTTCAACATTAGAGCACCATACACTTTCGTATCTTTGTTATGTTCAACAGGGTCTTCGTAAATATTTCTCCAAAGTGTGCCTAATTCTTCTTTTTGGTGGTCTTGCTATTCCTTTTATTTTGTTTCCCAATTCTCTATAAAACCTTTTTGGGTCTTCAAAGAATTATTTATTTATCTGCATGCTTTCTAAGTTTTGCTGCCTGCACTGATAGTTTTAGGTCACTGTTGGCAATATTGGCTGACAAATCTGACTCTGCTTTAATAATGTGTGTTGCTTTTACAACTTCTATCTTCCTAAGTACTTTGATCTGTTTCATTTTCTTCTGTCAGTGATACTTCTTATCTTAATTCCTTTATCGTTTTCTCGATTTGATGCTTCTATGGCGGCAGTCTACTTTTTCCTTTCCTTTCCTTATTTTTTGCAATATAATTTTGTGGAAACAATTTATCCCTTATTAGTTTATCTGTACAGTAATATATCCTAGTCATTCCTGTTATATCACATGAATAGTCCTAATTACTGTGTTAATTTGATTTACTAGTCTGCTAACATTTTGCATCTTATTTACTTTCTGTAATCTACTTCTTTCATCTATTTTTAATATTGCCATCCATCTCTTAGATCAAGCAGGTCTTCCCTTAGATCACTTTCTTCAGGACTGAGAGCATTTTCTTTGTTGTCTATTTCCTGTGAGGATTCAACAGAAAGTTCCAAAAAATCATCTGGGTTTTCAATGACAAATGACCAATGACTATGGAAATACACTGATGGCAAATGAATGCTCTGCAATCTGTGTTTAACACAATCATTGGGCAAAGATGAATCAAGAACAGAACCCAATAATTGTTCTCAGTGTGAATCCATACCTCTGTTCAAATGTAAACATTCTAAACCTGACAGCCTGAATTAACATCCAGTCCATTCCTAAGATAATACACAATACCAATCAGATGTCACAGTACGAGAGAAGACTTGAAGTACCTCTGAGAATCTATTATGCCCATAGGAATGAATTGGTGATTTCTGAATGGTCTAAAATGAAAGCTGAATATAGTCATTGGTCAAGAAAAAGTCAGGAATATAATCTAGGACTGAAATAATATTTAAAACTTTCACAAATTGCTCCATATGTGCTCCTGCTATTCTCAATCAGAATCCAAAGTCATGTTTAAATGGAAATATTTTAAACCTTGCTATTAATCAGTTTTTTTCTGGGTGACTGTTTAATTAGACTTGTTTGCAAATTCTGGAGTGTTACTTTCATGGTAAAAAGATGCTCACCACAAAGAATTGTGGCATCTAATTAACTCTAGTCAGTACCATCCAACATTCTGCATTACAGTGGTCATTTATCCTATTACTACTAGTCTTACAGTGGTCATTCACCTTGTTACTATTAGCTTTACAGCGGTCATTCACCCTGTTACTATTAGCTTTACAGCGGTCATTCACTCTGTTACTGTTAGCTTTACAGCGGTCATTCACCCTGTTACTATTAGCTTTACAGTGGTCATTCACCCTGTTACTATTAGCTTTACAGTGGTCATTCACCCTGTTACTATTAGCTTTACAGTGGTCATTCACTCTGTTGCTATTAGCTTTACAGCGGTCATTCACTCTGTTACTATTAGCTTTACAGCGGTCATTCACCCTGTTACTATTAGCTTTACAGAGGTCATTCACCCTGTTACTATTAGCTTTACAGTGGTCATTCACACTGTTACTATTAGCTTTACAGCGGTCATTCACCCTGTTACTATTAGCTTTACAGCAGTCATTCACTCTGTTACTATTAGCTTTACAGCGGTCATTCACCCTGTTACTATTAGCTTTACAGCGGTCATTTACCCTGTTACTATTAGCTTTACAGCGATTATTCACTCTGTTACTGTTATCTTTACAGCGGTCATTCACCCTGTTACTATTAGCTTTACAGCGGTCATTCACCCTTTTACTATTAGCTTTACAGCGGTCATTCACTCTGTTAGTATTAGCTTTACAGCGGTCATTCACCCTGTTACTATTAGCTTTACAGCGGTCATTCACTCTGTTACTGTTAGCTTTACAGTGGTCATTCACTCTGTTACTATTAGCTTTACAGTGGTCATTCACTGTTACTATTAGCTTTACAGCGGTCATTCACCCTGTTACTATTAGCTTTACAGCGGTCATTCACTCTGTTACTGTTAGCTTTACAGCGGTCATTCACTCTGTTACTGTTAGCTTTACAGCGGTCATTCACTCTGTTACTATTAGCTTTACAGTGGTCATTCACTGTTATTATTAGCTTTACAGTGGTCATTCACCCTGTTACTATTAGCTTTACAGCGGTCATTCACTCTGTTACTGTTAGCTTTACAGCGGTCATTCACTCTGTTACTGTTAGCTTTACAGCGGTCATTCACCCTGTTACTATTAGCTTTACAGCGGTCATTCACTCTGTTACTGTTAGCTTTATAGCGGTCATTCACTCTGTTACTGTTAGCTTTACAGCGGTCATTCACCCTGTTACTATTAGCTTTACAGCGGTCATTCACTCTGTTACTATTAGCTTTACAGTGGTCATTCACTCTGTTACTGTTAGCTTTACAGCGGTCATTCACTCTGTTACTATTAGCTTTACAGTGGTCATTCACTCTGTTACTGTTATCCTCAGATTTTTCTCCTCATTTCATGCACTTGACAAATGCATGCCCAGTTTGTAACCCTACTTGGGGTTCTTGCTTCTAGAATATAGAGCATTATATTTCTTGATATTGTACCAAAAATCTCTCTCCTTTTTTCCGTCGTTTTGTTATCTACTGTTTTTTTCTGTCCTGTCCACCTTCCAACCAATGGAAATGCCACCCCCCATACCACTTACTGCCTATTCATTCCTCATTATGGAGTGGGAGAAATTACCTCCATATCCCACACCACTTACTGCCTATTCATTCCTCATTATGAAGTGGGAGGTCAACATGAGGAGGGTGTCACCAGGCACTCATCAGAGGGCAGTTTGTTTTGCCCAGTCATTTCACCTGTACATACCTGGATATCTTCAAGAGTGAGCAGTGAGCCTTTGTAAGACAGTGTCATGTAATTCTGCAGATGATATGTCCCCTTAGAAGATCAGAGCCCCTTCTTCAGGTAACATATCACATAGAAAGGTTTTCCCCCTTTATAAGTAAGTGTCTCCACTTAATCTTCAGTCTTCACCATGAATCAGAGATGGAGTATGCACCCTGGGATATCTTCCTCTAACCCATCTCCAAGGGAAGGCATGCATACAACTGCTTCATTACTTTTCCCCCAGATGGTTCCTCCAGTGCTTCAACTGCTAATGAAACGGAGATTCCTTGGGTGACAGTCAGAGCTTTTTCCCCCAGTTTCTGTCTTATTATATTAATAAGTTTGAATTTACCTACATCTGGCTACTTATTTTCTATATGTCTACCACCTTGCTTAGTTTTGTATGGTCAGAGAACACATGCATAATTTAATATCACATAAAAGCAGACTAAAACGTACCAATTCCAGTGCCAATTTCTTCAGTAGCCATTAGCATTTGCCAGGAATGGTCATCTGGAAGCACTACTGCTGTGTGCCCTATTGGTCATTTCCAGGTACACCTCAACAGTCCAGGTTGTACTTCATTTAGCACAGGTTTGACTCTTGTCTGTGGACCAGTGCTGAATTAGTTTTAAATGACACACTGTTGTCACTAATACAGTGAAAACATGCAGTTGTTTGTGCTACACATTACTATGATGTAAGAATGGTACAACGTTGCTCTTTGTTCTAACATTAGGGTCTGATTCATGTTTGTAGTCCACACAACCACCAAGTAACTGAAAGTGATTCATGAACCAACACATCCCATCACATTTCCTGCCTATTAGGTAAACTTACCGGACATGGAGTTTTCACGTTGGACTTCAAGCTGATTTTATGGCTTTATAATTTTTTTTTTTTTTTTTTAACATTGCTTGCCAAAATTCCAAAATCAGTTGAAATGGTAAGTTAACATCTACACTAATTATTCAAGTCTGTTTGTTGTGTAGGAAAGACCCATTCAGCAAAAACTTGTTTATTTTTATTTATTTTATTTTAATTGTAATGGTAAAAGAACATAACACAGGGATTCATTTTCAGCCATGACATAGTTACCTTTAGTAGTGAAAAATATTATATTATAATACGTGCAAAATGTAAAAGATCCACAGCATGGTAAAGTACAAATGTCAAATGAAAGGAAACATTATTGCATCCAAAGGGTTAGAAACACAGTAGGTTAGCTCATTGTTTTAACTGATTGTGTTTCTAACAAAATGAGTTAACTGTATCAAGCTCTTCTTATTAATCACATTAGCTTTTGTTTCACTATGTTTTAGGAGATCACACTAGTTGTTATGGAAGGGGGTTAATGAAGCAGTGATATTCAAAGATCTAAGATTAATTCATTTTCTTATTCTGCAAAACTGCAACATGGTTTGGAATCTGCACAGAAGCAGAAAAGCTCATTTAGCAAGACACTTTACTCAGCAATTGAATGTAGAAAAGAGTCTGCTGGAAATTCCAGGCTAATTTATAAAATCATGGAACTCAACACCACCACCCCAGTTCGCTTCAGACTGCCACCCAATAGTATAATGTATTCCTTAGATCCTCCACCCACGTTATCGACAGATATTCTCATCTACTGCATTCTCAAACTACAGGCCAATTGCCCTCCTCCCTCCCATAGCCAAGATTCTTGAAAAATGCATACACAGACAACTCCTCAACTGTCTACTAAGCAATAATCTCCTATCTGCATCTCAACATGGCTTCAGATCAAAACACAGTACAACCACTGCTATTGTTAGTTTTACAAACTTAGTCAACTAGCTTAAAAATGACAACCAGCTAGTCTGGTCTATATTTCTTGATATGGCTAAGGCCTTTGATACAGTATTCCACCAAAGGCTACTAAATGAGCTAGCTACCTTAAACCTAACCCAGCCAGCCCTCTTCTGGTTTCTCAGCTACTTAACTGACCGCCAACAGGCAGTTAAGTGGCAAAATGAACTCTCTACCCTATTACTGGTCTCAGTAGGAGTACCCCAAGGCTCATTTATCAGTCCATTGCTGTTCACATATTCACCAACAGGCTCAGCACAGTCACCCAGCATGCAAGCATCATTCAATATGCAGACTCCTTTCTCATATGTTCAGCTCCCTCCCTACCAAAACTCCTACAAACAACCCAACAATCTTTCCAACACATTGAAAAATACCTCTCAGACTCTCAACTCATACTCAATCCAAATAAAACAAAGCTTATTCTCTTTACTAATAGCAAAGTTCCTGATAATTCTCCCCTCCCTTCACAATCTACTCAGTCAGTAAGGCTAAAGATGAACCTGTCCAGCACACCAAACTCCTTGGAGTCATAATTGACAACAACGTAAAATTTGTCAAGCACCTCCACATTAAGCTAAGCTCACTATACAGAGTCAAGACATACCTAACAGAGGCCACTAGACATTCCATTGCTAGGATGCATCTACACTCTACCCTTCTATATGCCTCACCAATATTCACTAATCTCAGAAAATCAGATTTAAACAAACTGGAGTCCTGCTATAACAAAATCACAAGAATCACTACTAACCTCCCTTAAATATCACATCACTGCACAGCACTTCATAAAATAAATTGGATTGAACTACCCAATCTCCTATCCCTCAGCCAACTAACTTTCGTTCAGTCCATCTTCTATCATCCAGACAACTGTTTAGCACTCAAGAGTTTAGTGCCGACCTACTCAAAAGGCAGGCCACAAAGATCCTCCAACAAACTACTACTCAAAGTAACTAAATCTAATAATAGTTACGGTGCCTCTCTATTCTCCGACCAAATATCTAAGTCCTGGAATTCCATGCCTCAGACAGTACTAAATTCTAGCAACACATCCAAATTTAAACTACTACTTAAGGAGCACCTAACTCAAAACTGGTGCAATGAAAAAAACTCGAGGCACACCACGACAAATGAAGCCGACCTGATGACAACCTTTTTATTCACACAAAGAGCACAGAACAATGGCCAGTAAGCACTTTCACGGTTCTCTGAACACTTCTTCAGACTTAAAAAGTACTCCTTTTATAGTACATCAATATAAAGGCAGGTTTAACCAGCTTGCACCAATCAAAATCATCCCACTACATCGTTAATTAATGCAGTAATCAAAATTCAATTAAGTCATCTCTGCCTAGTAATGCTTACAATACTGAAGAATGTAGTGTGTCATCACATAACAATGCATATAGAAATCATATGCAAATGTGTGCATGCAATAAAAACAAACATATATATATATATATATATATATATATATATATATATATATATATATATATATATATATATATACACACTAACTAATAAAATGTGCATAGAAAATATATATAACAAGATACAACCATTGACATATAAAATATGGGAATTCATATAAATGTCCTACATCTAAAAACATGTTTATTCTAACCATTTAACATTCATAATGTCAGTAAAATTTCATTACCATAAAAATCTGCTATTCCATATAAAAACTACTATTCCATAAAAACTTCATACTCATGTATATATAAAAACATGTATTCATAATTATGTACCAAGGTAATAAATAGGGGTCTGCCCATTAAAAGTGACTAGTGAGTAAGGGGTCTATCTTTAAGGAAGGGTTTCAGTGAAACCCTATCATTTAGGCCGTGTAACCTATCTGCTTGTAACCTCAGGATCCATCTAGCTTCCTGCTTCTCAGTCTGGTTCCTGACATCACCTAACTTCGCTGTTTTGTATATTAATTCCATCACCGTAAACAGAAACGTATGTGTTGTATCTGTATGCATTACATGTCTTGCAAGAGCATTGCTCTCATCTTCTCTACTGATGGCATAAATGTGTTCCCCTCACACGCTCTCTCAGCATTCTATTGATTTTGCCAACATAGAAGCAACTGCATTTCTGACATACAGCTAGATACACGAGATCCCTTGTCTTACAGTCTGCATATATCTTAAAAGAAAATACACGACCTGTGTCAGGGTGAATAAATTCCTTGCTCCCAGACATGAAACTGCAATGGTTGCATGACCTACATGGAAACATCCCTACTCTGACAGATCTGGTCTTATCCCTTCCAGTCTTCTCACAGCACAATATCCTTTTCAATGACTGAGTATTCCTGTATGTAAGATTCGCTGTATTCCCTGCTGCTTCTCTGACTTTACTGTCCAAAGTGAGTATGTGCCAGTTATTGTGAATGATCTCCTTAATCTTTCTACTATTGTTTGTATAGGGTATCACTATCTTATTGATATTATCAGTACCTCTGGTTCCATTAGTCTTTGTACATAATCTCTCTCTATTCCTCTTAATGTATGGTTTACCTGTGGTGTCCCTTCTGGTCACAGTCTCATCACGAATATCATCAGTTTCATAGCTATGGTACCCTCTCTCCTTAAATTCATTCTAACCTGAGCTGAAACACAGAATCTTCACTGGTGAGCCTGGAGGCCCTTAGGGCCTGACCTTTAACTATATTTCGGTAGATGTGTGGAGGGTGCATGCTTGTGCAATGTAACAATGCATTCTTCCTACAAGTCTTCCTAAACATCTCTGTCTTTATCCCTTCATCTTGTTTACATACTAACACATCTAGAAATTCTATCTCTTTCTTGGACCAATTCCCTGTAAAAGAGAGAAAAGTTGTAGTGCCATTTATATACTCTATGAAACTTTTTAAACTATCCTCATCACCCCTCCAAACCAAAATAAATAATCTACAAAGTGTTTATAGTATTTGATCTGAGTTGTGTACTGTGTATTCTGCTTCACATAGGTATCCTCCCAATACGCCATTACCAAATTGGCATAAGAATTGTTGCACGGAGTCCTCATCACTACACCTTTCAATTGTAGAAAATAGTTGTCATCATATATAAAGACATTGTTTTTCAAGATAACATCCATGAGCATTGCACATCTAATGATCAAATCTCTTGTTATACTTTTCTCTATTAGGAACAACCTCATATATTCAACACCTGTTTTATTCGGTATACTAGTAAAGAATGAGGCGACATCTAAAGTAACTAACAAATCTGAGGATATATCACCTCCTGTTGTCACATACTCTGTCAGAGTTTCCAAGAAAAGCTGAGTATCTGTAATCACTGTTGTTGTCGCATTGACTACTGGAATCACAGGTTTCTCGATCAAAAATTACTTATACAGCTCAAAATCTATAACATTACATATAAACATATCATATAATGTGCTATGTACATCTTTTATAATCCTATCTAACTGTACAGTATTCAAATTCAGATAGGTCCCTTGCTCTTCCAATAAGTCACTCATTTTACGTGCATAAACATTTCTGTCCATTAGAACAATAGCTCCGCCTTTATAGGCGGGTCTAATAACAATCCTTCATTGTCTGGGAGAGTCTTGAGTGCTTCTCTTTCCCCGACATTCAAATTGTAAAAACATCTCTCCTATCAGCTCTACCTCTCCCCAATAAGTCCAGTAAATCCCCCTCACAAGCTTTCTCAAACACCTCTAACAAGGGATGTAACTGTGGTGTAAAAGTGGATGGTTTTCTAAAACTTGTAGTTACATTACTCACATTACCACCATATAACATGTTTAAGCTAACTTTCCTCGTGAATAATTTAATGTCCAACATTAATTCAGTACAACAAATGCTCTTGGCTGGGATAAACGAAAGTCCTTTATTTAAAAGTCCCCTTTCTGTTTCATTTACAACATAACTGGAAAGATTAATCACTAAGTCCGACTCAACGGTAGCAATATCTTTTTCTGGAACTCCAGCCTCTCTTCCGATGACTTGCATTTCCTCATCCTCGATTGAGGGCTCCATGCTTGCTTCTGAAATGCTCGGAAGGTCAATGGAAAAGGACAAAATGGAGTCGGAACATCTGACATTGTCGCTATCTCGTGTATCGGTTTCTCCTTCCTGTGAACATCCTGGACAATGGAAATGTCTCTATTTTCACCTCGTGAGCCTTCTCATGTACTTTCTGTAGATCCAAAAGCACATCTGTTCACATCAATGCTCTCCTCTCTCTCTCACTGACGGGTGTATCAGCTGTCATAGTAGGAAGTAAGGTTGCTGCTCATGATTGGTTGATGTTTGTGGGTTGGCCGGAATCTCTGCCTCTCATTGGTTCCCGTGGTCATGAGAAGACATTCCACTTTTAGAAGTCCAAAAAGTCTCTCTCAAGTTTTTTCTTTTTCGCCTGCATTAATTTGTTTTCAAGTAGTGCTAAGTGTGTACTTAGTTCTAACAAATAAATCATTCATTTCGATCACTGAAAGGGCAGTCACTAGTTCTTGCTGTGTCCTATTTGCTTCATCCTTAAGCCCTCTCTTAATGTCCATATACTGCTCAATGAGCAGACGCATATAACCACAGCTTGTTTCAATATTCAGTTGTTGCCATTTAATTAGCAACTCTGGATATGTGTTGTCAAAGGTGGGCATCTTTAAAATTCGCAGAGCTCTAGGTACTACCTTAAAGCAGAGGCAATCCTCCATGTGCTTCCTCTGCCATTGTGTACGTTTATCCAAAGTATTTTCCAGCTTCCTGGTAAGTTGTATCACATTTATATTGTGCACAGTGTTGTTACCTTGATCAGCGTTAGCTGTTCATTCAGTCCTGGTCAATTTCAATAATGGATTAGTCTCTGCTTTCAAAAGTCTTAAAAAAGACACATCCTCTTTCTGTTTTGACTCAAAACTGGCTTTGCTCCTGCATTAATCCAGGCTGATCAGTCTGTCCTTCCTTGTTCTTGCAACCAGAATATCTCTTCCCTTACTAAAGTCTAACATCCAAACTATCCCTTCTCTCATGGAATTTCAATTTCTCTCTACCTGTCTCAGTCTCATTACTGTTCCTATTCTAATCTGTCTATGTAAAGCTTCCTACAGTTTCATCATATTCCCTCCTTGTGGAATTCCAATTTCTCTCTACCTGTCTCAGTCTCATTACTGTTCCTATTCTAATCTGTCTATGTAAAGCTTCCTACAGTTTCATCATATTCCCTCCTTGTGGAATTCCAATTTCTCTCTACCTGTCTCAGTCTCATTACTGTTCCTATTCTAATCTATGTAAAGCTTCCTATAGTTTCATCATATTCCCTCCTTGTTGTATTTCACCTCAGTATTCCCTTAGCTATCACTGTTTGGAACGAGTAACACTAGCATAGCAACAATCAGCCATATTCTTATTCATATACCATACATGTATCTCATAAATATTTACCACCAAAACCATGATATTGATCTACTGATCAGTCATTTCTCTATGATGGTACAATCTATTTTGTGCTAGTTTGTTAGCTTTCTTTTTTTTTTCCACTTTATATTACTCTCAGTTTTTATTGTTTATATATAAACTATTTACTACCTATATTTACCAAAGTTTTATTTATTTATTTTTCATTTATTGACCGGGCTAGTCCAGCTGGATATATGTCCATTTTCAGTGGAGGCCCGGGGAGAAAAGCTCCACAAATTACAACAACATAAAAGGTCAAGACAAAGACAATAACAGTATAATTTGGTGCATAAGAAGTTTTAACAATTATAGTACAAGCCTAAGATTATATATTTTATATTTCAGTAGGAAAAAGGAAAAAATTATCTACGAATAGATGAATAAGACTAATACATTTGTATTAGAAATGGTATAGTACAAATCTTTATAACATATTACAAAATTAGATACACCTAGTAATTTATGATAAGAGATACTAAGGTCTCACAAAAACCTAAGAAAGAAAAACACTAGAGATCAATAGATAGAGTATAGAAGAACAGCAAACAAGGACGGATTTCTAGTGTTATTTAACACATAGGTTTTTATACTATATGAAGGTGTTTGATCATTCCACAGTATATACTTATTTACATGAGAAAAAATCCTAAGGAAGGTTAAGCTCACTAAAAATTAGAGAGACAACACAAGATCATGATCATGGGAGGCTAGGAATTGTGGGAGTCTAGTTAATAGTTAGGTACTTAGTCTGTGTTAACACAGGGGCATATTCAGTGTGATTTGAGATAAGGTTTAAGCTTGCTTTTAAATAAGCTGACAGAGGATATTGAGGTTAGCTGGCTTGGGAGGATGTTCCAGGCTTTACCTACTGTATTGGAGAACAAGGTGTCACCAGCTAAGTTGTTGGATTTTGATATTTGTACAAGTAGGTTATTAGCTGAGCGTAAGGTCTTGAGGTTATTATAGGGGATGACTAGGGATGTAAGTATGGGTGTATTTTGAGGTAAATACAGGATCTTATGGGCTACTATTAATTGATTGAAAAGTATTAAATTTGGCTGCTCTAACCATCCTAACTAATTCAGATTGATACAGTGATGAGTTCTATAGGAGGACCCAGCTGCAAATCTGGCAATATTGTTGTAGGAGGATGTAAGTTTACTCAGATTACTTCTGCATATTTTGGTATAGATAGGGGAGGCATAGAGCAAGGTAGAGATGAGGTGGGTACGAGCAATAGTAACCCTGGCTGGAGGTGTAAGAAAGGGTTTTATTCTATAGAGGGAACCTAGTTTCTTGTTTACTATTTTTATGGTGTTATTAATGTGAGGTTCAAAGGACAAGTTGTTATCTATTAGTACCCCGAGTAGTTTGGTGGTTGGTTCAGGAGATATTATAGTTCCATCATTTGAAGTTATAGTAAAGTTAAGTAGGGAGGTTCTGTGGGTGGGGGTAAACAGTAGCATTTTTGTTTTTTTGGGGTTAAGGATAAGACGTCTTTGTAGGAGCCAGTTTTCAACTGTACTAAAGGTCATTTGGGTTAGTGACTGAAGTTCTGATTGAGAAGCAGCTGCGCATATGAGTGTGGAGTCGTCAGCGTATTGGATACAGTCAGCTTGAGGAATTACAGAATGAAGGTCATTTGTAAAGATGGAGAAGAGTAATGGGCCTAATATAGATCCTTGCAGATCTATATTATAAGTTATATATTATTGATTGTATTGTTTGTAATGTGTTTTTGTAATGGAGCTTTTCTCTCCAGGCCTCTGTTGAAAAAAGGACACTGGACCAGTCGGACATCCCCAGTAATCAAATATAAAATAAATAAAATAAATAAATACTCACCAAGGCCTTGGATGAGGGAAAGTCAGTACATACAGCTTACCTTGACCTACTCAAGGCCTTTGACACAATCCCCCAGTCAGGCATCATCAAAACACTAACACAACATAGTGTTAATCCCTATCTAGTCTGATGGGTGGTCAACTAGCTCACAGCAGACCTGTCACTAGTGGTGTTCTCCCAGGGATCTGTCCTAGGACCCCTACTGTTTAGCGTATACTTCTCAGAGGTCCAGGCAAAGGCAAAGGGCCTGTGGCTGACCAAGTTTGTGGATGACTGTAAGTTGGGTGCTGTCATTGACTCCCTAGTTGATGTTATCATACTGCAAGAGGGTCTCACAGCTACACATAACTGGTGCCAAAGTCATGGCCTTAAGTTAAAACACAGCCCCTGCTGATTACCACATCAACGGCAACCCCTAAGCACACAACCTGTGGTGAGAGACCTGGGTACTCAGGTTGACAACAATCTCACATTCGACCATAATGTGGCAGTGATGGTCAGAAAAGCCTTTAAGTTAGTTCATCTCATAAGTAAATGGATTGCATCCAGAAAAAAGGAGGTGATTGCCTCTCTGTACTCCTTCCTTATTAGACCTATAATTGACTATAACATCCCGTTTGGTATGTACCTCTCCAAACACCTGTACCAAATGGAAAGGCCACAGAAATACCTCACAAAGAGAATCCATGGCCTCCAACACCTATCCTATGCAGACAGGCTTAAATCACTATCACTCTATTCGGTATCATACAGATTGCTCAGAGATGATCTGTGTCTCGCTTACAAGACAATATCAGACCCTGCCCTACTAGCGATGCTCCATATCCATATGTCTAACTCCTCACACATTACCTGCTCAATAGGCCTAAATCTAATATACATCAACAAAACCTGCTGGAGAGACAGGTTTGTCTCCCAGAGGCTGCCCCATCTCTGGAATGGACTTGCCATACATGTCAAACAGAGTACCTTACTGACCCTCTTCAAGTGCAACTTTGATGAGTGGATGGTAAACCATAAATTTATCCCAGGGGTTCCACCTTTGTCCCTCATTGACAGGTGCGACAGGTGCTGATTGAGGTTTTATTTGAGGGGATAAACTCTTGGCTAGGCTTGTAAGGGCCCCAGGGCCATTAGCTTAGTAACCTCCTATGATCTTATGATCTTATGATTCTAGCTACAAAATCAGCTGTAAGCAAGCCTTCTCCATCTGTGTCCTACGCCCTGAGCCTTAAGTCTGAGATGCTTTCCCCAAAATTAGGAAACCTGAATCTCTACCTGACTTTAAACTCTCCCTTCTCACTCAGTTTAGAGCTTAAACAAGATGTTTGTTCTTGCTTTTTCTCCTTCTGTTATCCTTTATTCTAATCTTTCTCAGTGGTTTTCTCTTCTTCACATTATCATCCTTTGGCCTTCTTAACTGTTGGATTATTTGCTGGTAAAAAAAATTGCATAACATTGTCTTATTTCTAATTTGCCATTTAATATATTTTTCGTGTATTTCTTAATTTTATCTTCTTTTTTATAACTTTCTACTTTTATTTTAAAAGTAAAATTCCAAGGTATTATAATTATATGTGTTGATATGTTAATAAAACTATTATATTTCCATATGTAGTAATATCAGCTAATCTATGCCTTTTTAATTCTAAGCCTATTTTTGCTCTGTGTATTTATGTTTTCTTTCCAGGTTATTGCTGAAATGGGTTCCTTTATGCATCAATCAACTACCATGGTAAAAATAAATATATAAATACATACATAAAATAAACTTTCTCATAGCTTATTCCTGGAATATTTCAGGAGTCATGCGATAGGCTGAGTCTCTCTGCTGAGACATGATAAATACGTTCAGAGGACCACCTATGAATTTATACTCCTTTGCTGTTGGGACTTCCAGGGGTATCCTGGACGATCCATCAGCGTTACCATGGTGATTTGTTCTCTGGAAAAGGATCTACCTCCACATCCTGGCAATAACAGTAAGGGGAATTTCCCTGCATGGGTTTAAGATGGAGTTCAATGACTGGCAGTTGGTTTCAATGATAAACTGTCTGTTACACAGATATTATTTGAAATGCTTGACACCCCAGTACCTGGCTTAAACCTAATGGTCGATCTATTCATAGTTCCTCTTGGCATGTATTAAGGATCATGATTCAAGAGCAACTGGATATTTACTGCCATCTTTTATGATGTGCTCCATCACTCTGCCTGTGCCATATGATGACTATCACAGGCTATCTTCACTAGCAGGCATGGATCACAGTGTGTAAGTACAGTGTCCAAAGTGACCACCTCTTTAGCCTTCTGGAAATACCAGACACACTGTTTCTTCCATTGCCAGTCCTTTCTTATCTGTAACAATGTATTTGGGAGGTGATAAAGTAAGAAATGACTGCATTAATTTAGAAATCTTAAGAAAGATCACAGTGGTGAACTTTGCTGTGGTTTCATGGCATCTATCCTTCCACTTGTGCAGGCCTAGCAAACCAGTGCTGTGGCCACAGTATACCTGGTTTCAAAAATTCACATTTGAGTCATTGTACTTGAACATTTTAATCTGCTAACCTCTGTAGAACAATCTTAAGAGCTTTTTAAATGTGCCAGTGTCATTCATCCTGTCATAGTAATGTTATTTAAACAGCGCTGTATACAGGATCTCCTTGAAATATCTGATCCGTGGCTGTCTGCCAAAGTGCCAGTATTGCTGCCACTCCAAAAACAAGCTAATTGTACTGGTATAGTCTGTTGTGAGTATTTATGGGGAAGACCAACTTGGAGGCTTTCTCAGTTTCTGTCTTCAGACCAAATCCACCTTACAAAACTGTTGTCTCCAAGAGAGATTTACACAAATGTTCTCAGTACTTTTGTTTTTTTCTCCCTCCAGAATGTTGCTTGCCCAACAGCTTCAATGCTGACACCAAATTTGCCCATTTGGTCTGGGGCAATGGCAGCCAGACACTCCTGGGTTTAGCAAGAGCCATACAGTCCATTCATTCCCATCTAGGAGTCCTGATCAGCTCTTGTTTCTTTGGCGAGACTCAGGTAGTAGGGAGCAGGGCTTGGGAGATACTCTAAACTCTCATTGGATGTACCCTCTCCTTCCTTGGAGGTGCTGTTAGAGCTGCTATTGCAGTCCCCAAGTGGAAACATGCCTCTGTGTGCTTCATGCTGTATTCCCCTTGGCTTGATGCTGCTATGCATCATGATTTTGCAGACTGCACCGGTTCATTACCTGTTAGGTAAGAAGTGCTCCCAGTAGATTTGACAAGCAAAGCCACCTCCCTGATTCCCTCCCACCACCTATGATGGGTGGGGTGACAGCAGCCACTGACTCACATCCTCCACAGCCAACTACTGCTGGAACCTGAGCTGCTAACTGTACTTGGGTCAGCTGTTATGTAGTCAGGGCTTAACTGATCCATGCTACAAAGATGGCTAAATGTTCTCAGTCTTAGTTAATGTTTTCCTCACAGGATTCACCCAGTAGCTTTAGTTTCTGTGCTTAACTGGCATATCTGCTTCTCTCTAGATGCAAGAGCTAGGCATCTCTGGATTGGCTAGAGCACTGTAGCCCTTTTGTTCCCATCTGAAAAGTCTTATCAGCCTATTTGTTCCCCTGAGAAATGGGAGCCAAATTATAAGGAGTAGGACAGTCTGTCAAGCTCACAGAGCCTCTCTTCAGTCACCTCTAACTGGTCCCTCATAGGCTGTTTGCAGACTCAAAATGGCTGTCAGTCAGGGACAGAAATGCATTTTACTACACATCTCCCCTGATTTAGCGGCACAACTCTCCTGCAGCACAAGGATTTATAGCTGCTACTGCAAGTGATCAGCTACTGTTCATTAAATGTTGCTAATACAGTAAGTCAAAGCACCTCCTCCCTGCCCTCCACCTAAATGGATAAGCTGGCAAAAGCCACTCCACTCTCCAGCCACTGTAAATCCCATGCCACTAGTCGAACACAGGTCATCTGAGCTGTAGTGAGAGCTTTATCCCTCTATGCAGCAGGGTCGGGCAAAAATTTCCTCAGTCTTGGGCAATTTGTTATTTTTCAGTTTGTAAAAATGGGGTTGAGTCACTTTGAAAACCTGCAGAGCAACACAGTTCATTCTTTCATGGCTATGGAGGCCATCAATGTAACCCACAGGTGCTAGTCAACATTTGGCAGAATTCCAGGAGCTTCCATCCTACCAGCACCATTTCTACCTTCTTGTGGAGTTTATGTGGGATATGATGAGCCTTTTGGAAGTTGGGTATAGCCTCTTCTTTCAAGACAGTGCTTGAATGTGCTATTTCCACCTTGAACTATAGGTGCGACAGTTTTTTTTTCCAGCTGGTGCAGTTGTTTAAATATTTCTTCAGTGACCTGCAGCTAGCCATTTTATTTCTTAAACTGCTGTGTTTTTTATTTATTTCATTTTATTTTCCTAATAAAGTAAGTGCTTTTGTCGGTGTACTCCACCAACTTCATCAGACAAATGGCATAACATGTAGTTGCAGTTTAAATACTTTCAAACTGCCATATCAATTACACAAATAAAACCATTTTTTTTTAAATTAAAGAGATATTCCTAGAAAAAACATTTTGCAACACAGAACGCCAAAGTGGGAATAAAAAACTACAGTACTAGCACTGTAATATAGTTAAATATAAATTAATTCTTTACATTAGCAAAACATTGCAAAGACTTTATCATAAATAGAAACAGAAAAATATAGAAGAAAAAAAAAAAAAAAAATATATATATATATATATATATATATATATATATATATATATATATATATATATATATGGTTAAAAACAGAAAAATATATGGTTAAAACCAGTCGACCAGTGTGACAACAGTATTACCTAGTCAAAGTTTTTGTCCCTTCTCTGTATACCTATTTGTGTCCTAAAATTCTTCGTCCAAAAACTTTGATGCGAACCAACACCAAAAACTATATATCTGGCGCTAATCCACTATGCTTATGTTTAAATGAATTAAGTTGGAAATTTATAGGCGTTGTTAGAGCCCAAACACAATACTTTAAGAAGACTTACACCATATATTGTGATTCTAAAGATGCACCAGAGAATACACTAAAAACTGCAAAGTGCATAATGTAACTTGTGCTATAAATGTAGTTGTGTTAATAATGTTATTAAATTAAATTAAACAAGCCATAGTTAGAATAGCCTTATCTATTTAAAGCCTTAAGTTTGAGAAGTGTTTCCTGTTTTTAACCATATATATATATATATATATATATTTTTTTTTTTTTTTCTTCAATATTTCTTCTGTTTCTATTTATGATAAAGACTTTGCAATGTTTTGCTAATGTAAAGAATTAATTTATATTTAACTATATTACAGTACTAGTAAAAATCTGCGGTGATGGTGCTGCAGTAACGTTGTCACCTCACAGTAAGACGTTGTCCTGTTCGATTCTCAGCTAGAGCGTCTTCTGTGTGGAGACATGCGTGAATGGGCGTACCTTCGTTGAAGGTTGTGCGTCAGGGCCGGCAACTCGGCATGTAAAAATCTACTGCCAATCATTAGCGGACTGGAGTTCCACTGCGGTGACCCCTAACCGGGAAAAGCCGAAATACACAACAACAGTACTAGTAATGTATTTTTTTATTCCCACTTTGGCGTTCTGTGTTGCAAAATGTTTTTTCCTGGGAATATCTCTTTAATTTTTAAAAAAAATGGTTTTAATTGTGTAATTGATATGGCAGTTTGAAAGTATTTAAACTGCAACTACATGTTATGTCATTTGTCTGATGAAGTTGGTGGACTACACCGACAAAAGCGCTTACTTATCTACAATAAAAACAGTGTTGCTGTGATTCCACTGCTGTCGTTTTTCTGCTTTTTAACTGTTTTGGTTTCACAATTTGAGGATTTTATTTTCCTACCCTGATATATATATATATATATATATATATATATATATATATATATATATATATATATATATATATATATATATATATATATATACATACACATGCGCACACACACACACACACACACACACACACACACACACACACACACACACACACACACACACACACACATATATATTTTTTTTTGGGGGGGGTGGGATCACCTCTGCTGCTGACTTCAAGCTCCACCACATCAGCTTGTCCCAAGCTAACGGTTCCCAGTAGTTACCTGCAGTATGAGTATCGCTATTCATGGAACTGATGTTTTTAATCAGTGTTATCACCATAAGTGTCTATACCTTAAATGCTTTGAACTTTAGGCAAACAGTTTAAGTAACATGTCTTCCCTATGTTTTTGTTATTAGGACTAATTCTAATAATCTAAGTGAAGTAATTGTTTACCACACCTGTGTGACCAGAGTAAGCTGAAATATTTATTTATTGATGTTTGTTAACCGGGTTAGTCCAACTGGGCTTGTGGCCCATTTTCAGTGGAGACCCGAGGAGAAAGCTCCAACAGTACATTTCTATTATAGAGTAACATATTAATACAAAAATAATGTGGTGAGAAACAATTATACAGAGCAAAAGTTTTAACATTTGTTAGGGACATACAAGCAAGTTAAATTTCCAAGTATGGATAAGGAGCCAAAAAAGACATTAAGAAACAAAATTTTTCAGTGAGATAATGCATTGGGTAGATTAGTAAAACAAAGTAAATATATAATTCTGCAGTTTGTGTGGAATTATGTAAAAACCTTATGAGAAGTGAAAGGGGGGACTAAGTGGGGTCCTTGATAAGGGAGAGTGTGTAAATACATTATGAGAAGTGAAAGGGGGTACTGGGTGGTGTCCTTAATAAGGGAGAGTGTGGGGGGGGGGATTAAATGGGGTAATTAGAAGGGCAGGTACTGGAATTGAGAAAATATGTTTTTAGTTTGGTTTTAAAGTGGGAGGTGTGTGAAATTGTACATAAGTCAAGGGGAAGTCTGTTCCAGGCTTGGGCGACAGAGTGTTTATAAAGTAGTTTGCCTACGGACTTTGTTGGGTGTTAAATGTCAAGTAGTTATTGATTAGAAGTATGGAGAGTTCGGGATGGAGTGTAGATAGAGACTAAGCCAAAGAGAGATGGACAGGAGGAGGATTTATAAAGGATAGAGTGAAACATGTGAAATTGATAAAGTAGCAATAGTCGGGGAAGTTTAAGCCATTAGAGAGAGTTTAATGCAGTGCAGTGGTGTGATTTGTATGGGGAGTTAGTAATGAATCTGGCTATTTTATGGTAAGTTTGTTGAAGTTTATTAAGTGTGTTGGCCTGAATATTGGTAAGGACTGGGGCAGCATATAGAAAGGTAGGGAGGAGGAGGGCTTGTCCCAGGATAAGTCTAGAATCAGGAGTTCAGAATCTTTTGTTCCGATAAAGCAGGCCTAATTTCTAGTGTGTTCTTTTTATACATTGGTGTATGTGTAGGTTGAACTTTAGCTCATCATCGATGATGACCCCTAGGAGTTTGGTATGGTTGCCAGGCAGCATAGTAGTATTATTAGAAACAGTTTTTATAGCCACTGTATTCTATCTTTTTGAAGGATTTTTGTGTAAATAAACATTCTCAAAGGGCCATTTTTTTATTTCATCATTGGAGTTGTAATGCTGTTTGTTGCTTTTACCACAACTTTCTCTGCCACCTTACAGTTTTTAACTTGCTCTTGACAAGTTGTCCAGACAACATTTTTTCATACAGGCTACTATTATCATTAGATCAATATGGTGAAAATTGGAAAAATTGTCCACTCCCCTGATACTCTATGCCTTACCGAGACCTAGCTCAAGCCTCCTACCATTGATAATGAGATTATACCCCCAGGGTACAATATATTAAGACTTGATCGCATCTCTAAGAAAGGAGGGGGGTAGCCATCTTGTATAAATCCACTCTGGAAGTATCCATAACTAGTACCCCACATGCCTTGTTTACTAACAATGCAGAAATACTCATCACAAAGGTCCAACTCAACAAATGCAAATCTATAAACATTGCATGTATCTATATTCCCCCAGGTGACAACACAAATACCTTGGAGGGTATCCTCCAATGGCTCTCCACTAACTGCCCCCAGGAAACTATTATTCTCGGGGATGTTAGTATCGACTGGAATACTTGCTCTTGAAACTTCCCCTCCACCCATATAAATTTGCATGGCTTTTCCCAGATGATATCTTCCCCAACCTGAATTAATAAGCCTAACGAAAAAGAAAGTATCCTAGACTGGATATTAATAAACAACCTACCCCAGATATATAAAACAGGCACCCTACCTGAGGACTTTAGTTATCACTTCCTGACCTATATAATCAGGAAAAGAAATGACATCCCTCAGCAATCTTCCTTTAAGCCATTAGAAGTTGTAAGAACTTTATTCAGACTAAATTTCAGAATGAACTTAGCACATGTGACTGGCCCATCCTATGGCTACTTCCACTAGATGAAGCGGTCTCATACTTTAACTCTACATTTCTTGCTATCCTGGATAACCATGCTCCCCCACACACTATCAGAACCAATAAGAAAGTAGCACCATGGCTGTCCAATGATGCAAGACAAAAAAGTATTAGCAAAAACAAAGCGTGGACCTCTTGGAGAACCACTAA
The DNA here is from genome assembly GCF_019279795.1 of Protopterus annectens. NCBI lineage: Eukaryota > Metazoa > Chordata > Ceratodontiformes > Protopteridae > Protopterus > Protopterus annectens. Next base: position 106,223,308 of record NC_056749.1, on the reverse strand, counting down.
GTCCCCAAAAGACCACCTTATATATAAACAGCTGAGAAATGATGCAAAGATGTCTATTATGCTAGACAAAAAGAATTACTACTGTAATCTGCAACAAAAGCACCAAAATCAACCACAAAAATTCTGGTCAGGCATAAATAAACTTCTCCACCCAGGCCAATCAACTACCTCTACCCCCTTAACTACCCTCCAACAACCTCCTAACATTTTTGCTAACACCTTTAACACTTTCTTTACAGAAACTGTGCAATCCCTAGCCAGTAAGCAATCTCCCTATACCCCAAGTACCACCAACCCCACACCTGATAATAAGATCCCCTTTAAGCTTGATCCAGTACCAACATCTTTTATTAAGTCCCTACTTAAAAAACTGAAACCCGCCACCCTTTCTGCAGACCTACTACCTGCAGAATATCTCCAAAATGCTGCTAATGAAATAGCATACCCCATATCAATTTTAATCAATAGAAGTATAAACGAAGCCTATATCCCTCACATCTGGAACATCTCCCACATTGTTCCTCTTAATAAAGGGGGAGATTACACTGAACTTTCAAATTATAGGCCTATAGCCATTCTGTCTCCCTTGGCTAAAATAATGGAAAAATGTATCCACAAGCAATTTCTTGCCTATCTGAATCAAAACACTCTCCTAGCCCCCTCCCAGCATGGATTTAGACCTTGCCATAGTACAACCTCAGCTCTTCTCTCCTTCTCCCATACAATAAATCAAAACCGTAATGGCAACAAGCTCTCCTCAGCCCTCTTCTTTGACCTATCCAAAGCATTTGATATGGTAAATCACCAGCTACTCTTAAACACATTAAAAACACTCTCTGTAGATAACCTAGCAATTACCTGGTTTCATTCTTACCTAAGTGACAGACAACAAGCTGTAATATGGAAGAATACTATCGTCCCTTTTACCAGTCACCCTTGGAGTCCCACAGGGATCTATATTATGTCCCCTTCTATTCTCTATATTCATTAATGACCTGTACAAAGTCATTCCTGATGCAACTTGTATTCAGTATGCAGATGACTCAACCCTAATCTGCTCTGCCACCTCCCCCACAGATTTACAATCCTTGTCCTAAATCACTTTCAACAAAGTAGAGAACTGGCTCACTGGTCGCCAACTACTATTAAACCCAAATAAAACCAAACTATTACTCTTCTCCCCCACTCGCAAGGTCCCCTCACCACCTCTCACCATAATATCTAACAATGGTAACATAATTTCCCCAGAACCTAGTACTAAACTACTGAGAGTGATCATCGACAAAAACCTCAAGTTTGATGCTCACATAGACAAAACTATTAAAACAGTTAATAAAAAATTAGTCTCTTTATACAGGATTAAACCATTCCTAACCCCATCTGCTAGAACTGTTATTGCACATACACATCTGCTATTGACCCTTCTTTATGCCTCAGCCATCTTCATAAACCTAAGCAAATCAAACCTCAATAAATTTACTAGGTGCTACAATAACATTGCCAGATTTACCACAGGATCAGCTTATAGAACCCAACACTGCCTTAACCTTCAATCATTAGACTGGCTTGAACTACCCTATCAACTATATATGCTATATAACCAACTAATAGTTGTTCACAAAATCCTCTACCAACCAGACAGTACACCCATACTGAAAAATATTATTACACCCTATAGTAACCTAAAATCCCTTTGCTCTTTCAAAAAATTGCTAGTGCAAACTGTTAAAACCAACAATTCAACTTGTGAATCACTAATTCTCCAAATCTGCCGGTAAAAACTGGAACCTACTTCCTGCTGAACTCACCACTGACCCCTCCTTATCCCAATTCAAAAAATCCCTTAGGAAATACATAAAAATGCAGTGGCTTTGTCCCTGTACAAACCCTGACTAACCCCCACTCAAACATAATTCATAAATGAGAACCTCATTACAGGAATAAATCTCTGACTCTCTAACTGTTTAAAATTTTGTGTATCACCCACCTACTGGAAAGATTTAAAGTTAACACTACACCATGTATGATAACCACCTTAATATATGTGTTTTCCTTTTTCAGATGAAATCTTCAACTATTTCTTTCTCACCTACTTGCTTCCAACCTTTGCTGTGTGTATGTGAGAAAAACATGTACCTGTGTATACATATCATTAAACAAATTTCAGTTTTGTGATAACTCACTGTAATAATTTCACTGTATTTACACTTGTTTTTGTACATTTGGAGCTTTTCTCCCCGGGCCTCCGCTGAAAATGGACCTGTACCCAGTCAGACTTTCCCGGTTAACAAATGTAAAATAAATAAATAATAAATAAATAAAAACAGTGTCTTTACAAACTATCCGGTCTTCTTTTACAAACCTCCTCTTGGTACAAATCAAGGAGGTTGTTTTAGTTATGAGAGGCTGAGGGACCTGTGCTACAGGAAGTAATATGTTAAATTGTTAAATTGTCAGTGTTCTGCTTCTGCCCCTTGGAAAACTGTGGTGGCATTTATTATGAGTTGCAGGAAGAGTGTGCCTTCATGAAAACATATACAGTATATATGTTACAATATGATAAATACACGTATTACTTATCTTAGATAGCTCAGGTCTATATTAGATGAACAAAAGTTCATCTTAGCAAACGCTCACGCAAAAATTGCAGAACTCGAAACTGCAATTGTGAGATCGCGGTCCAGTGAAGATGGGAATATTTGCCTTTTCCTCACTGTAGTGCGATCTCGGAGCTGGAATATATATTTAGCAGGGGGTGTGGGGGGCGAAGCCCCCCACAATTGCAGTTTTGAGTTCCTGGATTTTCGCTCATATGAGCGTTCGCTATGATGAACTTTCGTTCATCTAATATAGACCCGACAACTCACCTTCCCAGAATGTAATAAGTCAGAAAAAACAAATATTATGGTGGGTCATTCAACAGAAAAATCTTTAAGCAAATTTGAACAACCCAGATTTGAGAAAAATAGGCAAATGAAAAAAGGTGGGTTGAGGAAAGGTAAAGTTAAAAGCTCTGGTAAGCATAATTCCATAATTTCATCCATGTTTTGAAACTGTTAACTGCTTGAACTAAATGTCATAGCATATTCTCACATCTGTAAATGTGTGTGTGTGTGTGTGTGTGTGTGTGTGTGTGTGTGTGTGTGTGTGTGTGTGTGTGTGTGTGTGTGTGTGTCTCCTTGTATCTGTAAATATATTTTGTTCATTATATTATGGGATCCTGTTCACCTGAGCTGTGCCTGTAAAATGGTCCATTGAAATCAGTGCACTACTCAGTAAGCAAAATGTACCTGTAAAATGGTCCACTGAGATCAGTGCACTACTCAGTAAGCAAAATGTACCTGTAAAATGGTCCACTGAGATCAGTGTACTACTCAGTAAGCAAAATATACCTGTAAAATGGTCCATTGAGACAAGTGCACTACTCAGTAAGCAAAATGTACCTGTAAAATGGTCCATTGAGATCAGTGCACTACTCAGTAAGCAAATATGAATAAATAAATAAATAAATAAAAACAAGATTAAAAAGGCAAAGCATAGAAGAAAGACACATTTTAAAATAAACTGAGTTAACTAAGTGCCAAACAACTTGAGTTTAGAGGCACAACAGGAGCTATTTTACAAACTGATAGTAAAACAGGACTCCTCTCTGCCAAATTACAATGATGCCTTGAATATAGAAAATGGGGCAAAAAGAAAGGGGGAAACCTATGTCGAAACCAGTAAAGTCCAAGTGTAGAGAACAGGTTAATATCCAGACTACTTTGCCAGCAATGCTGTTGAACAAAATAGTTCCCCAAGCTGATATTCTTATGAAAAAAGTTTCAGAACCAACCCCTTAACGAGGATGAAGCCAATCACAGTGTTACTATATTAGGAGAAAGAAAGTGAGCTAATTGGATCCTGAAGGCAAAACTACATAGGATCGAAAAATTGAAACAGGGCAAGAAATAGAAGGAACAAGAGACACGAAAGATATTCAAGGGACTCATCTGTGGCAAACAAACTATGAGCTTTTGCCTCAGAGCAAAGTGAGGGGGGACAGTATAAAGAAAGGTGTAGTGAATAAGAAGAACATCATAGAATTTTTAGGAACAAATGTATTAAAGCATGTTGCAACAAGAAGGAATGTTAAGAATAAGATACAGGTATAAAAGAAACTAACAAATATAACAGTTGAATCAACGGGCTTGGTCACAACATTTTCTTATAGAGCGATTATTACGTCTGAAAGGGCTTGTTCTAAATATAACGGAGTACAACCTAGATGAATAGCCTTTGTTGGATTTCACAGAAACTACTGTCATTGGACACTCTATAATAAGGAGAACAGAGTCTGTTATCACAATAGTTTTAAAGGAACTGCAGCATGCCTACCAGGAGCAAGAATGTTTTACCTAGACTTATCAGTGAAAAAAATAGATTTGATAATAATATAATTCACATTGGGGAAACTTATATTGGCTATAGGGATGTGCATTTTGGAGCAACAGAAACTAGCAATCTTCTGACATACATAAAGGTTGGTAGGGTGATTATACCCTGGTTGTATAACTCTAAAGGCTGGCAGGGTGATTACACCCTGGTTGTATAACTCTAAAGCCTGGTAGGGTGATTAGGTGATTATACAATGAATGTATAACTCTAAATGTCGGTAGGGTGATTATACCCTGGTTGTATAACTATAAATGTTGGTAGGGTGATTATACATTGGTTGTATAACTATAATAGGTGGTAGGGTGATTATACCCTGGTTATATAACTATAATGGGTTATAGGATGATTATACCCTGGTTGTATAACTATAAATGTTGCTAGGGTGATTATACTCTGGTTGTATAACTACAAAGACTAGTAAGCTGATTATACAATGGTTGTGTAACTATAAAGGTTGGTAGGGTGATTATAACCTGATTGTATAGCTAGAGGATCATAGGATCATAGGAAATTACTAGGCTATTAGCCATGAGGCCCTTACAAGCCTAGCCAAGTATTTAGCTCATTTTCTGACAAATCATCACCCAATGCCCCTGTCCAGCAGGGACACAGGTGGAATCCCAGGGGTGTATTTTCTGTTCCCCATCCAGTTATCCGGGTTGTGCTTAAAAAGGGTTAATGAGGTACTCTGCTTGATGTGGAGAGGGAGTCTGTTCCACAGATGGGGGAGTCTCTGAGATACAAATCTGTCCCACCAACAAGTCCTGTTGATGTCACAGACCAGGTTGAGGTTGCAAGTTTGGGTTACTTGAGTGGAGCTTGATTTGTGGATATGCTGCAGTCCCATCAAGGCAGGGTCTGAGTTTGCTTTGTATGCCAGACAGAGTTTCCCTCGAGGAGTCTGTATGAGACTGAGTAGAGGGACAGAGCTTTTAGCCTATTTGTGTAGGGTAGATGTTTGAGGCCCTGGATTCTCCTTGTGAAGAACCTCTGTGGTCTCTCCAGCTGCTGCATGTGCTTTGTGAGGTGCATGCCCAAAGGGGCATTGTACTCAATAATGGGTCTTATAAGGGAAGAATACATGGATGTTTTGAATTCCTTGTCCCTGGATGAGATCCCTTTACTATCGAGGTGGGCCATGTAAAAAGCTTTCCCTACAACGGAGGCAATATGATGGTCAAAAGTCAGTTTCTTATCAACCTGGGTGCCCAAATCCCTCACAACTGATTGCGTGCTTAGGACCTTGTTAGTAATGTGATAATTTGTGGGGACATCACTCTCAACAAAGGGGATGATGATACATTTTTTGGCATTTAGTTTGTGGCCATGTTTCTGGCACTAGTTATTTGTTTGGGTGAGACCCTCTTGGAGGATGCCCACATCACTAGGGGAATTGATGACAGCACCCAGCTTGCAATCATTTGCAAATGTGGTCAGCCACAGCCTACTGGTTTTGCTTTCCATAGCCTACTGGTTGGTAGGGAAATTATACTCTGGTTGTATAACTTTAAATATTGATAAGGTGATTATACCATGGTAGTATAAAGTATAAAGGTTGGTAGGGTGATTATAACCTGGTTGTATAGCTATAATGGTTGGCAGGGCAATTATACTCTGGTTGTTTAACTACAAAGGTTGGTAGGGTGATTATAACCTGGTTGTATAGCTATAAAGATTGGTATGCCAATTATACTCTGATTGTATAACTATAAAGTTTGGTAGGGTAACTATAAAGTTTGGTAGGTTGATTATATAATGGTTGTATAACAATAAAGGTTGTCGTGTTGCTTATACAATGTTTATATATCTATAAAGGCTGGTATGGTGATTATACCTTGATTGTATAACTATAAAGGATGGTAGGGTGATTGTACAATGGTTTCATAGCTATAAAGGTTAGTAGGGTTATTATAATCTGGCTGTATATCTATAAACATTGGTAGGGTAATTATACCCTGGTTGTATAATAACAAAGGTTTGTAGGATGATTATACCCTGGTTGTATAATTATAAAGGTTGTTAGTATGATTATAACCTAGTTGTATGATTATAAAGGTCATTATCGTGATTATACTCTGGTTGTATAACTATAAAGATTGTTAGGGTAATTATACCCTGGTTGTATAGCAAGAACAGTTGGTAGGGAAGTTATACTCTGGTTATATAACTGCAGAGGTTGGTAGAGTGATTATACCCTGGTTGTATAACTATAAAGGATGGTATGGTGATTATACAATGGCTGTATAACAATAAAGTTTGGTAGGGTGATTATACCCTGGTTGTATTACTTTAAGGTTTGATAGGGTGATTATAACTATAAAGGTTGGTAAGGTGTTTATACAATAGTTGTATAACTATAAATGGTGGTAGGATGATTATACTCTGGTTGTATAACTATAAAGGTTGGTAGGGTGATTATACAATGGTTGTAAACTATAAATGGTGGTAGGATGATTATATTCTGGTCGTATAACTATAAAGGTTGGTAGAGTGATTATACAATAGTTTCATAGCATAAAGGTTAGTAGGGTTATTATAACCTGACTGTATAACTATAAACATTGGTAGGGTAATTATACCCTGGTTATATAGTTATAAAAGGTGATAGGGTGATTATACACTGGTTGTATAACTATAACGCTTGGCAGGGTGATTAATAACTATAAAGGCTGGTAGGGTGATTCCTGATCATATGATTATAAAGGTTGGTAGGGTGATTATCTGTTTTATTTTATTTATTGACATTTGTTTACTGTGAAAGTCCAACTGGGCAGGAGGCCATTTTCAGCAGAAACCCAGGGAGAAAAGCTCTAAAGTATTACATAACATTTTAAGAATAATAATTTCAAACGCTACAAAAACAATACAAAAAACAACTGCAGTTTAAATTATTATACTAAATTAGGCATAATATGAAAACATTAGTTAAGAGTTGATACATGTTATATGACAATGATTTAATAGTAAGAGAAATTGTATCCAGTTTATGGAGACCATTAAAGGTAGTTAGTATAATACAAACAGGAATTGCAATACAAAGTGAGAGAAAAGCAGGCATATGGTATATTAAGAAAGAAAGGCAGGTGAGAGAAGTTGATCGAAGTAAGGAAATGAGTAAAGAAGGGAGAATAAGGAGATGTAAGGTATGAAGAGGTATCTGTCCACATTTAGGGATATCGTTTATCCTGATTATATTCTGGTTGTACAACTATAAAGATTGCTAGAGAGATTACATTCTGGTTGTATAAAATGAAAATTAAGTGCAACCAAGGGAATAAAACTGGAAATCCACTTTATTGAACAGAAGTTAAGGGCTTTCATCCCAACGGTTTTGTTTTTTTAGTTATACAACAAATTATCCCTGATTTACAAGGAAGAGTAGTGCCTCTAAGCACTTGGAAATATGCAAGCTTAAATGGCAATTGCGCTTGAATGCCATTATGTCCCCTGGACTGAACGAATATATTAATATTAATTGTGTTTTAAAGTTGAGAAGTTTAGAAGGTTCTTAATTAATTATGTAATTTTTTTGATTGGCTTTAATCAATTATTAACATTGGCTAATCATATTGGTTTAGTTTTGTATATAAGGCATGTGCATTGGGATTTTTATAGTTCTGAAGAAGTCCCTATAAGACGTTGGGATGAAAACGCTTAACTTCTGTTCAATAAAGTGGATTTCCAGTTTTATTCCCTTAGTTGCACTTTGTTTTCAGTTTGAGTGAGCAATCACTTGCTAAACAAATGAACACCATTAACTTTTACCCTCCAGATAACCATGTTGATTCCCCCCATAACTTCACTCTTCACCCTATCTCTACCTCCTTCATCTACAAGCTTATTCTTAAACTGAAACCCTGTACCCCCTCTGCTGACAAACTCCCCTCTCTCTTTCTTCAAAAGGCTGCCAAGCAGATTGCATACCCTATATCGATACTCATTAACAGGACTATCCAAGAGGGAACCATACCAGATATATGGAAAATATCTCATATCATCCCATTACACAAAGGTGGTAACTCTATTGAGTATACTAACTTTAGACCTATTGCCCTTCTCTCTCCACTAGCCAAGATTATGGAGAAATGCATCCACCAACAACTGATACAATATCTCTCTGCACACAACATAATAGCCAACTGTCAACATGGTTTTAGACCCCACCATAGCACCTCCACTGCCCTCCTTTCCTTCGTTAATACTATCAACAACTATCGCAACTCAAATCTTCTCTCCTCTGCTCTATTCATTGACCTCTCTAAAGCTTTCGACATGGTGAACCACTCTTCCCTTATAAACATCCTTAAATCCCTCTCATTTGATAACCTGGCTATTAAATGGTTTACATCTTATCTAAGCAACAGGCATCAAGCCGTTCTTTGGGACAATCATATCTCTTCACTACTACCCGTTTCTATTGGAGTCCCACAGGGCTCTATTCTTGGTCCACTTCTCTTCTCCCTTTACATAAACGATCTCAACACTATCATCCCACAAGCTACCTGCATCCAATATGCTGACGACTCCACAATTATTTGCTCAGCATCTACCTCCTCAGAGCTACTCACTCTAACTCAAACCACCTTCAACACTGTAGAAACTTGGTTCACTAGACGTCACCTCCTCCTCAATGCTAAAAAAACAAAACTTCTCCTTTTCACTCCTACCACTCGAGGGTCCCCATTACACTTCAACATTTTATCCAGTGACACCACTGTTATCTCTCCTGACACATCAACTAAACTGCTAGGAATAACCATCGATAACAATCTCTCTTTTGATCAACACATCAATAACATCATCAAAACTGTTAATAAAAAAATTGGATCGTTATACCGTATCAAACCTTTTCTCACACCTTCTACTAGAGCTACCATTGCCCACTCCCATCTGATTTCTACCCTCTTTTATGCCTCACCTATCTTCACTAACCTTAAGAAGGCCAACCTAAATAAACTAGCAACTTGTTACAATAGCATTGCCAGCTTTGCCACCAGCAACCCTTTCAGAACACATCACTGTCAAAACCTAAAACTCCTAGGCTGGCTTGAGCTACAAAACTGTCTTTTGATCTCCCAACTTACCATTGCTCACAAGATACTGTACCAACCCCATAATACCCCTATACTTTCTCAACTTTTAATCCCTTACAATAATCTTACCTCCCTTGATCTTCATCTAAACTCATGACCAAATCTGTAAAGTCCCATAACTTAGCTGGTGATTCTCTGTTCACTAATACTGTAGGAAGGATATGGAATCAGCTACCTACTGATATCACTCTAATCCCCTCCTTACCACTCTTCAAACAAAAAATCAAACTGTACTTCCAAAATCACTGGCTCTGCTCCTGCAGGACTCCTGACTAATCTTCTTCTTTCCCCCTACACTACTACTATCTTTACACTATACTTATTTACTTTACTTATTCCTTCTTCCCATTGCCCTGCTACCCTCCTCCTATGCTCCTACCCTCTCCTCCTTTCTCTCTCCCCCTCCTCTCTTCCATTAAAATACTCCTTTCCACTCTACATTATTGCCTCTTTCGGTCTTCTGCCTATGTATTCCTTTCTGAGTCTCCCATTCTACTTTTTTTCTCTCCAACAGATTTCAAATATATGTTGTTAATCTTGATGTTTTGTAATGTTTTACTAAATAATAATTTTTTGACTATGTTCCCTACAAATTTTATTTTTTTTTTGTTTTACTAAACATATATTCTTTTTGTACTGAATTTATTTTATTATTTGTCTCCTTGTAATTTAGTATCTGTGGAGCTTTTCTCCCCGGGCCTCTACTGAAAATGGACATATATCCAGCTAGACTAGCCCGGTTAACAAATGTAAAATAAAATAAATAAAATTGAGTGATTTTCACATTATATTGGTTACTATATCCTGGTTTTATAACTATAAAGGTTGGTAGTGTGATTTTACCTTGGTCATATAACTATAAAGGTGGGTAGGGTGTTTATACAATGGTTTTATAACTGTGAAGGTTGGTAGGATGTTTATACAATAGTTTTAGAACTATGAAGGTTGGTAGGGTGTTTAAACAATGGTTTTATAACTATGAAGGTTGGCAGGGTGATTGATTATGCCAGTAGATGGTAAGATGGTGTGTGCGTGTGTGCGTGTGTGCGCGCGAGCGTGTGTGTGTGTGTGTGTGTGTGTGTGTATGTGTGTGTGTGTGTGTGTGTGTGTGTGTGTGTGTGTGTGTGTGTGTGTGTGTGTGTGTGTGTGTGTGTGTGTGTGTGCATGACTGTAGTGCATGGAGCACTGAATGCTCCAAAACTGGGAAAAAAACAAGCCTGTAAAAGAGCATCTGCACTGCAAGACGTGAGCATAACAGCACTTTCAGAAGTGTGCAACAATTGTTATTTACCCTGTATGCACTGTTACAGTCAGATATTACAAGATGTTACTTTGCTCAGCTGTCCCTAATGCCTCATATTTTCTGTTGCAGACACTTTCCTGATGTATGTCTGTAAAGCACTTATTTAAATTAGAGCAGTATTTAAAAACTGCCCCTGACTTTTTCTTCCAATTATATTACTTGCTGTCTCTAGAACAGTACTTGATAAGGGTTTTACTGGCTTTCTAACTATAACTATAAAGGTTTCTAAGCCAGTAAAACATTAAGCATTTTTTTTGTAAGTGGTAGGACATGGAATATATAAAACTCCACTCTCTACAAAGAGTTATGATTGAGTCACTTATTAGTAAAATCTGACAAAGTCAAAACAGCAACCATATATGGTTGAAAACACAGCAGATGACACATCACCACTCATGTGATGAGAAACGGCTTTGGTGCATGCAACTTTTTACTTTTAAAAAATAAAATAAAACATTTTTTTTCCATCCCCACAACCCATTTGGGTTGTAAATAGACTATTGCCTGCATTTCAACTGATACATTCCTCAAAAACCCAACAAACTTAAAAAAAAAAAACGTTTAAAGGAAAACAACTTCCTTTTGCAATCTTAAAATTAAAAGAAAAAAGCACAGAACCACTAACAGTCCAAATTTGTGTAAATAATGATTGTGTTACAGAAAAGGTTTTACTAAAGTAAAATGCAGTGTTAGAGTTAGGAGCAGTGGTAGTGGGATGGAAAAGATTTTTCTAAGATAAGGTTCTGGGATAGACATAGATTTAGGGTTAGCAGGTATTAGTAAGGTGGGCAAGTGAACTTTGTCACCTTACTAAAACCTGCTAACCCAAAACCTGCCCATGCCCCCTAATCATGGGCACCCACAGGATTGTTTGCAGGAGGGTGCAAACAGAGGCCAGAGCTCCAGGATATATCTGTTTATGTGTCAATAACAAAGAACTCCTGCTTTAGTCCAATCACTAGTGCCAGAATCAAGGACTAGAGCTAAATGCCAAAAAAAAAACATTACCATATTGTTTGGTAAGTCAACTCCCCTGGGAAACTAACCATTTGAGAATACATATCTAAGAGTTGACCCAGTCATTCAGGATTTGAGAGCTTATGTCGATAGCAACCTAACTTTCGACCAACATAAGCCCAGTGTGGGGAGGAAGTCCTTCTATTTTGCACAGCTTATTAACAAGGGGATTGCTTCTAGGTCCAGGGATGTCATTGTTCCCATCTATTCAGCCCTCCTAAGGCCAATCATTGAATATAATGCCCCCTTTTGCATGTATGTGTCCAGATCTATACAACAACTGGACACCTCCAGAGATATCTTAAACAACCCTATTACTATACTTGGTCTCTTACAGACTGTTAACAGGAGACCTGTGTCTGCCGTATAAGGCATCCTGCTCTGATACAGTCCTGATGGACCTACAGCAAATCAACAAATTAAACAGCTGTAGAAGTGCTTGGTCTAGGTAACTAAACCTCTTCTGTAACATAAACAGAGCTGTATGGAGAGACAGGAATATCTCATAATGGAACAGACTCACAATCCACCAAAAAAAAAAAAATAACACGTCAATCCACCTAAACAAAGCTCATCTCTGTCCATACGCAAGCTTAACTTGGCTCTGTGAATGGGAAGTAGTCTATTTATGCTAGGTCTGCCCCTTCCTGTTCCAATGGACAGAGACAGCTACTAAATGATGTTAGTGGTCAGTGGTTTTCAATCTTTTTACACTTGGGGACCGGTGAAATTAGGAGAATTATTTTGGGGACCACTAAGGCAGAAATTAAAAACATTATTTATAAGGAACCAATTAAAACAATCACTATTTGAGGATTGTATGCCAACATAGTAATCTCAGCAACTGAGAAACATATAGATAAATAGTGTGACCATAGAAATCGAGTGTACTAAGTGGGAAATGCTGATAAATCATTGCCATCCTACACTGTCAACCATGGAAGAATACCATCTTCTCCAACCACCAAGCTGCCAAACAATTGAGTTTCAGGTGCATTTCTTAAGGAATTCACACACACACACACACACACACACACACACACACACACACACACACACACACACACATACACACACACACACACACACACACACACACACACACACACACACACACACATAAATACCACTTAGTGCAATACATCAGGACAAAGCCTGAACAATCGGGATGCATTTTAAATATTGCTGTCATAAATTTAAAAAGTTGCTAGAATGAAAGGTCTTGTGTTACCATACATCTTCTGTAGGGTATGAAGTCTGAAACTCAAATGCCTGTCATTCTACAGTGAATCCAATACTCACTGATTTACAGCAAAAATCCAGAAAATCACAAAGTTTATGAGAAACAGACAAAACATATGAGGCAAAAATCTGGACCATACCTCTCAACCTCTTAGCACAAAAAATCTGGACAAAGCCTAACATAATGGCGGTGGGAGACAAAAGCCCAAAAATAGGGACAGATTTTAAATATTGCTCATATAAACTTAGAAAGTTGTTAAGAAAAACAGGATTTGTCTTAGCATGTTTTTTTTCTGAAGGATATGAAATCTGAAACTCAAATGTATGTCATTATTTAATGACTTTAGTCCTTAGCTCATCTCATAGATTTGTCAGAATATCACAAAGATTATGAGGAATATGCCAAAAATATGATGCAAAAATCTGGACAGTTGAGAGGTATCGATCTGTCACACACATGCGTGTACACACACACACACACACACACACACACACACACACACACACACACCCACACCCACATTCCTCACATGTCTCTCTTGTTTGTCTGCAGCACACACTTGCAGAAGCAGCTCAAGGAACGTCCCTTGTCTGTCCATGGAAGCAGGTTTTTGGAAACTCAACTGAATGAATTTCAAGTTTCTGAAAATTCGATCACCTGATATAGACCCTTATATATATATATATATATATATATATATATATATATATGTGTGTGTGTGTGTGTGTGTGTGTGTGTGTGTGTGTGTGTGTGTGTGTGAATGTGTGTGTGTCTGTGTGTATAGGGATTCACTTTAGAATTTTGAATTCCCAAAACTTTGAATTTCATATGGTCGAGACCTTATGATCGAAGTTTTAGAACTTCGAAACTCTGAAATAAATCAGAAAGGAACATTTTGTTCCTCACTGTTTTTACAGGGGAGCAAGCCCCCCTGCACCCCCACACCCCACGTTATTTAAATATACCAACTCCATGATCGCACTACAGCGAGGAAAAGGGAGAATTTCCCAGTCTGCAGTGTATGAAGATCTGCATTCAGAATTTCGAAGTTCTAAAACTTCGATCATATGGTTTCGACCATATGAAATTCGAGGTTTTGGGAATTCGAAATTCTGAAGGGAACCCGTGTATGTATGCATATATGCATTTGTATCTGTATCTATATTTATCTAGTTGTCTATATGTATATATTTATATATCTATGTATATGTGTGCAATATATATGTATACATATATAAATTTATTTATATATCTATATATATATGTGTGTGTGTGTGTGTGTGTGTGTGTGTGTGTGTGTGTGTGTGTGTGTGTGTGTGTGTGTGTGTGTGTGTGTGTGTGGGTGTGTGTGTGTGGGTGTGTGCATGTGTATATATATATATATATATATATATATATATATATATATATATATATATACACACAGACACCCAAGAACACACACGCACACATATACACACATAGTGGAATAAAAGTGTACACACCCCTGTTAAAAATGGCAGATTTTTGTGATATAAAAAAATGACACCACAGTAAATCATTTCAAACCTTTTCCCACCTCTAATGTGACCTAATAACCTGTACAATTCATTTGAAAAGCAAACAAATCAGTTAAGGGAAAAAATATAAAAAATACAAAATCTACAATGAGATGGTTGCATAAGTGTGCACACCCTTAAACTAATACTTTGTTAAAGCACCTTTTGGTTTAATTACAGCATTCAGTTTTCTTGGTTAGGAGTCTATCAACATGGCACATCTTGACTTGGCAATATTTGCCCACTCTTCCTTGCAAAAGCAGTCCAAATCTGTCAGATTGCAAGGGCATCTCTTGTGCACAGCCCACTTCAGGTAATCCCACAGATTTTCTATTGGATTTAGGTCTGGCTCTGGTTGGGCCATTCCAAAACTTTAATTTTCTTCTGGTGAAGCCATTTTTTTGTTGATTTGGATGTATGCTTAGGGTCATTGACGTGTTGAAAGGTGAAATTCCTCTTCATCTTCAGCTTTCTAGCAGACGCCTGAAGGTTTTGGGCCAAAAGTGACCAGTATTTGGAACTGTTCATAATTCCCTCCACCTTGAATAAACCCCCAGTTCCAGCTAAAGAAAAGCAACCCCAAAGCATGATACTACCACCACCATGCTACAATGTGGGAATGGTGTTGTTTTGGTGATGCGAAGTGTTGTTTTTGCACCAAACGTACCTTTTGGAATTGTGGCCAAAATTTTCAACCTTGGTCTCATCAGACCATAACACGTTTTCCCACATACTTTTGGGAGACGATGTATTGTTTTGCAACTTTTAGCTATGTCTGGATGTTTTTCTGTGTAAGAAAAGGCTTCCATCTTGCAACCCTACCCTATAGTCCAGATATATGGAGAATACGGGAGATTGTTACATGTAGTACACAACCAGTACTTGCCAGAAATTCCTGAAGCTCTTTCAGTGTTGCTGTAGGTATCTTGGCAGCCTCCCTGACTAGTTTTATGTCTTGTCTTTTCACCAATTTTGGAGGGACATCCTGTTATTTGCAATGTCACTGTTGTCCCATATTTTCTCCACGTTTTGATGACTGTCCCACTGTGTTCCATGGTATATCCAATGCTGTGGAAATTTTTGTTGTACCCTTCTCCTGACTGATACCTTTCAACAATGAGATCCCTTTGATGCTTTGTAAGCTCTCTGTGAACCATGGCTTTTGCTGTGGCAGACAACTGAGTGAATGTCAGGAAAATCCTTCTAGGACAGCTGAACTTTATTTGGGGTTAATCAGAGTCTCTTTAATTGATGGCAGGTGTGTACCCAAGAAGACTGAATGTTGTAATTAAATCAAAACATGCTTCAACAAAGTATTAGTTTAAGGGTGTGCACACTTATTCAACCAACATATTGTACATTTGTTATTTTTTATATTTTTCCCCCAACAGATTTGTTTGTTTTTCAATTGAATTGTACAGGTTATAGATCACATTAAAGATGGGAAAAGTTTTAAAATGATTTATTGTGGTTTCATTTTTTTATATCACAAAAACCTGGCATTTTAACAGGGTGTGTATACTTTTTATATCATATATATATATATATATATATATATATATATATATATATATATATATATATAATATTTTTGTAGGGGGCCCCCCATACCACCTAACTTATATACAACTCCTTGGTTGCAGTACCATGAAAAAAGGGATAAAACCCCAGAAGTACACCACCAACTTGCACAATCTAGCACATCATAATAAAACAAACTGAATATTAATTTTAAGTGTTTAAGACAAATCATACCAGACATCAAAAAATCATAAGCCTTCCTTATTATCAGAGTTATAACTGGTAAAATACACTGAAGAATATTATTAGATCAGATGTGATTAGGTAACTTGTAATTATCAAGTGATAGATCATTTGTATTGCTCCCAGATATAGTTATATATATTGATGCATAGATAGATAGATAGACAAATAGATAGATATATAGATATAGATATAGATTTTTATATTGTGGTATTTTAAGCAGCAGACTCTACATTTTTTGCAAATAAGTAGTCTTGTTGTCCAAACAACAACAAATAAGCCTAATTGTTGCTCGAGAAAATAGGCTGCACAGCAAGTAAAATGAAGCGATGTTTCTGACATTTCAGCCTTCTGGATGCTGTAATGGCAGTGGCACATTTCTGTTGAGGTACAAGTGAAATAACTCTATTGATGACAAATCCCACAAAAGCAGAAAATAACACCTCCCAACAGCATTAGGTTTAATGAATCAGGCTCCAAGTTGCCAAGGGTTCCCTCTGGCTGTTACAGTTCCACCAAGTACACTGCTTCTTCAGAGTTTAGCACTCTGAACATGGTTCTTCTCTGAATTCTCACATGAAGCAGCTTCGCAACAACTTCTCTACAGTTTCCCAATAACTTCTGCTATGTTATTTCTGACTTGGCCTTAAACAGACACAGCTGTGTATTGCAATCAATTGTCCTTACCGCAAGTAATGCTGGTTAAAGAGACCAGTCCCTATTTTCTTCCTAATCTTAAAATCCCAATGTGTAGTAGCTCTATTTCTCCCACCAGATAATATGTGTAGTTACCTTATAGCACTGACTATCTCTAAAACCTTACTTTATGCCGATTTTATGCCTTTCCCAGGCTTTGGACTGGTGGACACACCACATTATCTCTCTCTCTCTCTCTCTCTGTCTCTCTGTCTCTTTCTCTCTCTCTATCTTTCTGTGGGTACCATTCACTCTTTCAAATCATGACTTCATCGACAGAATGAACCATTTGAGAAATTGTCAAGAGGACTTATTATTAAGTTGTAAAGATGTTGGAAAAAGGGAGAGACAGAGTGCAAGTCAGCAGCTGTGGGTTTGGAATTTTAATGCCAATTTTTTCATTATACCAAAACTTTTGTCACTAGGGATGAGAGTGGGTATGAGAGTGTTTGCAGGTTAGGGTTAGACTGAAGTCTAGGGAGGGGGATAAATTTAGTGCTGTGAGTGAATGCTGGCATGTGTGATGCGTATCTGAGTTTCTTGTGTAGTGGGTATGCTATGGAAAGGGTGTTGTTTTAATAAGTTCAGTTTAGTTCCTGTTGCTCCTTTCTATGAATATCTGTTACAGTCTATAAAGCTACATAAATATAAATAAATGCCCTGGATGTGTTTTCTGAATGGTTTGTCTGTATGTCCTTTTTACCTTTTTGTTTGGATGTCATTTGGCATATTTTTCTGCAAGTGTAATGTTTATAGGCAACAGCTGGGTTTAAAGCCCTGTGTTTCCAAAGTATAACCAAATTAACCTCTTATGCTATACTGATGACGTCATTAAAAATCTGAAACATGCATGTCCACAGTTAGTGTAGTTTGGCTTTATTGGCCTAAATTCACCCATATAGACTTAAAAACTAAAAAGTCATGGGCATTCAGAAACCATATAGCTTAAACATTATATGTCCTTAAGGAGTCATTTGCATACATCCCGTGGGCCACCACTACAGGAGTTGTAAGATATCACACAGTGAAGACTCTTGCTTGACTGGGTTTTCCTTGCAATGTTTACTGAATGGTTTGTCTGTGATTATATATTTATTTAGCAAAAGGCTTGATACTTCATCCTTAAATTTTCAGGGTCTACTTATTAGCTTCCCCTCAAGTGTTTGGCAGTGCTCTATACAGACTCAGACACCTTGAGTGACATTTTTCCTGTAAAAGGAATATATAAGGAAATAGCTCCAGTACTTAATAATAATGACCATCCCTCCTGGCATGTCTAAAGGTCAGTTCCATGTGCTTTTTCCTATTAACCTGGTGAACTTGGAAATTCTGAGGCAGTGTAGCAACTGCCTCATGTACACAGACAACCCTCTCCTCTTACCTCCCAACACTAAGACTTGTGAGAGATGCACTTATATATCCAAATTGGAAGCCATGCACTCTCAAGCCAAGACCGGAATATCTGGTCAAGAGGAGAAGGTCAACACCTGCACCACACCACATGCAACACATAGCCCTCCAGAAAACCAACCATCACAACTCTCACATAAAAACACAAACCACACACCCACCTTCATGGAAGCTCTCATTAGAAATCTACCCAAACAGCAGAGACCTCCAAGGCAGAAATGCACTCGACCACCACAACACAGCACAAACCACAAGACACATAGCTCACCTACACAGTGTGCCCCTCAACCTAAGCCCCTAAGGCAAAACAGCTTGCCCAATACACTAATCTAGGTGACTCGATAGGGAGGCACACTGATGTCCCACTCACTAGATTGAATAAAGAGAAGGTAACAGTCAGCTGTCTATCAGGTGCCAGAATCTGACACATAACACATAACACATACACTCAGGTCACTCCACAACAAGTACAAGTATGACTCTGTCACTGTCCATGTGGGTGTGAATTACCTGAGATGTACCTCCCTGGACTACATGAAAAGAGAAATGGAGGAGGTAAAATGAAGGAGGTCTTGGATTATGTGGCCCAGGCAGGTATGACCCTAGCACTGAGCAGCATCCTACCATCGCCCAGAATGACACTGCAGTACAAGCAGAAAATGAATGACTTCAACAATTGGCTAAGTTTCTGATGTCATTCTAAGGGGATCCAGTATCTGTATGCTTGGGATGACATGATTGACAGACCTCAATGCTTTGCCAGAGATGGCCTGTATCTGTCACCCCTGGGTTTCTGGATACTGGCTAAGGCTGTTGCCACCCCTATAGTGCCTTTTTTAGGTGATGTTCCAAAGACCAAATCACCACCATAACAGCTATAAATAAATGCAATCTGAGAGTCATGCTGCTCAATACTAGAAGTATAAATCTCAAAAGGCACTTGCTCGAAGCACTCATCAAAATGGAGAACATCAATATTTGTGCTGTAATGAGTACCTGGTTTAAAGCAGCAGAAAGCACCCCTATGCTACCAGGCTATAACTCTTTCCACACTTTTCGGCCCCGAACATGGACCAAAGCTCCAAATGTGGTGGTGTCTCCATATTCATAAACGATATGTACACCTCCAGACTAGTAGCCCAACATAATGCATCTGAGATACTTCAGGTACAGCTAACATTGAGTAAGACTGTGATTCAGGTCATAGCCTGCTACAGGTCTCAAATCATGTCCTAAGACTCTCACTCCATGTTTCAAAGCATCCTGGAAACTATTAGGTCCAACCCAACACTCTCACACTAGGTGACTTCAACTAGCCCTCCATCAACTGGGAAAACTACTCATGCACCAATACACTGGCCCAATGCTTCCTGGAATTCATCATTCCCAAAGCCCTGGGCAAGCTCATTCTTACCCCGACTAGAGGAAGCAACATCCTTGACCTGGTTATTACTAACATGGGCAACCATTGCTCTACACCAATAGTCAATTCCTCCCTGGTTAGATGCGACCACAAACTAATCACCATGGAAATCCACATCTTACCCACACCCCCCGCAAAGTTAACTACCATGACAAACTTCTCCAAAGCTGACTTTGGGCTCCTAAAATCAGAGGTGGCTAACTTCACAACATCCATGTCAATGGAAAACAGATGCATGACTGCCAAGTCATACACCAATGCACTGTATGAACACGTACATACATGTATGGAACTAGCCATACCCAAAAGAACCAAGACACTCTCCTCCAAAAAAAGTAAACCAATCTGGTGGTTCCTTGCCATTCATAAACTCTGCAACAGAAGAAAAAACTGTTGCCAAAAATGTGAAGTCCCAAGACTGGAAAAACTTCCTTATTAGCCTCAACAAAAAGTTGAAATCCCTCATCAAAACCTTTAAAGCCAGCTATGAAGGCAGAATTGTGGCAGATACTAAAAACAAACACAAAGCCTTATATAGTTATATCAAGAATCTCCACAGCAGGGGGCGTGGCCAAGGATGAACACAGGATAGCAGCAGATTTCTTCAGCTCCACCAATTTCATTACATTGACAGGAATTAATTACTTAAAAAATTAATTCTTGAAGTAATTTTCTTTCTAAATATGTTTGTTTTATATAGTTCTTGAACTATATCTAAAAAAGAAAGGAAATCTTAATAATATTCCTGTCAGAAATTACTTTGGAAATTTTCCTGTCAGTTTATCAGTCTGAAATGAGTTCCAGTAAGACAAATTCTCAAGACTCCAGCATCAAGAAAGAACTTCAGTCTCTGATAATTATAGTCCAGCAACTTACTGCTAAGATGGATAAAATGGATACTAAAATAGACACTTTCATAGAAAAACTACAAAACAAATAGACTTGTTACATATGGACCTGCAACAACAGAAGATCCAGATGACAGGCATAGAAGAAGCTGTGAATGACATGGAAAATAAAATACAAGAACAGGAAATCAACATTGAGTTTCTGCTGAAACAAAATACACATTTACAAACAAAGCTGGATGACCTGGAAAATAGATCTAGGGCCAATAACATTAAGATTTATGGACTGCCAGAAAATATTGAAGGTAACAATATTACTTCTTTTTAACAACATGGCTCCCTAAAACTTTAGATTTACCAGAAGCATTCTCTTTTGGTATCGAAGAGCACATAGATCTATAGCTAATACTAACTCTAACAAAAACTATCCTAGATCAGTTATAGTTAGATTTCTATCATCTTTTGATAAAGAGATGGTTCTTAAATCTGCTTGGGCTAAAGCTCCTGTTAAGTTTAATAAGACAACTGTGCGTTTTGACAATGACTATTCTTCCATGGTAATTGCTAAAAGAAAAGTTTTTCTGCCACTAATAAGGGAGCTTAAAAGCACAGTTTAAAACATACCTTCTGTTTCCTGCCAAGCTTAAAATCTTCCTTCCTGATGGTCCTAAGGTCTTGATGATTTAGACTCTGCTTTACTGTTTGTCAAAGAAAAAGGATTTTGGATAAAATAGAAGAAATGGAATGGGCTAGTTCTTCATTAAAGAGATTGGCAACTGAAGCTTCCTGGAAGACTTCAGAGAAGAAGAAAAGACTAAAAACAAATGATTTGTTATATGTTTTTTCTCTCTCATCATTTTAGTTCATTATTAATCTTTTTGAATATAGTTCCTGCATTTCCAGAAAGCCACAAATATTTTGGAAAAGATTTAATCAAAGTTATTCTCTATGTGCAAAGAAATGTTTTGTTTCATAACCAGTCAAAATGCCTGAGGATTTAATGGCAGGCTGTGACTCGATTTGTTTTTCTTTCTGAAAAAGTAAGGTTAGTAATTTGATACATTTTTTATCTTTACCTTTTTTTTTCCTTCTTTTTTATTATTTTCTTTGTTTAAACAATGACATTCTATTTAGATTATGTAGTGGGTAAAGGGTGGGGAGGGCAGGGAGAGAACAGTAATGAAAATATCATTAATAGAATAATAACATATTTATTTCTTGTAAAAGTTTATAAGTTCTTCAAATGCTATTTCTAATTATACTTTCTTGATTATACTGCTTATGCTTGTTTGTAAATAATCTGTCATGCTTTAACTAATAATAATCAGAACTAAATAAGAGTAAATAATATGTTTTATTTTTAACTCTATTAATATAAACAGTAAGTAACATTCCATTGTATATACTTCTTACAGCTTTCTCTTACATTTTTTATTTCTGCCTCACTCCCTTTTATTTTCTACTCTCTTTTCTTTTCTTTATTAATATATAGAAATGCTTTAGACTGTGTGGGCACAGTGAATAATAGGATTTGTATGAAAATTGAGTTGGGAGAAGAATGCTGAGTTTTATTGCTTGTTGGTAATTTTGAGTTTAATTTCACTTGCATAGAGGCTGTGATGATCTGTGGAATACATTGTGGAGGTTCTGTCATGTTTAGATGCATTTACACTGCTAAATGAATGTTTGTCACTAGTTTTTAATAAGTTTCCGCCAAAATGTTAAGAGAGACAATCTGGGATGTGGGCTGTCTTATGCACAATGTCCTTGAGTTACCTCAGAATCTTCAAATCACAGAATTCTCACAGAGAAACTGAAAGCAGTTAGTATAAACATTGACAAGCTTATCACACTGACACACCACAGATTCAGGAAAAATACTCTGTTCATAAAATATGTCAGTTATAATGAGTTTAAATTATGTAGTTTCTTGTAGTAAGTAAATGTCTTATTTTAGAAGGCATAAAAATGAAACATTTATTTAAATGTTTTTGAAAATCTACTTAACAGCAGCATAATAATCTGTGTTAAAATTTGTGTTCCAAACATATACTTTACTATAACTCATTTAATTCATCTGATTGACAAACATAAATAATCTTATAACTCTATTCTGGAAGAAATGTCATGTGATATATTTTAAAGCAGTAGGTTAGCATGATTGTAAAATCTGGTTACCAATATGTGTTTGCTGTGCATTCTTTTGTATAAAGCAGACAGATTTATTCTAGGGACAGCAAGTAGGATAGTGCTCTACTAACACACAACTCAGTGAGATCATATATATATATATATATATATATATATATATATATATATATATATATATATATATATGTGTGTGTGTGTGTGTGTGTGTGTGTGTGTGTGTGTGAGTGTGATGGCTTTTTTTCTGAGAATCTGCATAACTATCCAATATGATTTATAATAATTTCTATGAATACAATATTTTACTCTATTGACAAAATGAATGTTTGCCACAAGTTTTAATAAGTTTCCCGCCAAAATGTTAAGGGAGACAATCTGGGATGTGGGCTGTCTCATGCATAGTGTCCATGAGTTTCCTCAGAAGCTTCACTCACAGAATTTTCACAGAGAAACTGAAAGCAGTTAGTATAAACATTGACAAGGTTATCACACTGACACACCACAGATTCAGGAAAAATACTCTATTCATAAAATATGTCAGTTATGATGAGTTTGGATGATGTAGTTTCTTGTAGCAAGTAAATATCTTATTTTAGAAGGCATAGAAAATGAAACATTTATTTAAATGTTTTTGAAAATCTACTTAACAGTAGCATAATAATCTGTGTTAAAACTTGTGTCCCAAACATATACTTTACTATAACTCATTTAATTCATCTGATTGGCAAGCATAAATAATCTTATAACTCTATTCTGGAAGAAATGTCATGTGATATATTTTAAAGCAGTAGGTTAGCATGATTGTAAAATCTGGTTACTAATATGTGTTTGCTGTGCATTATTTTGTATAAAGCAGACAGATTTATTCTAGGGACAGCAAGTAGGATAGTGCTCTACTAACACACAACTCAGTGAGATCATATATATATATATATATGTGTGTGTGTGTGTGTGTGTGTGTGTGTGTGTGTGTGTGTGTGTGTGTGTGTGTGTATCTATGTATATATGTGTATGTGTATATGTATGTGTGTGTGTGTGTGTGTGTGTGTGTGTGTGTGTGTGTGTGTGTGTGTGTGTGTGTATATGTATGTGTGTGTGTCTGTGTTTATGTGTGTGATGGCTTTTTTTTTTTTTTTTTTTTAGGTTATATGCAGGTGTTTCTGAGAATCTGCATAACTATGCAATATGATTTATAATAATTTTTATGAATACAATATTTTACTCTATTGACAATAATGAGTTTAAGTAAATGCTCATATACAAACAATTCAAGATTTTTTGGAAGCTGTTGATAGAATTCACATGACAGAAAATAGATGCATCTTAATGCATGTAATGTCTGAATCATATTAGCCAAAGTTTTTGATTTAAATGAATGTTAGAACATAATTTTCTCTCCTCTTGATTTCTAACATTAAGATTATTTGAATGCTATTAGAATTCAAGTGTTACATATTACATAGATCTATATAATAGTATGAACAGTTTTTTAAAAAAAAAAAAAAAAAAGTTTATTTTAGTTTATATGATGCTGTTTTACCAAATGTGTAGTTTTGTCTTGATAGATAATTGAATTGAAAACTGTTAACCTCAGTTAAATATAACTAGTATTAAATTGATAAGGTGGTAGCTGAGGTACTGCTGCTTAGGGTAGGGGTTAACTTGAGTAGTAAATACTGCTCTAAGTTGGAGTTTTCAACTCAGGCGGATGCAAGGTTTAATCCTTACATTATTTTCACTTGTTCATTGTTATATGTATATAGTTTTGACATCCACAATATATTTTGTACACTCATTGTCACTACAAACAAAATTGAATCCTATACAAAATCCCATAAGAGATTTAATAAATACAGCTATATTTAAAGGTACACCTAAAAGAGGAGATGTAACATTATTTATCTTGTTATTTGTTATTTCGATCATAAGATTCTTGAGTTTTAAAAATGCCAAATGACATCTTTAAAAGGAATTTCTTTAAACATTAATGGATTGAATAATCCGTGTAAAAGGGCAAGCCTAATAAGATACATTAATCTACACAAGGCCAATCTAGTCTTCCTGCAAGAAACCCATCTCTTGAAAAAAGATATTGATAAACTAGCCACTAATAAGTATGCAGTATTGGTTAGTTCAGAGCACACTCAGAAAAAGAGGAGTGGCTATTTTATGGAATAAAAGTATGCCCATTCCTAAAACCATTAAGTCTTATCAGGATGACAAAGGAATGTTTTGTATGGTTACAATACAAATTAATGGGAAGACTTACACTTTAATTAATGTATACTGGATACCTGGAATTGGTATTAATACAGTGAAACATCATATTGATAAGATCATATCATTCTCTATAGGGGATATTATTTTAGCTGGTGATTTTAATTGTATACTACATGAAAGTGATACTACCACTATAAAAAAAAGAAGAATTACATCTAATGCAAAACATTTAAATGATTTTGCTAATTCTTATCATTTGAATGATATTAATAATCAGATAGAGTCAAAATCATTACCATACACCTTTTTTTCTAACAGATACAAAACTTATTCAAAAATAGATAGGGTCTTTATTTCTAACCAGATGGTAACAGATTTAATTAATTCCAAAATCATTTCATGTCCTATATCTGATCATAACTCAATTGTTTTGAATTCATGATAAAAAATACTCATAATGTTCAGATCAAAAGGATACCAGCATACTTATCTCAGCTAAAAGACTATAAAGAATATATACTTTCAGAAGTACAACATTTTCTAGACATAAATAATACTCCTGAAGTCTCCATTGTCTATGTTTGGGATGCCTTAAAATCATATCTATATGGACAAAGTATCAGGTGGTATAATAACAAAAGGAAATCTTGGGATAAGGAATTGTTAGATATTCAAAGTAAACTAGACTCTTATAAACATAATAATAAAGAAAATATTATGGACAAGAAAGTTATTGAAGAAATAAACAAACTAAATGAGAAATACAAAGAAATTTTAACTCATAAAGTTAAAATAACTTTAGAGAAATACAATTTTGTCTTATTCAATAAGCCCCAAATACTTACATAGACTTAAAAATAAAACAAAAGATTGAATAAACAAAACCATATCAAAGAAATCTTTTCTCTAAGGAAAAGAAGAATGTTTCTAGTATACCAGAAATACTGGATGAATTTAGAAATCACTTTCACAAGATTAACCATAACAACATTAACATGGAACCTAAAGATAAAATAAAGGAGTTTATAACCACAAACATGAATAAAAGCTTAATAAACAACAGATTAAACTATTGGACAAGAGTATTTCATATACAGAAGTTATTACACAAATAAATAAGCTTAAATCAAACAAAGCACCGGGTAATGATGGTATTATACCAGAGATATATAAAATCCTTTCTAAAACTACATATTCATTAATACATAAGGTTTTTATTCTGGCCCAAACTGAGTTAATAACCCCCATCTTGGCAATATACATTTATTTCACCAATTTTAAAACCTAATAAAGATCCAACTAGATGTTCTTCATATCGACCCATCTCATTACTTAATGTTGATTATAAAATGTTTATGAGTATTTTGCTGATAGATTGAAGACAATTATCCCGGCATTATAGACATAGATCAGACGGGCTTCATTGTAAATAGAAATACTTTTGATAATATAAGAAGAACTTTAACATTAATTGATTTTGCAAATAGGAAAAAGAAAGATTTAACACTTATTAGTCTTGATATAGGTTCAGCATTTGATTCAGTAAGTTGGGACTATCTGTTTACCTTACTGAAGTGCACAAATTTCTCTGATGCATTTGTAAATTTAATTGAGCATTTATACAAAGGAACGCTGGCTTATATTAAGGTAGGAACATATGTTTCACAAAAATACCCATTCTTAAAGGTACAAAGCAAGGATGTCCACTTTCTCCACTATTATTCACTTTAGTAATGGAGCCTTGGGCTAATTTGATTAGAAACAGTACTGACATAGAGGGTTTTGAAATAGAAGAAAATACAACATCAAAAATTCAACTTTTGCAGATGATGTTCTAATTACATCAGCAGGATCTAATTTTTCTATGCAGTCTTTATTTGATAAAATGATGAATTTTAAAAGTATTTCTGGTTTAATATTAAATGAAGAAAAAACTAAAATACTACCTATATATACACAAAAAATACTCTCATTAGTGATTTTACTAAATATGTACCCAACTCAGGTCAGATAACTTATTTAGGTATAATACTATCTAAAGATATTAAATCTATTATATATAATAACTATAATACCTGTTTTCTTAATATACAAAATCTTTTTAATACCTGGAATAATATGTTTTTACTATGGAGGAGAGACTTACAATTATTAAAATGATAATATTCCCCAAGATTTTATACTTAATACAATCAATAATACTTTCACCTACAAAAATAACTATCAAGAAACTGAATACACTAATGTTCAATTTCTTATGGGCACCTAATAGACCTAGGATTGCATTAAAGAAACATACTAATAGCTGGTCTCAAGGGGGTATTTCTTTTCCAGACTTTAATTTATATATTATCTCTTCTATTATAAAAGTTATTACTTTATTAATAGATCGGTCATATGTCAAAATGGAAAGATTATTGGGAGCTAATTAGTATGCACTTCATGAAAATCTCCTTAACACATAAAAATATGATTATAAATAACTCCATGTTGTGGTTGCTAAAGGAATTTTGTACTTCACCTATTACACCTAAACATATGGTCTGTTACCCATTAAATATTATTATTAGTTATCGTAACTTTATATTCATGCACCCTAAGTATAGGGAATGGAATTTTATTGTATTCCCTATAATTTATACTCAGGGTATGCTTATGTCATCTACTTCTGAAGGAGCTCATTTAGCTATAGATAATAATCTAAAGTACTGGTATCAGCTGATATCTGATAATAAAGTTAAAAATCTAGATTTCTTAAAACAAGAATTTGATCTAAGAGAAACTTGCTGGTTAGAGGTTCAGATCTTTAGACAACATCTCATTGATAGAATAGATCTAATGTCTATAACAGTTAAAGAATCTATTCCAAAACTGATTGATTACTTGATAATAAATTTACAGCATAAAGTTTCTGATAAAGGTAAACTTTCATATATACATAAAATTATCAGACAAGAAACTTTTTACAATGTAGATTCATACTGGAATTATTTCACCTCTATTAATGGGGACCCACCAACTCAACAAGATAAACAATATATATTGGAATCTGCTTATAGAACTACATCTTCCATTGTCTGGAGACTTTATACATGGAAATTTTACATAGATCTTTTATACACCTTTGATGATGAATAAAATTAATAATAAAGATAATCTATGTAAGAGATGTAATGTAGAAATTAATGCTGACTGGGCTCATATGTTTTATGACTGTATGAAGTTGAAAGAATACTGGAAGTCAATTAATGAATTTTGCAGGCTCTTTTTACAGATAATTTCATTATTTCTAAGTCTCTTATATTATTCAACACACCTGTACCTCAATGTGTTAAAAGATTAAGCTTCCCTTGTTATGGTCTATCCTAGCAGTGGCTAGGAAAATAATAACTAGAAATTGGATTTCAGATACACCTCCTTCGTTCAATGAATTTAAAAATGTTATGAATATAATGTGTCATATGGAAATAAGCACAATTAGAATGAGAACAACTAGAAAAACATCACATTTTATTGTATGGGATAATTTACAAAATTTGTTAAAAAAATTCTAATTTCAATAGCACAGTATTTTAGTTTAATTAATTGATCTGATTGTAGTGGATGTCTTTGTAAATACTTTAGTTGTTTTGTTGAATATTATAATAATACCTATTTTTAATTATTTGTATAAAATTGTTATGATATTTCTCTTATATGTTAAAACAATAAATTTGTTTTAAAAAAAAAAAGAATCTCCACAGCAAAATCCAGGTTTGCTCTGAGTTACTGCACAATGGTACCTCCTATACTGAGCCAACAGATATTGCCAACATACTGGCAGACAGATTCAGTGCCAACTTTACCCCTTACCCCTCTCACCCCCCTAAAGGACCAATAACAATACAAGAGGAATGCCAGGTACCCAGCATTACTGCAGTGCAGGTTAAAGCTGCATTGTCCAAGGCCATGAATATAGCTTCCATGGGACCCAACAATATCCTTGGATGTGTTCTACATGAACTACAAAGTGAACTGCCACCACATCTGTGTGCTCTGTTCAATCACAGCCTCACGTCAGGCTTTGTCCCTACCAAGTGGTACACTGCTACAGTCATCCCTCTCCATAAAGGAGGAACGACTACAGACTCTGGGAATTATCGCCCCATTAGCCTGATGAGTCTGATATGTAAGGCTACAGAGCGCATCATCATGGACCTAATTAACAAGGATATAGGGAATCTCCAAACTCTAGATCCTATGCAATTTGGTTTTGTGAAAGGTAAATCATGCCTGCTCAACCTGGTTGAATTCTTTGAGTCAGTCACCATAGCTGTGGATGAGGGCAAGGCAGTTCATACAGCCTACCTTGATTTGGCCAAGGCCTTTGATACCATTCCCCACTCAGGAATTATTGATAAACTCACAAAACTAGGCATCGACCCCTATTTCACTAGGTGGGTTGCAAACTGGCTCACAGACAGAACACACAGTGTGAAAGTAGCGGACTCCAAGTCAGACTGATGACCAGTCACGAGTGGACTCCCACAGGGATTGGTCCTGGGTCCTGTCCTGTTTGGCATCTACTTCTCAGAAGTCCAGGCTAACACAGAGGGACTCTGGCTGACCAAGTTTGCAGATGACTGCAAGCTGGGAGCCATTATTAACTCCTCAAGTGATGTAGATATCCTACAGAAAGGCCTCACTAAGACCAATGACTGGTGTTGAAACCATGTCCTTAAGTTTAATGCCAAAAAATGAGTCATCATCCCCTTTGGGAAAAACTCAGTTCCCACTAATTACCACATCGATGGGAGCCCACTGAACACTGAAGGCATTATAAGAGATGTGGGGACACAGGTTGACAGCAACCTCTCCTTTGACCACCACATTGCCACTGTGGTCAGAAAGTCCTTCTATGTGAAACATCTTATTACCAAGGGTTTTGCATCCAGGAAGAAAGAGGTCATCATGTCTCTCTACTCTTCCCTCATTAGGACAGTCATAGAGTATAATGCCCCATTTAGCATGTACCTCACTAGACACCTGCAACAACTGGAGAGGCCACAAAAGTACCTCACAAAGAGGATCCTAGGCCTTAAATACATGTCTTATATGGACAGACTCAAAAAACTCTAACTATTCTCTGTCTCATATCATCTACATAGAGGTGATCTCTGCTTGACTTTCAAAGCTATGTCTGACCCAGCTCTGTTAGAAATGCTACATCTAAAGAAAGCCAAATCCCTCCACACAACACGGTCCAGAGACCTCATCCTCATTACCACAATCAACAGAACATGCTGGAGTGACAGGTTCATAACACAGAGACTGCCCATGCTCTGGAATAGACGCCCATACATGTTAAGCAGAGCACCTCATGGGCCCTCTTCAAGAGAAATCTTGATAGTGGATGGGAAATAGAAAGTTCACCCCGGGGATCACTGCAGTGGCTGTACTCGATAGAGGCACTGGGAACTAACGTCAGGCGGCACAATGCCAGGGCACTTCTGTGGACTAGGCTTGTAAAGGCTCCAAGGTTATTAGCCTAGTACACACCTATGAACCTTTGAACCATTGAAACACAGGTACTCGATGCTGGCATTTTGAAAATCAACATACCAAAAAATCCACAACAGTGAAAAAAACTATCACTAAATTCCGACATGCTTTGTTTAAATAGTTTTAGTGTTTCAGAAAGGGTTTTTCTAAGGTAAGGTGTAGGGAATGAGGTTATGGGCAGATTCAGGGAACAGTTACTATCCTCAGAACAGCAAGACTAAATACACTAAAAGTGGAATATATACTAAAGTCCAGGGTTGCATTACTTCAGTATTTGTTTCCACCAACATGTGATCTCAGAGGTAGTATATATAGATAATAGGACTTTGGGGGGGGGGGTTGTGGGTACAAAGTGGAAATGTTTACCTGAAAAATTATTTAATTTTGTTACAGCTAGTCTCTAGATTTGTAATATTTCTTTACTAATCACATTTGATTTTTTAGAGTTGCAGAACTCGCAATCGCGGCTTTTGCACTTTTGATAGGGAGTACAAAAAATGCCATTTGGGACAGTAATAATATGCACATATTAGGATCAAAACCTTATGGTCCTTTAAAGCAGATGGCTCAGTAATGTGTATGTCTGTCTGTATCTGAATATATAATGAAATATCTGTGTGTGTGTGTGTGTGTGTGTGTGTGTGTGTGTGTGTGTGTGTGCGTGTGTGTGTGTGTGTGTGTGTGTGTGTGTGTGTGTGTGTGTGTGTGTGTGTGTGTGTGTGTGTGTGTGAATTAATCAGTTCATGCAACACTTGACATGCCCAGTCACATACCATTTGTAGCACTGATCAAGCATCAGCCTCATCAACTCTCGAATCAATTGCAAAAGCAAGAAAACAGGCCCAACAGGTTTGCATTTGTAAGTGCTACAGTACCATACACCTACTGCAATAGCTGGTTATGGAAACCAGTTCTTAGAAATTGCTAAATATGTACAGGATATTTTCATCTTGTACTTGGTGCACCAACACTTATATTTTTCTGCCTTTCCTGACCATAGAAGAATGGGAAAGCAGGCATCATTTCTCTAAGGTGGCAGTACAAATTCAGGCATGCTAGCATCATTACTCTAAAGTAGGCAGTACAAACTCAGTCATGCTAGCATCATTTGTCCAAGGTGGCAGTACAAACTCAGGCATGCTAGCATCATTTCTCTAAGGTGGCAGTACAAACTCCGGCATGCTAGCATTATTACTCTGAGGTGGCAGTATAAACTCAGGCATGCTAGCATCATTTTTCTAAGGTGGCAGTACAAACTCAGGCATGCTAGCATCATTACTGTAAGGTAGCAGTACAAACTCAGGCATGCTAGCATCATTTCTCTAAGGTGGTAGTACAAACTCAGGCATGCTAGCATCATTACTGTAAGGTGGAAGTACAAATCCAGGCATGCTAGCATCATTTCTTTAAGGTGGCAGTACAAACTCAGGCATTCTAGTATAACTTCTCTGAGGTGGCAGTACAAACTAAGGCATGCTAGTATCATTTCTCTAAGGTGGCAGTATAAACTCAGGCATGCTAGCATCATTACTTTAAGGTGGCAGTATAAACTCAGGCATGCTAGCATCATTACTCTAAGGTGGCACTATAAACTCAGGCATGCTAGCATCATTACTTTAAGGTGGCAGTATAAACTCAGGCATGCTAGCATCATTACTCTAAGGTGGCACTACAAACTCAGGCATGCTAGCATCATTACTCTAAGGTGGCAGTACAAACTCAGGCATGCTAGTAAAATTTTTCTAAGATGGCAGTACAAACTCAGGCATGCTAGCATCATTACTGTAAGGTGGCAATACAAACTCAGGCATGCTAGTATACTTTTTCTAAAGCGGCAGTACAAACTCAGGCATGCTAAATATAAACAATATTAGGTGAAGTATGCATGAGCTCTTTCATACTAGAAATATCTGTTTTCTAACCCTACTGCTACTTATGTATAGTATGCACTGCTACGTTTCAAACAAATCTTTAAAACAGCTATTATAATAAGTGCATTTATGTGAGAGGCTATGCCCTAGCACTCCTTTATTTATATATCCTAACTATGCACAACTGCTACCAAAATGAAATATTGGGCATCGTGCTCCAGTGAGTTGTCCACTTACCTCTCAACTGCTCATATTTTTGCAGAATGTCCAGATTTTTGCCTCAGTATGTTATTCTAGCAACTTTCTAAGTATTCTCTCTTTATTATTGGCTTTATTCAGATCTCTTTTATCAAGAGATTCAGAGATATGGTTGTGTGTTACAAGAATCAACAATCTGTGACGTGTAGGTAGGTAGTGGCACCTACTGCCTGCCACCTAAGTGTGCAACCCCCCCCACACACACATATGTGTATATATATATATATATATATATGACAATAAGTTGTGCAGAAAGATTCCTACCATGCAGTCTAGTTCCTTCAGCAGACCTTTCAAGGTAGGAATTCTTGATATAAAAGTTTCAGGAATCAAAAAAGCAGACTTGTACTGTTCTGGTTGTTTCTAGTAGTACTCAGCAAGACTCCAGGACTTCATCAGATGCATACTTTTCATTTTGTAAGATAAATAAGATAAGTTGCCATCCTGTGTCTCTCATTGTATATTTGCATGTTCATTTGTGATTGTGTGTGTGTGTGTGTGTGTGTGTGTGTGTGTGTGTGTGTGTGTGTGTGTGTGTGTGTGTGTGTGTGCGCATATTTGTGTATGTGTGTAATGGAGGAAAGGGAAAGAACAAAGCGCAAAAATAGCTGTGCAGATGCACACTCACACGTTTACACATATACACACAGAAACACACACACTTATACACACTCTCTCACACACACATATGTTTGTTATATAGGACATAAGGCATCCATTGGTATTTTATCTTTAGCACATGCTTGTGTAAATATCCACGAGGTTTGCCTGTAGCAATCATCTATTAACCTAAAATAATGTTATCATTTGCATGCTTGATGGTTGCAACTGAAGTTTATATTAGATCAATGCTGCAGAATTTTCCTCAGTCCTATTCCATTCATTACCAGCAGCATTCAGATGAAGGCTCTCTGCAGTTACTGTCACTCATTTGTACTCCTCCTGTGGACACAAGTACATTGATTAGAAGGATTTTACTATGTTGCAGGATAACGGAGTTGGTACTTTCCACAGTAACTGCTTCTGATCCAGTGTGATGCTAAGAAGTAATTTCCCTTAGAGACCAGAGTGGTGGTTTCAGGATGTCTGTGTCAGTCATCTTCTGAAGACATTTTTGATTATGCTACATAGAAAACTGTGAGGTGCTGCCTTCTTATTCTGTACTACTCTATAGTGATTGTAAGCATTGCTTGCTTATTCTGCACGCTCTGCAGTGGTTGTACGTGTTCCCTGCTTATTCTGGTAGTAAGCATTGACTGGTGGTTGTGTTGCCTGCTTATACTGCACCACTCTGTAGTGGATGTAAGCATTGTCTGCTTATTCTCTGCCACGCTGTGGTGGTTGTAAGAATTCTCTGCTTATTCTGTGCCACTCTGTGGTTGTTGTAAGCATTGCCTGCTTATTCTGTGCCACTCTGTAGTGATTGTAAGCATTGCCTGCTTATGTGCCACACTGTACTGGTTGCAAGCATTCCCTGCTTATTCTGTGCCACTCTGTGATGGCTGTATGTCTAGCCTGCTTATTCTGTGCCACTCTGTAGTAGTTGTAACCACTGCCTGCTTATTCTGTACCACTCTGTGGTGGTTGTGTTACCTGCTTATTCTGTGCCAAGCTGTAGTGGTTGGAAGCATTGCCTGCTTATTCTCTGCCACGCTGTGGTGGTTGTAAGAATTCTCTGCTTATTCTGTGCCACTCTGTGATTGTTGTAAGCATTGTCTGCTTGCTCTGTGCCACTCTGTAGTTATTGTAAGCATTGCCTGCTTATGTGTCACACTGTAATGGTTGTAAGCATTCCCTGCTTATTCTGTGCCACTCTGTGATGCTTGTAAGTGTTGCCTGCTTATTATGTGCCACTCACTAGTAGTTGTAACCACTGTCTGCTTATTCTGTACCACTCTGTGGTGGTTGTAAGCATTGCCTGATTTTTCAGTGCCAATCTGTGGTGCTTGTAAGCATGGCCTGCTTATTCTGTGCCACTCTGTGGTGGTTGTAAGTGTTGCCTGCTTATTCTGTGCCATTCTGTAGTGGTTGTAAGCATTGCCTGATTATTCTGTGCCACTCTGTAGTGGTTTAAGCATTGCCTGCTGATACTGTGCCACTCTGTAGTGGTTGTAAGCATTGCCTGCTTATTCCGTGCTATATTTTAGTGATTGTAGCTTGCTTATTCTGTGCCACACTTTAGTGATTGTATGCATTGCTTGCTTCTTCTGTGCCACTTTGTGGTGGTTGTAAGCATTGCCTGCTGATACTGTGCCACTCTGTGTTGATTGTAAGTGTTGCCTGCATATTCTGCGCCACTCTATGGTGGTTTTAAGCATTGCCTGCTTATTCTGTGACACTCTGTAGAGGTTGTAAGCATTGCCTGCTTATTCTGCACCACTCTGTAGTGGTTGTAAGTGTTCCCTGCTTATTTTGTGCCACTCTGTAATTGTAAACGTTGACTGCTTATTTTGCGCCATTTGGTAGTGGTTGTAAGCTTTGCCTACTTTTCTATGCCATTCTGTAGTGACTGTAAGAGTTGCCTACTTATTCTGTGCCACACTGGAGTGGTTGTAATCATTGCCTGCTTATTTTGTACCACTCTATAGTGGTTGTAAGCATTGCCTGTGTATTCTGTGCCACACTGTAGTGGTTGTAAGCATTCCCTGCTTCTTCTGTGCCACTCTGTAGTGGTTGTAAGTGTTGCCTGCTTATTCTGTGCCATCCTGTGGTGGTTGTAAGCATTGCATGCTTATTCTGTGCCACTCTGTGGTAGTTGTAAGCATTGCCTGCTTATTCCGTTCCTCTCTGTGTGGTTGTAAGTGTTGCCTGCTTATATTGTGCCAATCTGTAGTAGCTTTAAGCATTGCCTCTTATTCTGTGCTACTCTGTTCTGGATGCAAGCATTGCCTGCCTATTCTGTGCCACTTTTTGATGGTTGTAAACAGTGCCTTCTTATTCTGTGCCACACTGTAGTGGTTGTAAGCATTGCTTGCTTATTTTGTGCCACTCTATAGTGGTTGTAAGCTTTCCCTGCTTTTTCTGTGCCACTCTGTAGTGGTTGTAAGCATTCTCTGCCACTCTGGAGTGATTGTAAGTATTGCCTGCTTATTCTGTGCCACTCTGTAGTCGTTCTAAGAATTGTCTACTTATTCTCTACCACTCTATGGTTGTTATAAGCATTGCCTGCTTATTCTGTGCCACTCTGTAGTGGTTGTAAGCATTGCCTGCTTATTCTGTGCCACTCTGTAGTGGTTGTAAGCATTGTTTGCTTATTCTGTGCCACTTTCTAGTGCTTGTAAGCTTTCTCTGCTTATTCTATGCCACTCTGGAGTGATTGGAAGTATTGCCTGCTTATTCTGTGCCACTCTGTTGTGGATGTAAGCATTACCTGCTTATTCTGTGCCACTTTTTGATGGTTGTAAACATTGCCTTCTTATTCTATGCCACACTGTAGTGGTTGTAAGAATTGCCTGCTTATTTTGTGCCACTCTGTACATTACCTGCTTATTCTGTGCCACACTGTAGTGCTTGTAGGCATTGCCTGCTTATTCTGTGCCACTCTGTGGTTGTTGTAAGCTTTGGCTGCTTATTCTGCACCACTCTACAGTGGTTGTAAGTGTTCCCTGTTTATTTTGTGCCACTCTGTAGTGGTTGTTAACATTGACTGCTTATTTTGTGCTACTCCATAGTGGTTGTAAGCTTTCCCTGCTTTTTCTGTGCCATTCTGTAGTGACTGTAAGTGTTGCCTACTTATTCTGTGCCACACTGTAGTGGTTCATACGTTCACAGTTTCATAGGTAGGTACTAGGCTATTGGCCCAAGGGCCTACGTAAGCCTAGCCAACAAGGTTCCCTGGCTTACGCCACCCAAGAAAGTTATTTTCCTGTGCCACTGTCAAGCAGAGATACAGAAGTGACCCCTGGGTGTATTTCCTATTTCCCATCCACTCATCAAGATTTTTCTTGAAGAGTGTTAATGAAGAACTTTGCTTGACATAGATGGGTAGCCTGTTTCAGAGTATGGGAAGTCTATGGGACAACCATAATCTGGTTGTAATCATTGCCTGCTTATTCTATGCCACTCTGTAGTGGTTGTAAGCATTGCCTGCTTATTTTGTGCCACAATGTGGCAGTTGTAACCATTGCCTGCTTATTCTGTGCCACTCGGTGGTGGCTGTAAGTGTTGCCTGCTTATTCTGTGCCACTCTGTAGTGATTGTAATTATTGCCTTATTATTCTCTGTCACTCTGTGGTGGTTGTAAGTATTGCCGGCTTACTCTGTGCCACTTTGTGATGGTTGTAAACATTGCCTTGTTATTCTGTGCCACTCTGTAGTGATTGCAAGCATTGCCTGCTTATTATGTGCCACACTGTAGGGGTTGTAAGCATTGCCTGCTTATTCTGTGCCACTCTGTAATGGTTGTAAGCATTGCCTGCTTATTCTATGCCACTCTGTAGTGGTTGTAAGCATTTCCCTGCTTATTCTGTACCACTCTGTAGTGGTTGTAAGTGATGCCTGCTTATTCTATGCCACCTTGCAAGCCTTGCATGCTTATTCTGTGCCACTCTGTGGTAGTTGTAAGCATTGCCTGCTTATTCTGTGCCTGTAGTGGATGTAAGTTTTGACTGCTTATTCTGTTCCAATCTGTAGTGGTTTTAAGCATTTCCTGCTTATTCTGTGCCACTCTGTAGTGATTGTAATTATTGCCTAATTAGTCTCTGCCACTCTGTCGTGGTTGTAAGTATTGCTGACTTACTCTGTGCCACTTTGTGATGGTTGTAATCATTGCCTTCTTATTCAGTGCCACTCTGTGGTGGTTGTATTGCCTGCTTATTCTGTGCCAATCTGTAGTGGTTGGAAGCATTGCCTGCTTATTCTCTGCCACTCTGTGGTGGTTGAAAGAATTCTCTGCTTATTCTGTTCCACTCTGTGATTGTTGTAAGCACTGCCTTCATATTATGTGCCTCTCTGTAGTTATTGTAAGCATTGCCTGCTTATGTGCCACACTGTAGTGGTTGTAAGCATTCCCTGCTTATTCTGTGCCACTCTGTGATGGTTGTAGGTGTTGCCTGCTTATTCTGTGCCACTCTCTAGTAGTTGTAACCACAGTCTGCTTATTCTGTACCACTCTGTGGTGGTTGTAAGCATTGCCTGATTTTTCTGTGCCACTCTGTGGTGCTTGTAAGCATGGCATGCTTATTCTGTGCCACTCTGTGGTGGTTGTAAGTGTTGCCTGCTTATTCTATACCACTCTGTAGTGGTTGTAAGCATTGCCTGGTTATTCTGTGCCACTCTGTAGTGGTTTAAGCATTGCCTGCTTATACTGTGCCACTCTGTAGTGGTTGTAAGTATTGCCTGCTTATTCTGTGCTATATTTTAGTGATTGTAAGCATTGCCTGCTTATTCTGTGCCACTTTGTGGTGGTTGTAAGCATTGCCTGCTGATACTGTGCCACTTTGTGTTGATTGTAAGTGTTGCCTGCTTACTCTGTGCCACTCTATGGTGGTTTTAAGCATTGCCTGCTTATTCTGTGACACTCTGTAGTGGTTGTAAGCATTGCCTGCTTATTCTGCACCACTCTGTAGTGGTTGTAAGTGTTCTCTGCTTATTTTGTGCCAGTCTGTAGTGGTTGTAAACATTGACTGCTTATTTTGCACCATTCAGTAGTGGTTGTAAGCTTTGCCTACTTTTTTGTGGCATTCTGTATTGACTGTAAGAGTTGCCTACTTATTCTGTGCCACACTGGAGTGGTTGTAATCATTGCCTGCTTATTCTGTACCACTCTGTAGTGGTTGTAAGCATTGCCTGCTTATTCTGTGCCACTCTGTAGTGATTGTAAGCATTCCCTGCTTCTTCTGTGCCACTCTGTAGTGGTTTTAAGTGTTGCCTGCTTATTCTGTGCCACCCTGTGATGGTTTTAAGCATTGCATGCTTATTCTGTGCCACTCTGTGGTAGTTGTAAACATTGCCTGTTTATTCCATTACTCTCTGTGTGGTTGTAAGTGTTGCCTGCTTATTTTGTGCCAATCTGTAGTGGCTTTAAGGATTGCCTCTTATTCTGTGCCACACTATAGTGATTGTAAGCATTACTTACTTATTCTGTGGCACTCTGTTGTGGATGTAAGCATTGCCTGCTTATTCTGTGCCACGTTGTGATGGTTGTAAACATTGCCTTCTTATTCTGTGCCACACTGTAGTGGTTGTAAGCATTACCTGCTTATTTTGTCCCACTCTGTAATGGTT
The DNA here is from genome assembly GCF_019279795.1 of Protopterus annectens. Taxonomy (NCBI): domain Eukaryota; kingdom Metazoa; phylum Chordata; order Ceratodontiformes; family Protopteridae; genus Protopterus; species Protopterus annectens. Next base: position 106,184,273 of record NC_056749.1, on the reverse strand, counting down.
GTAAGCATTGCCTGTTTATTCTGTGCCAATCCATAGTGGTTGTATGCAATCTCTGCTTATTCATTGCCACTCTGGAGTGATTGTAAGTATTGCCTGCTTATTCTGTGCCACTCGGTAGTCGTTCTAAGAATTGTCTACTTATTCTGTACCACTCTATGGTTGTTGTAAGAATTGACTGCTTATTCTGTGCCACTCTGTAGTGGTTGTATGCATTCTCTGCTTATTCTATGCCACTCTGGAGTGATTGTAAGTATTGCCTGCTTATTTTGTGCCACTCTGTAGTGGTTGTAAGCATTGTCTGCTTATTCTGTGCCACTGTGTAGTGGTTGTATGCATTCTCTGCTTATTCTATGCTACTCTGGAGTGGTTGTAAGTATTGCCTGCTTATTCTGCGCCACTCTGAAGTCGTTCTAAGAATTGTCTACTTATTCTGTACCACTCTATGGTTGTTGTAAGCATTGCCTGCTTATTCTGTGCCACTCTGTGGTTGTTGTAAGCATTGCCTGCTTATTCTGTGCCACTCTGTGGTGATTGTAAGCATTGCCTGCTTATTCTGTGCCACACTGTAGTGCTTGTGGGCATTGCCTGCTTATTTTGTGCCACTCTGTAGTGGTTGTAAGCATTTTCTGCTTATTCTGTGCCACTCTGTAGTGGTTGTAAGCATTCTCTGCTTATTCTATGCCACTCTGGAGTGATTGTAAGTATTGCCTGCTTGTTCTGTGCCACTCTGTAGTCATTCTAAGAATTGTCTACTTATTCTGTACCACTCTGTGGTTGTTGTAAGCATTGCCTGCTTATTCTGTGCCACTCTGTGGTGATTGTAAGCATCGCCTGTTTATTCTGTGCCACACTGTAGTGCTTGTATGCATTGCCTGCTTATTTTGTGCCTCTCTGTAGTGGTTGTAAGCATTGTCTGCTAATTCTGTGCCACTCAGTAGTGGTTGCAAGCATTCTCTGCGTATTCATTGCCACTCTATAGTGGTTGTAAGTGTTGCCTGCTTATTCTGTGCCACCCTGTGGTGGTTGTATGCATTGCATGCTTATTCTGTGCCAATCTGTGGTAGCTGTAATCATTGCCTGCTTATTCCATTCCTCTCTGTGTGGTTGTGTTGCCTGCTTATTTTGTGCAATCTGTAGTGGCTTTAAGCATTGCCTCTTATTCTGTGCCACACTGTAGTGATTGTAAGCATTACTTACTTATTCTGTGCCACTCTGTTGTGGATGTAAGCATTGTCTTCTTATTCTGTGCCACTTTTCGATAGTTGTAAACATTGCCTTCTTATTCTGTGCCACACTGTAGTGGTTGTAAGCATTGCCTGCTTATTTTGTGCCACTCTGTAGTGGTTGTGAGCATTGCCTGTTTATTCTGTGCCACTCTGCAGTGGTTGTATGCATTCTCTGCTTATTCTATGCCACTCTGGAGTGATTGTAAGTATTGCCTGCTTATTCTGTGCCACTCTGTAGTCGTTCTAAGAACTGTCTACTTATTATGTACCACTCTATGTTTGTTGTAAGCATTGACTGCTTATTGTGTGCCACTCTGTAGTGATTGTAAGCATTGCCTGCTTATTTTGTGCCACACTGTAGTGCTTGTAGGCATTGCCTGCTTATTTTGTGCCACTCTGTAGTGGTTGTAAGCATTGTCTGCTTATTCTGTGCCACTGTGTAGTGGTTGTATGCATTCTCTGCTTATTCTATGCCACTCTGGAGTGATTGTAAATATTGCCTGCTTATTCTGTGCCACTCTGTAGTGGCTTTAAGCATTGCCTCTTATTCTGTGCCACACTCTAGTGATTGTAAGCATTACTTACTTATTCTGTGCCACTCTGTTGTGGATGTAAACATTGCCTGCTTATTCTGTGCCACTTTTTGATGGTTGTAAACATTGCCTTCTTATTCTGTGCCACACTGTAGTGGTTGTAAGCATTGCCTGCTTATTTTGTGCCACTCTGTAATGGTTGTAAGCATTGCCTGTTTATTTTGTGCCTCTCTGCAGTGGTTGTATGCATTCTCTGCTTATTCTATGCCACTCTGGAGTGATTGTAAGTGTTGCCTGCTTGTTCTGTGCCACTCTGTATTCTTTCTAAGAATTGTCTACTTATTCTGTACCACTCTGTGGTTGTTGTAAGCATTGCCTGCTTATTCTGTGCCACTCTGTGGTGATTGTAAGCATTGCCTGCTTATTTTGTGCCACACTGTAGGGCTTGTAGGCATTGCCTGCTTATTTTGTGCCACTCTGTAGTGCTTGTAGGCATTGCCTGCTTATTCTGTGCCACTCTGTGGTGGTTGTAAGCTTTGGCTGCTTATTCTGCACCACTCTTCAGTGGTTGTAAGTGTTCCCTGTTTATTTTGTGACATTCTGTAGTGGTTGTTAACGTTGACTGCTTATTTTGTGCTACTCCATAGTGGTTGTAAGCTTTCCCTGCTTTTTCTGTGCCATTCTGTAGTGATTGTAAGTGTTGCCTACTTATTCTGTGCCACACTATAGTGGTTCATACGTTCATAGTTTCATAGGTAGGTACTAGGCTATTGGCCCAAGGGCCTACGTAAGCCTAGCCAACAAGGTTCCCTGGCTTACGCCACCCAATAAAGTTATTTTCCTGTGCCACTGTCGAGCAGAGACACAGAAGTGATCCCCTGGGTGTATTTCCTATTTCCCATCCACTCATCAAGATTTTTCTTGAAGAGTGTTAATGAAGAACTTTGCTTGACATAGATGGGTAGCCTGTTTCAGAGTATGGGAAGTCTATGGGACAACCATAATCTGGTTGCAATCATTGCCTGCTTATTCTATGCCACTCTGTAGTGGTTGTAAGCATTGCCTGCTTATTTTGTGCCACTCTGTGGCAGTTATAACCATTGCTTGCTTATTCTGTGTCACTCAGTGGTGGTTGTAAGTGTTGCCTACTTATTCTGTGCCAATCTGTAGTGGATTTAAGCATTTCCTGCTTATTCTGTGCCACTCTGTAATGATTATAATTATTGCCTAATTATTCTCTGCCACTCTGTGGTGGTTATAAGTATTGCCGGCTTACTCTGTGCCACTTTGTGATGGTTGTAAACATTGCCTTCTTATTCTGTGCCACTCTGTAGTGGTTGTAAGCATTGCCTGCTTATTCTGTGCCACACTGTAAGCATTGCCACTCTGTAGTGGTTGTAAGCATTGCCTGCTTATTCTGTGCCACTCTGTAGTGGTTGTAAGTGTTGCCTGCTTATTCTATGCCACCCTGTGGTGGTTGTAAGCATTGCATGCTTATTCTGTGCCACTCTGTAGTGGTTGTAAGCATTGCCTGCTTATTCTGTGCCACTCTGTAGTGGTTGTATGCGTTTCCTGCTTATTCTGTGGCACACTGTAGTGGCTGTAATCATTGCCTGCATATTCTGTGCCACACTCTAGTGGTTGTAAGCATTGCCTGTTTATTCTGTGCCACTCTGGAGTGGTTGTAAGCATTGTCTGCTTGTTCTGTGCCACTCTGTGGTTGTTGTTAGCATTGCCTGCTTATTTTGTGCCACTCTGTAGTGGTTGTAAGCGTTGTCTGCTAATTCTGTGCCACTCTGTAGTGGTTGTAAGCATTGCATGCTTATTCTGTGCCACTCTATAGTGGTTGCAAGCATTGCCTGTTTATTCTGTGCCACTCTGTAGTGGTTGTAAGTATTACCTGCTTATTATGTGCCACTCTGTAGTGATTGTAAGCATTTCCTCCTTTTCTGTGCCACTCTGTGGTGGTTGAAAGTATTGCCTGCATATTCTGTGCCACACTCTAGTGGTTGTAAGCATTGCCTGTTTATTCTGTGCCACACTGTAGTGGTTGTAAGCTTTGCCTGTTTATTCTGTGCCACTCTGTAGTGGTTGTAAGCATTCACTGCTTTTTCTGTGCCACTCTATAGTGGTTGTAAGAGTTGCCTACTTATTCTTTGCCACTCAGTGGTGGTTGTGTTGCCTCCTTATTCTGTGCCAATCTCTAGTGGTTTTAAGCATTGCCTGCTTATGTGCCACTCTATAGTGGCAGTTGTAAGCATTGCCTACTTATTCTTTGCCACTCTGTGGTGGTTGTGTTGCCTGCTTATTTTGTGCCAAATGTAGTGGTTGTAGGCATTGCCTGCTTATTCTGTGCCACTTTGTGTTGGTTGTAAGCATTGCCTGCTTATTCTGTGCCACTTTGTGTTGGTTGTAAGCATTGCCTGCTTATTCTGTGCCACTCTGCCATAATTGTAAGTGTTGCCTGCTTATTCTTTGCCACCCTGTGTTGGTTGTAAGCATTGCATGCTTATTTTGTGCCACTCTGTGGCAGTTGTAAGCAATTTCTGCTTATTCTGTGCCACTCTGTGGTTATTGTAAGTGTTGCCTGCTTATTCTGTGCCAATCTGTAGTGGTTTAAAGCATTGCCTGCTTATTCTGTGCCAATCTGTAGTGATTGTAAGCATTGCCTGCTTATTCTGTGCCACTCTGTAGTGGTTGTAAGCATTGTCTGCTTATTGTGTGCCACTCTGTAGTGATTGTAAGTTTTCCTGCTTATTCTGTGCCACTCTATGGTGGTTGTAAGCATTGCCTTCTTATTCTGTGACACTCTGTAGTGATTGTAAGCATTGCCTGCTTATTATGTGCCACATTTTTGTGGTTGTAAGCATTGCCTGCTTATTCTTTGCCACTCTGAGATGGTTCTAAGTGTTGCCTGCTTATTCTGTGCCAATTTGTAGTGGTTGTAACCATTGCTGCTTATTATGTGCCACACTGTAGGGGCTGTAAGCATTGCCTGCTTATTCTATGCCACTCTGTAGTGGTTGTAAGCATTTTCCTGCTTATTCTGTCCCACTCTGTAGTGGTTGTAAGTGATGCCTGCTTATTCTATGCCACCCTGTGGTGGTTGCAAGCACTGCTTGCTTATTCTGTGCCACTCTGTGGTAGTTGTAAGCATTGCCTGCTTATTCTGTGCCAATCTGTAGTGGTTTTAAGCATTGTATTCTGTGCCATTCTGTAGTGATTGTAAGAGTTGCATTCTTATTCTGTGCCACTCTGTAGTGGTTGTAAGCATTGCCTGCTTATTCTGTGCAAATTTGTGATGGTTGTAAACATTGCCTTCTTATTCTGTGCCACTCTTTAGTGATCGTAAGCAATGCCTGCTTATTCTGTGCCACAGTGTAGTGGTTGTAAGCATTGCCTGCTTATTCTCTGCCACTCTGTAGTGGTTGTAAGCATTGCCTGCTTATTCCATGCCACTCTGTAGTGGTGGTAAGCATTGTCTACTTATTCTGTGCCACTCTGCGGTGGTTGTAAGCATTGCCAACTTATTCTGTGCCACTTTGTGTTGGTTGCAAGTGTTGCCTACTTATTCTCTGCCAATCTGTAGTGGTTGTAATCATTGCCTTCTTATTCTGTGCCATTCTGTGGTGGTTGTAAGCATTTTCTGCTTATTCTATGTCACTCTTTGGTTGTTATAAGCATTGCCTACTTATTCTCTGCCACTCTATAGTTGTAAGCATTGTCTGCTTATTCTGTGCCACTCTATGGTGGTTGTAAGCATTGCCTACTTATAATGTGCCACTCTGTGGTGCTTGTAAATGTTCCCTGCTTATTATGCTTGCAAGTGTTGCCTGCTTGGTGGTTGTAAATTTTGCCTGCTTATTCTGCACCACTCTGTAGTGGTTCTAAGCATTGTCTGCTTATTCTGTGCCACTCTGTAATGGTTGTAAGCATTGCCTACTTATTCTGTGCAACTATGTGATCGTTGTAAGTTTTGCCTGCTTATTCTGTGCCAACCTGTAGTGGTTGTAAGCATTGCCTGCTTATTCTGTGCCACTCTGTGGTGGTTGTAAGCAGGTTCTTCTTATTCTGTCCCACTCTGTGGTTGTAAGCATTGCCTGCTTTTTCTGTGCCTCTCTGAGATGGTTCTAAGTGTTGCCTGCTTTGCTTATTCTGTGCCAATTTGTAGTGGTTGTAACCATTGCTGCTTATTCTGTGCCACCCTGTGGTGGTTGTAAGCATTGTCTGATTTTTCTGTGCCACTCTATGGTGGTTGTATGTGTTGCCTGCTTATTCTGTGCCTCTCTGTACTGGTTGTAAGTATTGCTTGATTATTCTGTGCCACTCTGTAGTGGCTTAAGCATTGCCTGCTTATTCTGTGTCACTCTGTAGTGGTTGTAAGCATTGTCTGCTTATTCTGTGCCACTCTGTGTTGATTGTAAGTTTTTCCTGTGTATTCCGCGCCACTCTATGGTGGTTGTAAGCATTGCCTTCTTATTCTGTGACACTCTGTAGTGATTGTAAGCATTGCCTGCTTATTATGTGCCACATTGTTGTGGTTGTAAGCATTGCCTGCTTATTCTTTGCCACTCTGAGATGGTTCTAAGTGTTGCCTGCTTATTATGTGCCAATTTGTAGTGGTTGTAACCATCCATTGCTGCTTATTCTGTGCCACCCTGTGGTGGTTGTAAGCATTGCCTGATTTTTCTGTGCCACTCTGTGGTGGTTGTATGTGTTGCCTGCTTATTCTGTGCCTCTCTGTACTGGTTGTAAGTATTGCTTGATTATTCTGTGCCACTCTGTAGTGGCTTAAGCATTGCCTGCTTATTCTGTGTCACTCTGTAGTGGTTGTAAGCATTGTCTGCTTATTCTGTGCCACTCTGTGTTGATTGTAAGTTTTTCCTGTGTATTCCGCGCCACTCTATGGTGGTTGTAAGCATTGCCTTCTTATTCTGTGACACTCTGTGGTGGTTGTAAGCATTGCCTGCTTATTCTGCACAACTCTGTAGTGGTTGTAAGTGTTCCCTGCTTATTTTATGCCACACTGTAATGGTTGTAAATGTTGAATCCTTATTTTGTGCCACTCAGTGGTGGTTGTAAGCTTTGCTTACTTATTCTGTGCCACACTGTAGTGGCAGTAATCATTGCTTGCTTATTCTATGCCAATCTGTCATGGTTTAAGAATTGTCTGCTTATTCAGTGCCACTCTGTAGTGGTTGTAATTGTTGCCTGCTTATTGTATGCCACCCTGTGGTGGTTGTAAGCATTACATGCTTATACAGTGCCATTCTGTGGTAGTTGTAAGCATTGCCTGCTTATTCTTGCCACACTGTGGTGGTTGTAAGTATTGCCTGCTTATTCTGTGCCAATCTGTAGTGGTTGTAAGCATTTCCTGCTTATTCTGTGCCAATCTGTAGTGGTTTAAAGCATTGCCTGCTTATTCTGTGCCAATCTGTAGTGATTGTAAGCATTGCCTGCTTATTCTGTGCCACTCTGTAGTGGATGTAAATATTGCCTGCTTATTCTGTGCCACTCTGTTGTTGTTGTAAGCATTGCCTGCTTATTCTGTGACACTCTGTAGTGGTTGTAAGCATTCCCTGCTTATTCTGTGCCACAGTGTAGTGGTTGTAGGTATTGCCTGCTTATTCTGTGCCAATCTGTAGTGGTTGTAAGCATTTCCTGCTTATTCTGTGCCACTCTGTGGTGGCTGCAAGCATTGCCTACTTGTTCTGTGCCATTCTGTGGTTGTTGTAAGAATTGCCTGCTTATTCTGTGCCACCCTATAGTGATTGTAAGCAATGCCTGCTTATTCTGTGCCACAGTGTAGTGGTTGTAAGCATTGCCTGCTTATTTTCTGCCATTCTGTAGTGGTTGTAAGCATTGCCTGCTTATTCTTTGCCACTCTGTAGTGGTTGTAAGCATTGCATGCTTATTCTGTGCCACTGTGTAGTGGTTTTAAGCATTGACTACTTATTCTGTACCACTCTGTGTGTGTTGTAAGCATTGTCTGCTTATTCTGTGCCACTCTGTATTGATTGTAAGCATTGCCTACTTATTCTGTGCCACACTGTAATGGTTTCAGGCATTTCCTGCTTACTCTGTGCCACTCTATGGTAGCTGTAAGCACTGCCTGCATATTCTGCACCAGTCTGTTGTGGTTGTAAGTGTTCCCTGCTTATTTTGTATAGTGGTTGTAAACGTTGACTGCTTATTGTGTGCCACTCAGTAGTGGTTGTAAGCTTTGCCTGCGTTTTCTGTGCCATTCTGTAGTGACTTTAAGTATTGCGTACTTATTCTGTGCCACACTGTAGTGGTTGTAAGCATTGTCTGCTTATTCTGTGCCACTCTGTAGTGGTTGTAAGCATTGCCTGCTTATTCTGTGCCAGTCTGTAGTGCTTTTAAGTGTTGCCTGCTTATTTTATGCCACCCTGTGATTGTTGTAAGCATTGAATGCTTATTCTGTGCCACTCTGTGGTGTTTGTAAGCATTGCCTGCTAATTCTGTGCCACTCTGAGGTGGTTGTAAGTGTTGCCTGCTTATTCTGTGCCACTCTGTAGTTGTTGTAAGCATTGCCTGCTTATTCTGTGCCACTCTGTGGTGTTTGTAAGCATTGCCTGCTTATTCTGTGCCACTCTGTTGTTGTTGTAAGCATTGCCTGCTTATTCTGTGACACTCTGTAGTGGTTGTAAGCATTCCCTGTTTATTCTGTGCCACACTATAGTGGTTACAAGCATTGCCTGCTTATTCTGTGCCACACTGTAATGGCTGTAAGCATTGCCTGCTTATTCTGTGTTATTCTGTAGTGGTTGTAAGCATTCACTGCTTTTTCTGTGCCACTCTGTAGTGGTTGTAAGCATTCACTGCTTTTTCTGTGCCACTCTATAGTGGTTGTAAGAGTTGCCTGCTTAATCTATGCCACCCTGGTATGGTTGTAAGCATTACCTGCTTATTCTGTGCCACTCTGTAGTGGCTGTAAGTATTACCTGCTTATTATGTGCCACTCTATAGTGGTTGCAAGCATTGCCTGTTTATTCTGTGCCACTCTGTAGTGGTTGTAAGCATTGTCTGCTTATTCTATGCCACTCTGTAGTGATTGTAAGCATTGCCTGCTTATTCTGTGCCACTCTGTGTGGTGGTTGTAAGCATTGCATGCTCATTTTGTGCCACTCGGTAGTTGTTGTAAGTTTTGCCTCCTTATTCTGTGCCACACTGTAGTGGTTGTAAACGTTGACTGCTTATTGTGTGCCACTCAGTAGTGGTTGTAAGCTTTGCCTGCGTTTTCTGTGCCATTCTGTAGTGGTTGTAAGCATTGCTGCTTATTCTGTGCCACTCTGTAGTGGTTGTAAGCATTGCCTGCTTATTCTGTGCCACTCTGTGGTTTGTAAGCTTTGCCTGCGTTTTCTGTGCCATTCTGTAGTGACTTTAAGTATTGCGTACTTATTCTGTGCCACACTGTAGTGGTTATCCTTCCCTGCTTATTCTGTGCCACTCTGTAGTGGTTGTAAGCATTGCCTGCTTATTCTGTGCCAGTCTGTAGTGCTTTTAAGCATCGTCTGCTTATTCTGTGCCACTCTATAGTGGTTGTAAATATTGCCTTCTTATTCTGTGCCACTCTGTAGTGGTTGTAAGCATTACCTGCTTATTCTGTGCCACTCTGTAGTGGCTGTAAGTATTACCTGCTTATTATGTGCCACTCTGTAGTGATTGTAAGCATTTCCTCCTTTTCTGTGCCACTCTGTGGTGGTTGAAAGTATTGCCTGCTTACTTTGTGCCACCCTGTGATTGTTGTAAGCATTGAATGCTTATTTTGTGCCACTCTGTGGCAGTTGTAAGCATTGCCTGCTTATTCTGTACCACTCTGTGGTGGTTGTAAGTGTTGCCTGCTTATTCTGTGCCACACTGTAGTGGTTGTAAGCATTGCCTGCTCATTCTGTGCCACTCTATAGTGGTTGCAAGCATTGCCTGTTTATTCTGTGCCACTCTGTAGTGGTTGTAAGCATTGTCTGCTTATTCTATGCCACTCTGTAGTGGTTGTATGCATTCTCTGCTTATTCTATGCCACTCTGTAGTGGTTGTAAGCATTGCCTGCTTATTCTGTGCCACTCTGTAGTGGTTGTAAGTGTTGCCTGCTTATTCTATGCCACCCTGTGGTCGTTGCAAGCATTGCCTGCTTATTCTGTGACACTCTGTAGTGGTTGTAAGCATTCCCTGTTTATTCTGTGCCACACTATAGTGGTTACAAGCATTGCCTGCTTATTCTGTGCCACTCTATAGTGGTTGTAAGAGTTGCCTGCTTAATCTATGCCACCCTGGTATGGTTGTAAGCATTGCATGCATATTCTGTGCCACTCTATAGTGGCAGTTGTAAGCATTGCCTACTTATTCTTTGCCAATCTCTAGTGGTTTTAAGCATTGCCTGCTTATGTGCCACTCTGTAGTGATTGTAAGCATTGCCTACTCATTCTGTGCCACTCCGTGGTGGTTGAAAGTATTGCCTGCTTACTTTGTGCCACTGTGTAGTGGTTTTAAGCATTGACTACTTATTCTGTACCACTCTGTGTGTGTTGTAAGCATTGTCTGCTTATTCTGTGCCACTCTGTGGTTGTAAGCATTGCCTGCTTATTCTGTGCCACCTGTAGTGGTTGTAAGCTTTGCCTGTTTATTCTGTGCCACTCTGTAGTGGTTGTAAGCATTGCCTGCTTATTCTGTGCCACTCTATAGTGGTTGCAATCATTGCCTGTTTATTCTGTGCCACTCTGTAGCGGTTGTAAGCATTGCCTGCTTATTCTGTGCCACTCTGTAGTGATTGTAAGCATTGCCTGCTTATTCTGTGCCACTCTGTTGTGGATGTAAGCATTGCCTTCTTATTCTGTGCCACACTGTAGTGGTTGTAAGCATTGCCTGTTTATTTTGTGCCACTCTGTAGTGGTTGCAAGCACTGCCTGCTTATTCTGTGCCACTCTGTAGTGGTTGTAAGCATTGCCTGTTTACTCTGTGCCACATTGTGATGGTTGTAAACATTGCCTTCTTATTCTGTGTCACTCTGTAGTGGTTGTAAGCCTTGCCTTCTTACTCTATGCCACCCTATGTTCGTTGCAAGCATTGCCTGCCTGCTTATTTTGTGCCACTCTGTGGTGGTTGAAAGTATTGCCTGCTTATTTTGTGCCACTCTGTGGTGGCTGCAAGCATTGCCTACTTGTTCTGTGCCATTCTGTGGTTGTTGTAAGAATTGCCTGCTTATTCTGTGCCACTCTGTAGTGGTTGTATGCGTTTCCTGCTTATTTTCTGCCATTCTGTAGTGGTTGTAAGCATTGCCTGCTTATTCTGTGCCATTCTGTGGTTGTTGTAAGAATTGCCTGCTTATTCTGTGCCACTCTGTAGTGGTTGTATGCGTTTCCTGCTTATTCTGTGGCACACTGTAGTGGCTGTAATCATTGCCTGCATATTCTGTGCCACACTCTAGTGGTTGTAAGCATTGCCTGTTTATTCTGTGCCACACTGTAGTGGTTGTAAGCTTTGCCTGTTTATTCTGTGCCACTCTGTAGTGGTTGTAAGCATTGCCTGCTTATTCTATGCCACTCTGTAGTGTTTGTGAGCATTGCCTGCTTATTTTGTGCCAAATGTAGTGGTTGTAGGCATTGCCTGCTTATTCTGTGCCACACTGTAGTGATTGTAAGCATTGCCTGCTTATTCTGTGACACACTGTAGTGGTTGTAAGCTTTGCCTGTTTATTCTGTGCCACTCTGTGGTGGTTGTAAGTGTTGTCTGATTATTCTGTGCCATTCTGTAGTGGTTTTAAGCATTGCATGCTTATTTTATGCCAATTTGTGGCAGTTGTAAGCATTGCCTGTTTATTCTGTGCCACTCTGTGGTTGTAAGCATTTGCTTATTCTGTGCCACTCTGTAGTGGTTGTAAGCATTGCCTTCTTATTCTGTGCCACTCTGTAGTGGTTGTAAGCATTACCTGCTTATTCTGTGCCACTCTGTAGTGGCTGTAAGTATTACCTGCTTATTATGTGCCACTCTGTGGTGGTTGTAAGCATTGCCTGCTTATTCTGTGCCACTCTGTAGTGGTTGTAAGCATTGCCTGCTTATTCTGTGCCACTCTGTAGTGATTGTAAGCATTGCCTGCTTATTCTGTGCCACACTGTAGTGGTTGTAAGCATTGCCTGCTTATTCTGTGCCACACTGTAGTGGTTGTAAGCATTGCCTGTTCATTCTGTGCCACTCTATAGTGGTTGCAAGCATTGCCTGCTTATTCTGTGTTACTCTGTAGTGGTTGTAAGCATCGTCTGCTTATTCTGTGCCACTCTATAGTGGTTGTAAGCATTGCCTGCTTATTCTGTGTCAATCTGTAGTGTTTGTAAGCATTGCCTGCTTATTCTCTGCCACTCTGTAGTGGTTGTAAGTTTTCCCTCCTTATTCTGTGCCACTCTGTAGTGGTTGTAAGCATTGCCTGTTTATTCTGTGCCACACTGTAGTGGTTGTAAGCATTGCATGCTTATTCTGTGCCACTGTGTAGTGGTTGTAAGCATTGCCTGCTTATTCTGTACCACTCTGTGTGTGTTGTAAGCATTGCATGCATATTCTGTGCCACTCTGTAGTGGTTGTATGCATTCTCTGCTTATTCTATGCCACTCTGTAGTGGTTGTAAGCATTGCCTGCTTATTCTGTGCCACTCTGTTGTGGATGTAAGCATTGCCTGCTTATTCTGTGCCACACTGTAGTGGTTGTAAGCATTGCCTGCTTATTTTGTGCCACTCTGTAGTGATTGTAAGCATTGCCTGCTTATTCTGTGCCACTCTGTAGTGATTGTAAGCATTGCCTGCTTATTCTGTGCCACTCTGTTGTGGATGTAAGCATTGCCTGCTTATTCTGTGCCACACTGTAGTGATTGTAAGCATTGCCTGCTTATTCTGTGACACACTGTAGTGGTTGTAAGCTTTGCCTGTTTATTCTGTGCCACTCTGTAGTGGTTGTAAGCATCGTCTGCTTATTCTGTGCCACTCTATAGTGGTTGTAAGCATTGCCTGCTTATTCTGTGTCAATCTGTAGTGTTTGTAAGCATTGCCTGCTTATTCTCTGCCACTCTGTGGTGGTTGTAAGTATTTCCAGCTTATTCTGTGTCACTCTGTAGTGTTTTTAAGGATTGACTGCTTAATATGTGCCAATCTGTGGTGGTTGTAACCATTGCCTGATTATTCTGTGCCACTCTGAAGTGGATGTAAGTATTGCCTGCCTATTCTTTGCCACTCTGTAGTGTTTGTAAGCATTGCCTGCTTATTCTGTGAAACTCTGTAGTGGTTTTAAATGTTTCCTGCTTATTCTGTGCCACTCTGTAGTGCTTGTGTTCATTACCTGCTTATTCTGTGCCTATCTGAGAGGTTATAAGCATTGCCTGCTGATTGTGTGCCACTCTGTAGTGATTGCAGGTATCTGTTTATTATGTGCCACACTGTAGTGGTCATAAGCATTGCCTGTTTATACTATGACACCCTGTAGTGGTTGTAAGTGTTGCCTGCTTATTCTGTGCCACTCTGTAGTGATTGTAAACATTGCATGCTTATTCTGTGCCACACTGTAGTGCTTGTATGCATTGCCTGCTTATTCTCTGCCACTCTATAGTGGTTGTAAGCATTGCCTGCTTATTCTGTGCCAATCAGTAGTGTTTGTAAGGGTTGACTGCTTATTATGTGCCAATCTGTGGTGGTTGCAACCATTGCCTTATTATTCTGTGCCACTCTGTAGTGGTTGTAAGCATTGCCTGCCTATTATTTGCCAATCTGTAGTGGTTGAAAGCATTGACTGCTTATTCTGTGCCACTCTGTCATGGTTGTAATTATTGCATCTTTATTCTGCGCCACTCTGTGGTGGTTGTATTCATTGCCTGCTTATTCTGTGCCTGTCTGAGATCGTATAAGCATTGCTTGATGATTCTATGCCACTCTGTAGTGATTGTAGGCATCTGCTTATTCTGTGCCACACTGTAGTGTTTGTAAGCATTGCCTGCTAATTATATGCCACCCAGAGTGGTTGTAAGTGTTTCCTGCTTATTCTGTGCCACTCTGTAGTGATTGTAAGCATTGCCTTCTCATTTTGTGCCACAATGTAGTGCTTGTAAGCATTGCCTACTTATTCTGTGCCACTTTATAGTGGTTGTAAGCATTGCCTGCTTATTCTGTGCCAATCTGTAGTGGTTGTAAGCATTGCCTGCTTATTCTGTGTCACTCTGTAGTGGTTGTGAGGGTTGATTGCTTATTATGTGTTAATCTGTGGTGGTTGTAACCATTGCCTGATTTTTCTGTGCCACATTGTAGTGGTTCTAAGCATTGCCTGCCTATTCTGTGCCACTCTGTAGTGGTTGTAAGCATTATGGAAACACCACCGAAGACTCTACTGATAACTCAAAACTCAGTGCCAAAACTCAGTAGTGGTTGTAAGCATTGCCAGCTTATTCTGTGCCACAAAGAAATATTTAATATTGCCTGCTTATTCACCACTCTGAGTAAAACTGTCTGACTTCTTCAGATAAAATGTCACTCCTTAAACACTCCATTTATATATTCCATCCCAACCAATATACACCAATTAATGTTCCTTAATTGTATTAATTTTAAAGCCTGCAAATTCTGTACAACCAATGGTTGTAAGCATTATGGCTTATTCTTTGCCACTCTGTGGTTGTTGTAAGCATTGCCTGCTTATTCTGTGCCAATCTGTAGTGATTGTAAGCATTGCCTGCTTATTCTGTGCCACACTGTAGTGGATGTAGGCATTGCATGCTTATTCTGTGCCATTCTGTGTTGGTTGTAAGCATTGCTTGCTTATTGTGTGCCACTCTGTGTTGATTGTAAGTGTTGCCTACTTATTCTGTGCCTATCTTAGAGGTTATAAGCATTGCCTGCTTATTCTTTGCCACACTGTAGTGATTACAGGTGTCTGCTTATTTTGTGCCACAATGTAATGGTTGTAAGCATTGCCTGCTTATTCTGTGCCACTCTGTAGTGGTTGTAAGCATTGTCTACTTATTATGTACCAATCTGTGGTTGTTGTAAGCATTGCCTGCTAATTCTATGCCACTCCATAGTGATTGTAAGCGTTTCCTGCTTATTTTGTTCATAGGTTCATAGGTTCATGGGTAGGTACTAGGCTATCGGCCCTGGGGTGCCACACTGTAGTGGTTGTAGGCATTGCCTGCTTATTCTGTGCCATTCTGTGTTGGTTGTAAGCATTGCCTTTTTATTCTGTGCCACTCTGTCATGATTGGAAGTGCTGCCTTCTTATTCTGTGCCTATCTGAGAGGTTATAAGCATTACCTGCTTATTCTGTGCCACTCTGTAGTATTGTAGGCGTCTGCTTATTCTGTGCCACACTGTAGTGGTTGTAAGCATTGCCTGCTTATTCTGTGCCAAGCTGTAGGGGTTGTATGCATTGCCTGCTTATTCTGTGCCACTCTATAGTAGTTGTAAACTTTGCCTGCTTATTCTATGCCAATATGTAGTGTTTGTAAGCATTGCCTGCTTATTCTGTGCCACTCTGTGGTTGTTGTAAGTATTGCCTGCTTATTCTGTGTCACTCTGTAGTGCTTGTAAGGGTTGACTGCTTATTATGTGCCAGTCTGTGGTGGTTGAAACCATTGTCTGAGTATTCTGTGCCACTCTGTAGTGGTTGTAAGCATTGCCTTCCTATCCTTTGCCACTCTGTAGTGGTTGTAACATTGCCTGCTTATTCTGTGCCACTCTGTAATGGTTGTAAAAATTGCCTGCTTATTCTGCAAAACTCTGTAGTGGTTGTATTCATTGTCTGCTTATTCTGTGCCTATCTGAGAGGTTATAAGCATTGCCTGCTGATTCTGTGCCATTCTGTAGTGATTGAAGGTGTCTGCTTATTCTGTGCCACACTGTAGTGGTTGTAAGTTTTGCCTGCTTATTCTGTGCCATGCTGTAGTTATTGTAAGCATTGCCTGCTTATTCTGTGCCACACTGTAGTGGCTGTAAGTATTGCCTGCTTATTCTATGCTACCCTGTAGTGGTTGTAAGTTGTGTTTGCTTATTCTGTGCCACGCTGTAGTTATTGTAAGCATTGCCTGTGTGGGTTGATTGCTTATTATGTGCTAATCTGTGGTGGTTGTAACCATTGCCTGATTATTCTGTGCCACTCTGTAGTGGTTCTAAGCATTGCCTGCCTATTCTGTGTCTCTCTGTAGTGCTTGTAAGGGTTGACTGCTTATTATATGCCAGTCTGTGGTGGTTGTAACAATTGCCTGAGTATTCTGTGCCACTCTGTAGTGGTTGTAAGCATTGCCTTCCTATTCTTTGCCACTCCGTAGTGGTTGTAAGCATTGCCTGCTTATTCTGTGCCACTCTGTAATGGTTGTAAAAATTGCCTGCTTGTTCTGCACCACTCCGTAGTGGTTGTATTCATTGCCTGCTTATTCTGTGCCTATCTGAGAGGTCATAAGCACTGCCTGCTGATTCTGTGCCATTCTATAGTGATTGAAGGTGTCTGCTTATTCTGTGCCACACTGTAGTGGTTGTAAGTTTTGCCTGCTTATTCTGTGCCATGCTGTAGTTATTGTAAGCATTGCCTGCTTATTCTGTGCCACACTGTAGTGGCTGTAAGTATTGCCTGCTTATTCTATGCCACCCTGTAGTGGTTGTAAGTTTTGTCTGCTTATTCTGTGCCACTCTGGGGTGGTTTTATAAGTGTTGCCTGCTTATTCTGTGTCACTCTGTAGTGCTTGTAAGGGTTGACCATTTATTGTGTGCCAATCTGAGGTGGTTGCAACCATTGCCTGATTATTCTATGCTATTCTGTAGTGGTTGTAAGCATTGCCTGCTTATTATTTGCCACTCTGTAGTGGTTGTAAGCTTTGCCTTCTCATTCTGTGCCACTCTGTAGTGGTTGTAAGAATTGCCTGCTTATTCTGTGCCACACTGTATTGGTTGTATTCATTGCCTGCTTATTCTGTGCCTATCTGAGAGGTTATAAGCATTGCCAGCTGATTCTGTGCAACTCTGTAGTGATTGTAGGCATCTGCTTATTCTGTGCCACACTGTAGTGGTTATAAGCATTGCCGGCTTATTCTATGCCACCCTGTAGTGGTTGTAAGTGTTGCCTGCTTATTCTGTACCACTCTGTAGTGATTGTATGTATTGCCTGCTTATTCTGTGCCACACTGTAGTGGTTGTAAGTATTTCCTGCTTATACTGTGCCACTCTATAGTGGTTGTAAGCATAGCCTGATTATTCTGTGCCAGTCTGTAGTGGTTGTAAGCATTGCCTGCTTATTCTGTGTCTCTCTGTAATGGTTGTGAGGGTTGACTGCTTATTATGTGACAGTCTGTGGTGGTTGTAACCATTGCTTGATTATTCTGTGCCACTCTGTAGTGGTTGTAAGCATTGCCTGCTTATTCTGTGCCTCTCTGTAGTGATTGTAATAATTGCCTGCTTATTCTGTGCCACACTGTAGTGGTTGTAGGCATTGCCTGCATATTCTGTGCCACTCTGTATTAGTTGTAAACATTGCCTGTATATTCTGTACCACTCTGTGTTGGTTGTAAGCATTACCTGCTTATTCTCTGCCACTCTGTAGTGATTGTAGGTGTCTGCTTGATCTGTGCCACACTGTAGTGGTTGTAAACATTGCCTGCTATTCTATGCCACTATGTAGTGGTTGTAATTGTTGCCTGCTTGTTATGTGCCACTCTGTAGTAATTATAAACATTGCCTACTTCTTCTGTGTCACAGTGTAATGGTTGTAAGCATTCTCTGCTTATTCTGTGCCACTCTGTAGTGGTTGTACATGTTGCCTGGTTATTCTGTATCAATCTGTAGTGTTTGTAAGCATTGCCTGCTTTTTCTGCACACTTTGTGGTGGTTGTAAGTATTGCCTGCTTATTCTGTGCCAATTGCCTGCCTATTCTGTGCCACTCTGGAGTGGTAGTAATCATTTCCTGCTTATGCTGTGCCACTCTGTGGTGGTTGTAAGTTTTGCCCGCTTATTCTGTGCCACTCTGTAGTGGTTGTATTCATTTCCTGCATATTCTGTGCAACTCTGTCATGGTTGTAAGTGTTGCTGCTTATTCTGTGCCACTCTGTAGTGGTACTATTCTTTGCCTAATTATTCTGTGCCACTCTTCACGCTGCCTTATAATGTGATCACTAGACTCATAATTTGGTAATTTATGACAATAAGCTGTACAGAAAGATTCCTACCATGCAGTCTAGTTCCTGAATTTTTTCTCAGCAGACCTTCCAATGTAGGAATTCTTGATATAAAAGTTTTAGGTATCAATAAATCAAACTTGTACTGTTCTGTTTGTTTCTAGTACTACTCAGCAAGACTCCAGGACATCTTGAGGTACGGACTTTTTGTTTTGCAAGAGAAATAGGATAAGTTGCCATCCTGTGTCTCTCATTGTATATTTGCATGTTCTTTTGTGATTGTGTGTGTTTGTGTGTGTGTGTGTGTGTGTGTGTGTGTGTGTGTGTGTGTGTGTGTGTGTGTGTGAGTGTGTGCGTGTTTGTGTATGTGTGTAATGGAAGAAAGGGAAAGAACGAAGCACAAAAATATACAAAAATAGCTGTGTCACACATTTACACATATTCGGACAGAAACACACACTTATACACACTCTCTCACACACACATATGTTTGTTATGTAGGACATAAGGCATCCATTGGTATTTTATCTTTAGCACATGCTTGTGTAAATATCCACGAGGTTTTCCTGTAGCAATCATCTATTGACCTACAATAATGTTATCATTAGCATGCTTGATGGTTGCAGCTGAAGTTTATATTAGATCAATGCTGCAGAATTTTCCTCAGTCCATTTCCATTCATTACCAGCGGCATTCAGATGAAGGCTCTCTACAGTTACTGTCACTCATTTGTACTCCTCCTGTGGACACAAGTACATTGATTAGAAGGATTTTACTATGCTGCAGGATAATGGAGTTGGTACTTTCCACAGCAAGTGCTTCTGATCCAGTGTGATGCTAAGAAGTAATTTCCCTTAGAGTCCAGAGTGCTGGTTCAGGGTGTCTGTGTCAGTCATCTTCTGAATGTATTCTTGTTTATGTAACATAGAAAAGTGTGAGGTGTTGCCTGCTTATTCTGTGCCATTCTGTAGTGATTGTAAGCATTGCCTGCTTATTCTGCACCACTCTCTAGTGGTTGTAAGTGTTCCCTGCTTATTCTGGTTGTAAGTGTTGCCTGCTTGGTGGTTGTAAATGTTGCCTGCCTATTCTGCACCACTCTGTAGTGGTTGTAAGCATTGTCTGCTTATTCTGTGCCACTCTGTGGTGGTTCAAAGCATTGCCTGCTAATTCTGTGCCACTCTGTGGTGGCTGTAAGTGTTGCCTGTTTATTCTGTGCCAATCTGTAGTTGTAAACATTGCCTGCTTATTCTGTGCCACTCTCTGGTGGTTGTAAGCATTTTCTGCTTTTTCTGTGCCACTCTGTGGTTGTTGTAAGCATTGCCTGCTTATTCTGTGCTACTCTGTAGTGATTGTAAGCATTGCCTGCTTATTCTGTGCCACACTATAGTGGTTGCAAACATTGCCTGTTTATTCTGTGTCACTCTGTAGGGGTTGTAAGTTTTCCCTGCTTATTTTGTGCCATCTGTAGTGGTTGTAAATGCTGACTGCTTATTTTGTGCCATTCGGTTGTGGTTGTAAGCTTTGCTGCCTTTTTCTGTGCTATTCTGGTGACTGTAAGCATTGCTTTCTTATTCTGTGCACATTCTAGTGGTTGTAATCATTGCCTACTTATTCAGTGCCTCTCTGTGTTGGTTGTAAGCACTGCCTGCTTATTCTGTGCCACTTTGTGATGGTTGTAAACATTGCCTTCTTATTCTGTGCCACTCTGTAGTGATTGTATGCATTACCTGCTTATTCTGTGCCACACTGTAGTGGTTGTAAGCATTGCCTGCTTATTCTGTGCCACTCTGCAGTGGTTGTAAGCATTGCCTGCTTATTCCGTGCCACTCTGTAATAGTTGTAAGCATTGCCTGCTTATTCTGTGCCACTTTGTAGTGAATGTAAGCATTGCCTGCTTTTTCCAAGCCACACTGTAGTGGTTCTGTAGTGGTTGTAAGCATTGCCTGCTTATTCTGTGCCACTCTGCAGTGGTTGTAAGCATTGCCTGCTTATTCCGTGCCACTCTGTAATAGTTGTAAGCATTGCCTGCTTATTCTGTGCCACTTTGTAGTGAATGTAAGCATTGCCTGCTTTTTCCAAGCCACACTGTAGTGGTTGTAAGCATTGTCTCCTTATTCTGTGCCACTCTGTGGATGTTGTAAGCATTGCCTGCTTATTCTTTGCCACTCTGTAGTGATTGTAAGCATTGTCTGCTTATTCTATGTCACACTGTAGTGGTTGTAGGCACTGCCTGCTTACTCTGTGCCACTCTCAGGTGGTTGTAAGCATTGCATGCTTATTCTGTGCCACTCTGTGGTGGTTGTAAGCATTGCCTGCTAATTTTGTGTCACTATGTGGTGGCTGTAAGTGTTGTCTGCTTATTCTGTGCTAATTTGTAGTGGTTGTAAGCATTGCCTGCTTATTCTGTGGCACTCTGTGGTGGCTGTAATCATTGTCTGCTTATTCTGTGCCACTCTGTGGTTGTAAGCATTGCCTGCTTATTCTGTGCCACTCTGTAGTGATTGTAAGCATTGCCTGCTTATTATGTGCCATTTTGTAGTGAATGTAAGCATTGCCTGCTTATTCCATGCCACACTGTAGTGGTTGCAAGCATTGTCTCCTTATTCTGTGCCACTCTGTAGATGTTGTAAGCATTGCCTGCTTATTCTGTGCCATACTTTAGTGGTTTTAAGCATTGCCTACTTATTCTGTGCCACTCTGCAGTGGTTGTAAGCATTGCCTGCTTATTCTGTGCCACTCTGTGGTAGTTGTAAGCATTACCTGCTTATTCTGTGCCACTCTGCGGTGGCTGTAAGTGTTGCCTGCTTATTCTGTGCCAGTCTGTAGTGGTTTTAAGCATTGCCTGCTTATTCTGTGCCACTCTGTAGTGATTGTAAGCATTGCCTGCGTATTCTGTGCCCCACTGTAGTGGTTGCAGGCATTGCCTGCTTATTCTGTGCCACTCTGTGGTGGTTGTAAGCATTGCATACTTATTCTGTGCCACTCTGTAGTAGTTGTAACCATTGCCTGCTTATTCTGTGCCACTCTGTGGTGGTTATAAGTGTTGCCTGCTTATTCTGTGCCAGTCTGTAGTGGTTTTAAGCATTGCCTGCTTATTCTGTGCCACTCTATAGTGATTGTAGGCATTGCCTACTTATTCTGTGCCACTATGTGGTGGTTATAAGTATTGCCTGCTTACTCTGTGCCACTTTATGATGGTTGTAAACATTGCCTTCATATTCTGTGCCACTCTGTAGTGATTGTAAACATTGCCTGCTTATTATGTGCCACACTGTAGGGGTTGAAAGCATTGCCTGCTTATTTTGTTTCACTCTGTAGTGGTTGTAAGCAATGCCTTCTTATTGTGTGCCACTCTGTAGTGGTTGTAAGCATTACCTTCTTATTCTGTGCCACTCTGTAGTGGTTGTAAGCATTCCCTGCTTATTCTGTGCCACTCTATAGTGGTTGTAAGGATTGCCTGCTTATTCTGTGCCACTCCTCACATTGCCTTCTAATGTGATCACTAGACTCATATTTTGGTATCTTTTTACAATGAGCTGTGCCGAAAGATTCCTACCATGCAGTCTCGTTCCTGGAGTTTATCTCAGCAGAGCTTCCAAGGTAGGAATTCTTGATATAAAAGTTTCAGGTATCAAAAAAGCAGAGTTGTACTGTTCTGTTTGTTTCTAGTAGTACTCAGCAAGGGTCCAGGACTTCTTGAGGTGTGTACTTTTGTTTTGTATGAGAAATAGGATAAGTTGCCATCCTGTGTCTCTCATTGTATATTTGCATATTCATTTGTGATCGTATATGCGTGTGTGTTTGTGTATGCGTATAATGGAGGAAAGGGAAAGAACAAAGTGTAAATAATATACAAAAATAGCTGTGCAGATGCACACTCACACGTTTACACATATACACACAGAAACACACACTTATACACACTCTCTCACACACACATATGTTTGTTATGTAGGACATAAGGCATCCATTGGTATTTTATCTTTAGCACATGCTTGTGTAAATATCCACGAGGTTTGCCTGTAGCAATCATCTATTAACCTAAAATAATGTTATCATTTGCATGCTTGATGGTTGCAGCTGGAGTTTATATTAGATCAATGCTGCAGAATTTTCCTCAGTCCATTTCCTTTCATTACCAGTGGGATTCTGATGAAGGCTCTCTAGTTACTGTCACTCATTTGTACTCCTCTTATGGACAGAAGTACATTGATTAGAAGGATTTTACTATGTTGCAGAATAACGGAGTTGGTACTTTCCAAAGCAAGTGCTTCTGATCCAGTGTGATGCTAAGAAGTAATTTCCCTTAGAGACCAGAGTGGTGGTTTCAGGGTGTCTGTGTCAGTCATCTTCTGAAGGCATTCTTCTTTATGCTATATAGAAATGTGTGAGGTGTGTCTCACAGTTTATACATTGTCCAGTGTATTATTCTGGGAAATATTTGCTCCCTCTGCTGATGTCCACAGTGCATACACCCATTACTGGTACATAATATTAATCATATATTGTGACATGTATGTTTTGCTGCAAGTGGTCAGGTCTGTGTTGGAATTTTAGCACTCTTCCTTGACTATTTGACTTCCAAGCAGAATATGGAGTATCAACCACAGTACCCTTTCAAACAGTTCTTTGTTTCACACTGAACCATGCATTTAGGTTACAGAGTAGTAATACAATACAGATTTTGCTGTTGGATATTATGTTACTACTTTACATGTGTTAAGAGAAAATCAGGTGATAAAATTAAACAAACTAGCCATAAGGCAATTTAAATTATAAGACCACAGCTGTAAAATACAAAGTATCCACTTTATCCACTACCTGGGCTGCCTCCATCATATTAACTCATTAACACCTGTGTAGTGTGGAATGTGCCAACTCTAGCAGACTGCACACATCTTGGCATTCTAGAGCATTTTCTGAAAAAAAAAATAAGCTTAAAAAACATAGGATAAATAAATCTAAATATTTTGTGAATAATAAAAGCTATTAAAACTGTACAAATAGTAATGTTATCAGTAAGAAGTGTTCTTTACGATGATAATAGTGCATTCGTACTCTCTTCCACAAATACTGTAAAATATTGTAATGCACACAAACCCCAAATTGTATTTTCTGTAAACTTTCACAAACATATTTTCAAATCTTGGAAACTGTATCACCTAGACATACACTGTTAGTTAATTTTTGTTAACTAGACATTAACTTTCATATGACATCAAGAAATTCCTCTATAACTGTATGTTTATTGAGATAAACAAAAATACCTCCATAACCCACAGAAATTCTGGCAAACAATCGACCACCTCCTCAACCCTGGAAAAAACCCCACCCACACTCCTTCCACATCAAACACCACCGAACCCATATGCTCACAACTTAACTCAAACTTCATAAACTCATTCACAAGCCTCCTAAATAGCCACCAAAAGCTACCACTCACTACCCCCCAAGACCCTAACTATACAAATCACTTATTATTAAAACCTATTCAAACCTCCTACATCAAAAACTCCTAGGCAAACTTAAACCTTGCTGCATCGCAGCTGACCAACTTCCAAATGAGTTCCTAAAAATTGTGGCTCCATCCATAGCCTTCCCAGTGGCCATACTAATCAATCACTCAATCACAGAGCAATATGTCCCTCAACTCTGGAAAATCTCACACATCATTCCCTTTCACAAAGGTGGCCCCTCTAGAGATATCACTAACTACCACCCCATTGCCGTCCTCCCAGCCATAGCAAAAATCTTAGAGAAATGCATCCATCAACAGCTCCTGAGCCATCTTACCCCAAATCACCTACTAACTGATACCCAGCATGGCTTTAGACCGAAGCACAGCACAAGCATGGCCTTAGCATCCTTCACCAACACCATCCATTACTTCATGAACAGCAGACTACTAGTATCAGCCATTTTCCTGGATATGTGAAAAGCTTTTGACACCATTTCCCGCCAACTACTGCTTAATAAACTGGCTTCACATAGTCTTAACACAGCATCCCTAACATGGTTTCAGGGTCTATATTGTATTGTTGCAAGCTGACAATATCAAATCTGATATTGTCGGCACGACAATATCGAAAGTGAAGAATATCGGCCAGGTAAATGGAAATCTCCCCTCAATATAGTGCGGTCTCGGAGTTGATATATTTAAGTCACAGGGGTGGGGGGTGCAAGGGGGCTTGCCCCCCTGCCTATGCCCTTTAGTTTTTTTTGTTTGTTCTTTTTTGTTTCTTATACTCGTTTGATATTTTACTGCATCGATCAATTGTGTTCGACATTTATTGCTTCGATGCAGTAAAATTTCGATGAGGCAATATAAACTCTGGTTTTGCAGTTGTCTGTCTAACCATCAACAGGCCAGTAAATGGAAAAACACTTTCTCCCCACTGCTGCCATTATCTACTAGTGTACCCCAAAGATCCATACTTGGCCCCCCACTTTTCATCATTTTTACCAACAATTTAAACTCAGCAACCCGACATACCTCTATCATATCTGCTCTGCCCCTTCCCCACCTGAACTACAAACTAAGATGCAAAAATCATTCCAAGAAATCGAAACTTACCAATCAAAGCACCAGCTCATCCTTAACTCAGATAAGACCAAGTAATAATCTTCTTCTAAAAACCCACTAAACACAACGTCCCACCCCTATGCATTAAATCAGCTAATGGTACCATAACTGAGCCTAGACATCAGGCTAAGCTCCTAGGTATGACAGTTGATAGGCTAAAATTTGATATTCACATCTCCAAAACTATTAAAAAAATTAATGCAAAACTCAGTTCGCTATATAGGGCCAAACCATACCTAACACACCAAGCCAGATTAGCCACCTCTAGATCACAACTACTGTCTACCCTTCTCTACAGCTCACACACATTCACCAAGCTACGGCACTCAGACCTCCATAATCTTGAGTCCTGCTATAACAAAATAGCAAAGTTTGCCAACAATCTCCCCCACAAGACCCATAATTGTACTGCTCTTCAACAACTCAAATGGCTAGAACTCCCCACATATCAACCCTCAATCAACTTACTTTAATCCACAATATCATCCAAAACCCCAAAAACTGTCTAGCCATATCAACACTAGTCCAACTACAGGTTATCAGCAGGTCCCTTAGGTCTTCAGATGAGCCATTGCTCAAAATCACACAATCTCACAACTACCACAGTGACTCTCTATACTCTAATAAAATAGCTAAGCTCTGAAATTTTCTCCCTCTAAACATTCAAATCACTCCCTGACACTCTTCCATCAAAACTAAGCTAAAGGATCACCTCATAGACAACTGGCTCTGCCCCTGCTGCTCACCAGGATAAACCCAGCTCTAATTCTATCCCCCTCTCCCCATACATGTTTCATGTGTTTTGCTGCTCAGCTATCTTCCAGAACCACTACTACAATGTCCATTTTTATTTCTTCTTCTCTCTGTGGCTATTTTACTCTGGAATTCAAGCCACACACTTAATGTACAAGCTGCACCACTCTGTTTTCAGTTTTCTGGAACCGAACCCATGAGTCTAATGTTTTCTGTGTTTGATACTGTGATACTGCTTCCTCTGTATCAATATTGTCTCTTGTATTATTTGTAATAAGTTATCAATATGGTCTCATGTATTATTTGTAATAAGTTATATCAATTATTATATGCTGACAACTATTGTATGACTTGGTGATTTTGTTCAATATCACAAACCTTAATTCTATGTATCTAGGTAACAATACTGGAGCTTTTCTCCCCGGGTTTCCACTAAAAACGGCCTATGTGCCTACCCAGTAATCAAATGTAATAAATAAATAAAAATAAATAAATATTTACAGAAATATGAAAACATATGCTTAATTCTATAATTAGCAAAACAATTAGAACTGGATATATTTCAAGATGTTAAATTTTTAGTGCAAATACCAGACAGTGTTCTTCAACAATATCTAAGGGTTCACCTAATGTCTTGCAACAGTTTGTAAGTCCCTTAACTTTTGGAGAATTACGCACATATGGAAATATTGATTATTTTCATAATTACTAACAAATAACTAGCAATATTTCCAATGTAGTATGATATAACCCCAGCACTGACAGGGAATTGTCCTGTCTCCCATGTTGGTGTTTCACACCATACATCTCAATGACAATGTGAATAAGTGGCAAACATA
Source organism: Protopterus annectens (assembly GCF_019279795.1). Taxonomy (NCBI): domain Eukaryota; kingdom Metazoa; phylum Chordata; order Ceratodontiformes; family Protopteridae; genus Protopterus; species Protopterus annectens. The sequence goes on along the minus strand of NC_056749.1, from coordinate 106,158,191 downwards.
GATGAACTTCTCCACTGCAAGACATTCTAGATGAATAATCTTAGTGATTTTATTAACACCTTGACTTTTCTAATACAGACTATTATTTGGTGGTATGTCACTTAATTAAAGAAGCCAGACCCAAAAAGGTTCTAGATGCCATAATGTGATGATGGTGTGAACTGGAAGTATACAAAAAAAAAGACTTGTTAGGCTTGAATGAGTTAATGCAGATGTTATCTTGTTTTTCATGGTCAGTATAAGCAGAACAATCTTTTCCAAACTACTTTTAGATCAATGTACATGCTTTTTCGTGGAGATGGTAATAGAAGGCTGAACATATATCAGAGGAAGTGGTTAGGTGCATGTCAACAAAAGAGTTTAGGAATGCACTGCCTGACAAAGAGTGTACTGAAGTTATTTCTTTTACATTGTATGATATACACTTTACAAAATAAACTTTATGGTCTTGCAATGGAGCTGACTGTATGTCTGACTGTTTCTTGAGTCTGTATTGTTGACTGTACTATGATCACCGAATAGTGTAGCTTATTACTTTGTTTTGTGTATATGAATGTTTATTCATACTGAATCTTTAAGTCATTTGGCTCTGGTAAAGGACGAAGGTTGCAGGATTGGCAAAAGTGTCTTTTCTGGGTCTTCCATATGTAGAGTGCTCCATTTATCAGGCTGTTCACCACTTGGGACAACACAGCAACCTACCTGTTCTTCTTGGTGCAGCAGAGAAAGAAGCGTCAGTGGATGTATTCTTCATCTGTGGCTTCACAGACTCCCATATGCCCTCCTGCCTTTCCTCACAGTTTAACATTAAACATAAAATTCAGGGGAAAAATACCAGAAACTGTTGTCATCACCTTTCTGATTCTACAGGAAACCCTTTTCAATCATAACCAAGGATGTTAGCCATGGCTGAAGTGACAGCTGACGCCACATCAAATCTGACTTCTGAGGTAGATCTCCTTGATTGTACCAAATCTTCCAACAACGGTTTCAGAGGTTATTACAAAGTGGTGTCCCTGCTGGCTCATTTCCTCAATTTGCAAGTGGTCTAACCTGCTTTGGACCTTAATTATTGTAGAGTCAGGTAGTATCTGTCCAGTATTTCTGCCATTGCAAACTTGTGCAAGACAGGATTATACCCCAACAGCACCAACTGGTCAAGTAGCCCCTTGAAGAAGAGTGTCTCTTCTCCCCCCCAAAAAATACCCTTCATAGGATTTTAACTTCATGATACAATAGGCTTACTTATTCACTGTTGAGATCTCTGGCTTGCAAGTATTGTAGTTTGTCTTTTGTTAGATGCTATTCATGATGGGCATTGCTTTGCCTGCACAAAGTCAGAGCTTTAGATCATTGAGTTTAGGGAACCATATTTGGTCTTACAAAAGGTCAGGTGTCTCTCAGTAACAACCCATGTTTCCTCTGGAGAGGAATGCCTCAATTTTACCTTATCCAATCCATTTATCTCCTTTATTGGGGACAGAAACTATGGGAGAAAGAGCCAGAGCCTTTCATGCTATGGATGTGCACAGTAAGCTCAGCTTTTCTTCTGATAATGGGTCCATTTTTCTATCCAGAGAAGGGAAGGAATTTGATTTGTCACAAAAACTTTTGAGTCATGTCATTTCATGTTTCTCCATCAGGAGGCTATCCCTTCCATTGGAAAATACAACAGTTGAAGATGCCTCCACTAAGGGAGTGTCTGTCTCCAGTGCTTGCTTTGTGAATGAAATAATTGCGAATGTCTGTGCTGATGATACTTGTTCTTTGCTGTACTTCTTCAAGCATTATTAACTCAACTAAGACTTTAAGAGTCGTGCCTTCTTTGGTCCTGCTGGAATACAGGTGTTAGACTTCTGATTCCTGGTCCCTGGGCTGACCCCTGATTCCATCTGCCATAGTAGTTACTGCTTGGGATTTAACCTAACTAACTATACAATCCAGCAAACAAGATCCTTGATATTAGTTGTGAAGGCTGGAAGCCTAGCTAGATAGAATTTTGTAGATAATTCTATGTCATTGTAAATATTAATGTAATCCACAGGCTTGTTTTTTAAATGTAAAGAGAACTATATGTTATGATTAAACTATACATTGTACTGAGCTTCAAAAATATAACCACAGTGTGCCCTGCTGGAAGAAAGCTGTTAAGTAAAGAATTACAACTGTGTTTGATCTCAAGCTCGGAGACAGGATGTCTGGGCTAGCAAATTCTTTCTATTGTTATTAAGACAGAGATAATAGCTAGATTTTACATGTAAAGTGTCTTGTATTGCTGTGGCGTCCTGGCCAGGTGCAACTACAAAAAAATGTAAATTTTGAGTTTCTGTTAGGCTGGGAACTAAAGGAGAAGTGATAGAAATTATGTAATGTGAAATGACTCAGCAGTACTGGGTGTTATCAATTTAAGAGTTTCTCAGAGAGAAAGATTGAGCATTCTGGATTTTGTCTGAAGCTGACAACAAACTCACCAGCACTTTGCCTTTTAAGTAAAGTTATTTAGGACATAGTTTTTCTTAGCATTATATAGGAATTTAGCCACATTAGTCTACCTGTTTTCTATATTTATATCAGACTATCCTTCAATATTGTTTTAAAGTCCCTATGATTTCTGAACTCTTGATTAGTACTTTGTTGAATTGATGAGATTATCCTGTGTTTTTATTTTTTATTATTAAATATTTCTAAACCTTTTAACTGTGGCTGTTTTGTGTAGAGATAATTTAAGCTCTTAGCGTACATTGCATGTATTTGGTGATACTGTCCAAGCCACTCCAATAGTCTTACTGTTTGGCACACTTACTATTTGGATAACAGTAATATTATACAGTGAAATTGGTCACCCTTTGGGAAGGGCCTTATAGTAGGGGATATTAGTAGTTGGTGGCAGTCAGTACTACCTTATAGTCTGGGCAGAAAGGGGGCACAGCTGAAGAACCTGTGCCAGCCTTCCCCAGGAGTGTCTGTGTGTTTGTATCTAAATCTAATCTTAATGTGTATGTGTGTCAGTTACTTGGGCAGGGACAAGAAGCCCTGGTTGGACAGAGAGGGTGCTGGAGGTTTTAGCTTGACCACTAGGCTGAGGTCTAGACACTATAGCTGTGCCAGTGGGGAGTTTTATTGGGGATCTGGAGAGAAAGGGAGAAACCAGCCCCAGACTGACTGTGATCTCTGTGTGCTCTTAAGGGAAATTGTACTTTACTGTGTGTGTATTTGTTATCCCCCAATGTGCATGCCCCTCGCTGGTGCTAATGGTGAGGATTGAGGCTCCTTGATTACTGGGCCAGTGCACGGGCATCACATTAGTTATAACAAATACATTCTTACCACATTATTTTGATCCATAATGAAATCTTTCTTGATCACAAATACTCCCCAGCCCTGCTGCTGTTTGTGTGAGACCCCTGCTTTTGGATTTATTGTTACGAGTTCCTTGTCTATTAGGCAAGTACATACTTGTATAATATTTATTTGCCATGTATGTGTCAAGTTTTCCTTGCCATTAATTGAGTTGCAGGACTCATTATTAGCATGGTGCCGAATCCCATTGAATACTGTAGAAAATATCTGTGAATCAGCTTTCAGACCAGCTGAAACAACTGCAGATGGCTGCTGCACCATACTGTAACCACACACCATGAAGCTGCTCTGTTATACACCTGCTCTGCTCAGTTAACAGCATTCCATGGTACGCTCCTATCGTAACAATGAAATGTGTAAGTGTACTGTGCTAATACTTTTGTACACTTACACTGCTTTGGCTGGGAGTTGCGCAGTATGGACTTCTAGAAATCACTGTACTATAGAGCTTATTAAGCAGTGCTGCTCTAATGATATGCAGGAGCCTAATTTAAACAAGATACAATGACTTAGTACTGCAATTTTTCATGTGGCCCTGAAATGCCATACATGCTTAGCTGTGCACTAACCTTCTTTGCTTTATGATTATCTTTCTCTATCTGTAAACCTCTTCAGTATCACTCACAAAGGAAAAAAAATGGTTTCTGTTATGTTCATTTCATCTCTCCATCTATATATATATATATATATATATATATATATATATATATATATATATATATATATATATATATATATATATATATATATGTGTGTGTGTGTGTGTGTGTGTGTCTATTATATATATATATATATATATATATATATATATATATATATATACACACACACACACACACACACACACACACACACACACACACACACACACACACACACACACACACACACATACAGACTGTACCCACACAACATGAGGCTGCTCTGTTATAAGCCTGCATGCATGCACATGTGCAGGCATACATGTGTGTGTGTGCACGCTCATGTGTGTGTGTGTGTGTATGTGTGTCTGTATATATGAGTCTGTGAATCTATAAATGTAAGCAATAACTCATGCTGGGGAGTGTGTTTTGGAAGAGATGCTGCTACCCTCCCATGCTTTTGTGAGACATAAATCCAGTGGGTGTGTACCATCCAAGCCTGATGTCCAGCAGTATCTGTGCAGTGCACAGGCCAAAAAGCATTATTGCATTATTTAAGTTATATCTATTGATCTAAACTTGTAGATATGGTTTATATATATATATATATATATATATATATATATATATATATATATATATATATATATATAGATATATACATCCAAAGCATTCGACACAGTTTCCTACAACAAACTCCTATCCTTTCTGCCCAGACTTAATCTCGACAACCTTACCATACGACAACCTTACCAAACAATGGTTCAGTAGCTACCTAGACAACTGCTCTCAGTCAGTTAAATGGCTCAACTCCCTATCCCCTCCTCTCCCAGTCAAATGTGGAGGACCTCGGGGATCAATACTTGGCCCCCTTCTCTTCAATATCTTTACAAACCAACTCCACTTAGCTACCATAAAAGCAGATATAATTCACTATGCAGATGACACTACCCTTATCTGCTCTGCACCCAGCATCCATCTCCTACAAATCGTAGCCCAAGAATCCTTCTTAGAAATGGAAAACTGGCTAAACAATTCTCAGATAATACTTCACCCTAAGAAAACACAACTAATGCTGTTCCATTTAATAAAAACAAATGAGACCTTCTCTATTCTCTCGGCCAACAAAACCCTCGTAACACCTGTTTCTGGGGCCAAACTGCTAGGTCTCACAATTGACCACCCACTTAAAAAGAATAAACACATATCCCTAACCATCTCCAAAGTACACAAAAAGCTAGGATCCGTCTATTGTAGCAACAAATTCTTAACATCCAAATCCAGAACTGCCATAGCCAGAACTTATCTCTTATCAACCCTACTCTATGCATCTCCAGTACTAACAAATCTAAATAAAACTGACCTGAACAAACTTTCAGCTTGCTACAACAAAATAGCTAGGTTTGCAACCAATGCTAAATCATACTCTCATTGCTGCCAATCCCTTCATAAACTTCACTGGCTAGAATTCCCAAATCTATTTCACTTCCACCAACTCAACTTAGCCCAACAAATATTATGTCACCCTGGTAAAAACGCTGCCCTAATAGGCCTCCTAAACTTCTATAACACCAACAGGGAACTACTCTCCAGTAACAAAGCCCTAATTTAAGCCATTCCATGTAAAAACAGCTCAGGGGACTCTCTATTCCCTTACAAAGTTGTTAAAACATGGAATACCCTACCCCCAGACCTCAGGACACAAAACTACACTACCACATTCAAAAAGCTCCTCAAATCACATCTTTATGTAAACCATATGTAACTGTAATGACCCTCCCTGAACTCAGCTCATCCAGCCTATACATCATGGCTGACCCTGAAGAACCCTGTTCATTGATTATAATCTACCTAGGCAGATTTGTACATAGTGTAAATAACTACTAGTTTCCTTTTATTTCTGTGAAGTCAACTGGATATACAAAATGTACTGTGATCATATGCTTATGAAACCTTGCCTTTTTCTCATCTGTTACCCTAACTGAAAGATGCTTTCTTAACTTTTGGTAATCAATGCTACCATTACTCAAGGATGTTCTCTTAAATATTTATAATCACTTTTAACTATTGTTAATCATTTTAAGCTATTGCTAAGCACTTTTTCTAACCTATTGTTAATCACTTTTTACTAAGCTACTTTGTAACTTTCTGGAGCTTTTCTCGACAGGACTCTGCTGAAAACAGACACCTGTTGTCCAGTTGGACTATCCTGGTAAACAACTGTTAAATAAATAAAAATAAATAAAATATAAATATATATATATATATATATATATATATATATATATATATATATATATATATATATATATATATATATATATATATATATATGCGTGTGTGTGTGTGTGTGTGTGTGTGTGTGTGTGTGTATATATATATATATATATATATATATATATATATATATGTGTGTGTGTGTGTGTGTGTGTGTGTATATATATATATATATATATATATATATGTGTGTGTGTGTGTGTGTGTGTGTGTGTGTGTGTGTGTGTGTGTGTGTGTGTGTGTGCTTGTATACATATGTGTGTGTTTGTTATAGGATCATTTGGGCTAAAAATTTATTTTTGGTGTGTGTTATATGTATTTATACATCCCTGGTATCTAATCAAATTTCTTATATTTTATACACAGACACACACACACACAGACACACACACACACGTATTTATTAACACATGCATGTGTGTGTATGTATATGTACAAACACAGTCACACAAAGCAGTGGAAATTGGTAAATATTTTGTTATAACCATCTGTAGCTGCGTTGACAGTGCAGGGAGACTTGCTGTCAGCGATTGTTAAGTATACAGAAAATAAGTGTCAGTTCCAGGAGGAAAGAACCAGCAAGTTTTTTTACGTGTTATTTCAGAGAGAATTTTCCATGCCTTTCTGTAACTTTTGAACTCAGGGTGGGGCAACACCTTTTATGATATTATCTGTCATAAAATGGAATATGTAAGATCTAAATGGACTCACAAGATCACAGTGGAAAGCTCAAACATTTGCGTATGAGACAATGTCCTTTCACATTATTCCAGTGGTATTTTTCCTTCTGTGGAGAGATGAAAAATGTGAACTCATATCCTAGGAGGAAAAGTGCACTTAAAGCCAGGAAGGTGGAAATGAAAATGACTATATGCTCAGGAACATGGTGTTTCTTTTTACTAGTAGCTGGTTGCGTGTGTGTGTGTGTGTGTGTGTGTGTGTGTGTGTGTGTGTGTGTGTGTGTCAGAAAGAGAAAGACAGAGAGAGCGAGAGGGAGAATGGGAGGAGGGGCAGAATAAGAAAGATACCCAAATGCCAACAGTTCAGATTTGGCTGTGATCACAGCAGCACTGCAGAAGCTGAACTGTAAGCCTCAAAATTCTTGACACTTGTTTGGCCTTCGTCCTCCCTTGCAACTGGATTTTGGGTGGAGTGGGGTGTGTGTGTGTGTGTGTGTGTGTGTGTGTGTGTGTGTGTGTGTGTGTGTGTGTGTGTGTGTGTGTGTGTGTGTGTGTGTGTAAGTGCTTGCATCTGTAGCATTCCTTTTTCTTTAAAGGCCTGCTTTTATGATGGTGATGTCTGTCCAGTTGTAAGAAATAAGCTCATTTCCATCTCACTAAGCCTTTGCTGGGACCCCACCCTATCTTATGACTTAGTAAGTGAATAAGTTGGGAGGGGGAGAGGATTGTGTGCAGGAAAATGATGTGGAGACCTTATGCTGTAGTTTCCACTCAGCTTAACTAAAACATTTTGATAATTTACTGAACTGTGTTTATGTTTTCATACCATATAAGGGTACCTTTAAACTGGAAACAATGCCTTGAAAATGTTCCTCTTATTAGTACTAGTATGTTTTAGTGCCGGCATCAGGGTTTAGTTTATTACATAATAAATGCTGTGTTTTCATTTGTCACAGAGCTAATAAAATCCTGGGCAAGCTGATGACAGTATTTTGTCTAGGAAAGGGGAATCCAGTGTTTGTAAACTGTATTGCTATATCCAACTTGTGAGCACACACTTGTTACTTATGAAGGTGTTGTAAGTGGTATGTCTACCAGATATCACATACACCCTTAATTTATGGCATTCTTGTGCAAACCTTTAACTGCATACTGTATTTTTATTAGAAATATTCTACTTTCTATGACTAGATTTTTGCAAGTGACACTTTTTATGTATTTTGGCAGCAGATATGACTTTTGACTTCAGTAGCTGTTTCAGCAAAGACAGCTTGACTATGCTCATTGAGATGCAAATATATAACCTAGGTAAAGTGAGGAATGAACACCTCACATTCCCCATGTAGGGAGTTAACCCTTGACTACTATAACCTACTCGAATGTTGCACAACCTTATGGCAAGTTAAAAGTTTTCCCAGAATTCAGTATGTTTCCTGAAACAGGCATGATCAATCCAACATCACTGAAATGGTGACAAAGGCAATCAGAAATCTTTGACACCACTTTCATGTTCAAATCTGATTGTCCCTTAATCATAAATCATAAAAATGAGAATTCTGGATGTGGCTTCATGCAAAACATTTTAAATACTTTATAGTCAGATATCCTTCCTAGACAAATAGATGTCTACTTCATACTGTGAGCTAGTAAAGCTTTTTGGACATTGTTCAATCATGACTTAGATCCAGAAATGTAAAATACAGATTACCATCCAAATATAATGCACAGGATATGTGTATGAGGAAAAAAGGATATGCAACCTATACATATACTTAGTTCACAAACCACAAAACTACAAATAAGTGTGTAGCCAGCCATTAATTAAAATAAGTAGCAAGATTAAAAGGCATAAACGATACATATAATTAATATAAAACATAACTATCGGCAAATGTCAGTATATTAAATCTTGAACTATTACCAGAGCTTTCAGTTTGGGTCAGTGGTTTAACGCTATGAATTGCTGATAAACTTCATACTGTGTCCAGCATTTTATCTCCTCAGTTTCGACTTGCAAAAAATATGCTTCTAAGTCAATTAACAATGCAATGCTTTCAAATTAATCATTAAAACTAGCACTTGTAAGTTTATCTTCTTAACAAATAAAATAAATAAATAAATAAAAAGCATGTATGGCATGTGTGTGCATCTGAGCAGCTGTCCACTTACATACAGTCTGGTTGATATCTATTTAGTAATTATTGACTTACATAGGAATATAATCTAAATAATTTAGTTTGAGCATCTGTACTGCACAAACTGCCTTTAAGCACAAGGAATGTTAGGCTAGAAGGAAGATAACTGAAGGTGTTGTCTTATCATTTGAAAAAAAAAGTTTGCTGCAGTGATTTTGGTTGAAGCTATCATTTTGGCACATTTTTAACTGAATGTGCATGCATTTGTAAGAACTCCTTTCACCATTTACTACAGGTTTTCATAAACTTGGAAGAGAGAGAGTATACTCCCCCCCCCAGTCCAGTTACAGCGCACTCTATTACATTTTTTAGAAAAATTAAAATAAACGTGGAAATCAATGAATGACTGTTGTTGAATCACCCATTAAATTACAGGGACGAATAAACACCTGTGTCAGTTAAAGTCATGCTAACAGTGACATTGTTAGTCAATCAAAGTTGATCCAATAACTGAGTGTGGTTTAAGGCAAAGATTTTATGACAAAAAAGGTTAAAATGGGTATAAGGTTACCAAACCTACATTTAATTAGAAGCCTTAACAAATCCTAACCTGTCAAAGTTTCCTTAGACAACAAATTCCTTCAAAATATTTATAGTCATCTCTAGTACTATAATTGGAGCTGACTAATATTGTTCACCTGCTTACCCCATTGCTGCAACAAAAAATGAAATAACCTGTCATTGGTCTGCATATAAAAAGTACACAAACTAAGTGTCTAGCTCAACTGTAGCTGAATACTCTAATCAAATTCATACTGAGCCCAAGTGGTAAACTATAGAAAAGTTCTTACTCCTACATTATACTAAAATAATATAAACCTCTGAACTGAGAGCACTTGATGCCCCTAGCTCCCAGACTTCCACTGGATTACCCACCCCATCATCCATTCTATCCAAATATCCATAAGATCCCAACCAACCTTACATAACTAATAACCCCCCTTCCTCATAATATTCATTTATTCACACACTCTTACACTTGATAGCACCTGATTAATTCCATAGCCTCATAACAATAACAAATCAAACAAGTTGTCACCTGCACCACATTCTTTACACTACAACAAAATGCTCCTGATATACATCACCTCTCTCACTATACCACCTACACCACATTCTTTACACTACAACAAAATGCTCCTGATATACATCACCTCTCTCACTATACCACCTACACCACATTCTTTACACTACAACAAAGTGCTCCTGATATACATCACCTCTCTCACTATACCACCTACACCACATTCTTTACACTACAATAAAATGCTCCTGATATACATCACCTCTCTCGCTATAGTATTCTCAATTGCCCACCTCACATCATATCAGGTTGAACTAATAGAACCCATATGGCTATGGGAAAAAAAGAGAGATTTGATATGGTACAATATTTATGCAAAAGCAAGAGGCAAATTAATCAATATAGAGAAGGCAGTCCCAAAGATATTCGAAGAGAAATACAGGCAAAGGCATCCAGATATGGAAAATTTCACAATAAAAAATAATATCACAAAGAGGGAATGCAGGAAAGAAGATTAATAAACTAGAAGTTAAAAAAAATAGAAGTTGAAATTACGGAGTGCCTGCGAAGTGAAAGATTTGGTATATAAGGTCTAACACAGGTTACAGCACAGCATGATGGAACGAGTCCCCAACGTAAGGGGAAACAGGAAGATCAGGAGACATCTGAAAAAGAAATATGGACATGGGAAAGAGATTTAATATGGTGTAATATTTATGCAAAGGTGAAAGCAAAACTTATCAATACAAAAAGAGCAACACCAAAGATATTTGAAGAGAAATTTTGGCAAAGGAATCCTGACGTGGAAAACTTTATAATACAAAAAATAAAAAAACAAAGAGAAAAAGTAGAAAAGGAGATTAGTGATGGAGGAGTTAAAGAAATAGAAACTGAGGTTATGAAGCACTTGCAAAGTGAAGGATTCAGTGTAGAAAATCGAATTCAGAAAGCACTACAACAGGATAGAGCAATGGACATCCAAATTAAGGGGAAATCAGCGGAAAGGGAAGCAATTTGTCAGGTGCAATATGAAGATATTTTGGATCCACCCACAGGAAACCAGTATAAACATTCACTTGAAGCTGGACAGCAAGGAAAGGAAAAGGAAACTGTGGCGACTCTGATGCAGTCAATGTTGAGGAGTAGATAGGCCAGTGAGTTCCCACATGACAGAACAACGGATGGCACAAGATGAAATTGAAGAGAAGGTGCCACAGGAAAATGCTATAGAATTTTCTGTAGAATGGCCACAGGAAATGGAAGACAAAAAATGTGCCCTCAGTTTAGAAGAAAATGAGCTAAGGGAAGAGTTGCTTGATTTAATAGAGGCAGACATATTAAGATCAAAGAAAGAAATAGACTGCAGAAGTTCAATAACACCCAAAAAGTCAGAAATTTGATTATACAAATGAACGCAGTAATTAGGGCTGTCCATAGGCATCCTTGCAATATAACAGAAGTAAACAGGATATATTACTGTGCAGCTAAATTAATAACTGATAAAGTTCTACCACAAGAACACATGGTAATCTGGGAAAGTAAGGGGAGAAATCGAATACCATCATGGAAGTATCGAATAGAGAAAACTATAAAGCAATTAAGACAAGAAGTGTCACTGTTAGAAGAGTATAGAAGAGAGAACCGATTAATAAAAATACTTAGAAAGATAGACATCATAAAAGCAATGCGCAGTATTAGAAAAGACCAGGATCTATCATGCACTACCACAGATAACAAACAAAAAATCTCAGAAAAGGCAGAAAAACTTATAAGGTATGCAGATAAATATAAAGGAAAAGTACAAAATAAGCAAATTATTGATGACCCAGAAACGTTTTATTGAGAATTGGGAAACAAGGTAGAAGGAATTGAAAGACCACCAAAAAAAGAAGACATAGATATATTTTGGAGAAGTATTTATGAAGATCATGTGGAACATAGCAAAGATGCTAAATGGATTGAAGAAGTAAAAGAAAGAATAAGAAGTTTAAAGATAAAGGATATGAAATGGGATGAAGTAACAGCCAGAGAGATTGAAACAAAGTTAAGAAAAGCCTCTAACTGTAAAACCCCAGGCCCAGATGCAGTACCTAACATCTGGTTAAAAGTATTAACATCTTGGGACAAAGATTTAGTCATGAGTAAGAACTATTTATATGCACTCCCCAAACAGACACCAACCTGGTTAACAACAGGAAAAACAATGCTCCTACTTAATAGTAAACCTGCAAGCTACCCTAAAAATTACAGACCAATAACTTGCCTTCCGACGATGTATAAACTATACACTGGAACTGATGCCGACAGAGTTTATATTAATTTAGAAGAAAACTAAATTATGATAATCAAACAAAAGGGCAATAAAAGAAAGTCGCGTGGAACAAAGGATCATTTGTTGTTAAATAAAGCCATAGTGGAGAAGTGCAAAAAGGGGGGGAATCTAAGTATGGCATGGATTGACTACAAAAAAAAATCATTTAATAGTATCCCACATTTATGGATAAAAGACTGCTTAAAAATATATAAGATACACCCTACACTGATCCACTACATTACAGTGATCATGAAACAGTGGCAGACCACTTTACAATTAAGCCATGATAAAGGACAAATTATTATCCCAGGGATAAAAATTCAAAGGGGGATATTCCAGGATGACTCTTTGTCACTGCTGCTATTCTGAATTGGCCTTAACCCATTAAGCTGTTTACTTAATAGCGTAGGCCATTGCTATAATTTGGCTCCTAGAAAACAAAGTATAAAGATTTATCATCTTCTCTTTGTCAATGATTTAAAACTGTGTAGCTCATCAGGTGAGGAACTGAAAGCATAATTGCAAGTTGTCAAAACTTTTTTCAGATGATATAAGAATGCCATTTGGTCCATTCAGAATTGCCAATTAGCTGAAACACCTGATGTTCATAAGGGTCATTTGCATATATCCCATGTACCTCTGATATAAGAGGTTTGGGAGGTCACTCAGTGGAGGTTCTAGCTTTGCTGGAGTTTTCATTTTGTTTTTACTGATTGGTTTTTCAGTGACCTTCTCACTTATTGCTTTAGTTTGTTGTTTGGGATATTTTTGCAGTGACCCTAATGATAATGGACATCAGCTAGGTATAACAGCCCTGTGCTCCTTATGCTTAGTCAAATACTCTGCTTGTGCTGTGCTGATGAGCTCATAACAAGGCCCAAATATGCATATCCACAGCTAGTGGGGTTTGGCTTTATTGGTTTGAAATTGTCCATTAAAATGACAAAATAAGTCATGGGCATTCAGAATTGCCAATTAGCTGAAACACCTGATGTTCATAAGGGTCATTTGCATATATTCCATGTGCCTCTGATATAAGAGGTTTGGGAGGTCACTCAGTGGAGGTTCTAGCTTTGCTGGAGTTTTCATTTTCTTTTTACTGTCTTGATACATGTGCAAAAGCAATCTTTAAGGCAGGAAAACTGCAGCACCAAGAAAACGTCAGTTTGGGACAAGAATGTGGTATAAAAGAACTTGAGCAAGAGGGAGTGTATAAATATTTGGGAAATGATGAAGGATCAACATGAACAAATGTGAATACTTAGAAATTTAGTAAGGAATACTTTAGAAGACTTAAATTAATCCTGAAAACAGTAGTGACATCTAGGAACAAAATTCAAGTGATAAACCAATTTGCTCTTCCTGTCCTAACTTACAGTTTTGGTGTGATTTACTGGCCCCAAAATGTGTTGGATAGATTAGATAGGAAAACAAGAAGAATGCTTCATGCTCACCAAATGATTTATTAAAATTAGTGCATGCCAAGATTATGTATTCCTCATTTCGACGGAGGGATGGGCCTCCTTGAAACTGATTACTGCATACATATCTGCTGACCTCACAAGACTCAAACAGTGAAAATTTTGAAACATGAGGAAAATAAATCTAAGATGACTTCTCTGCTTAATCTAGCAGAAACATATCAGTGTCAAGTGGGAATAGAAATCAAACCAGAAGTAGATAAAAATCAGGCAGCAACTGAATGTGTCAAAAAAGAAAAGAAAGAATATAAGGTGAAGGACCAGATGAGAAGGCAAGAAATGTGGAAAATGCATAAATATAGTTTCAAGTATAGAAAACTTCGGGAAGAACCTCATGTTGATCAGGATCAAATGCAGGAATGGTTAAGGAGAGGCAAATTCAAACCAAGAGATGAAAAGTTAATATTGGCGGCCCAAGATAGTTGGTTTACAAAGTCCATTGAACATGTGGGAGAAACAGACAAATGTAGGTTTTGTAAAACAGAATTAGAAACAGTTGCACACCTTGTTGCTGGTTCTGACATACTAATGGCAGAAGGACTGTATACTGAAAGGCATAATAATGTGGGAAGACTGTTGCACTGGGGATTGTGCAAACAGAATGGTATTGAAGAGGCTGAAAAACACTGAAACATGAGCCACAAAGCATCACAGAAAATGAGATCACCCATTACCAACAGTTCAAAAGATAGATGCTAGAAAACTGGATATAGTGGTCCATGAAAAGAAGACAAAAGTAGCACTGATCATTGAAATTGCACACCCAACGACTACAGTGTCTTGCATACAGAGAGACACAAAGTCATAAAATATTAGGATTTGAGGCAAAAATGTGAGCAATGTGAAAGAAAGATACCCAGACAGTTTCAATGATAGTAGCAGCAATAGGCCTTATAAATAAAAAAGAATCTACAATCATATTTACGTATGTTACCAATACATGTAACCCTAAACAAATTGCATAAGGAGTCATTACTAGGCACAGTGCGGGTGCTGTGAAGAGCACTTCTGGCTGACATCAAAGATTGAAACAATGCTAATTTCATGAACTTTAATCATACTTTGACTTAGGAATGGGGCCCATTCCTGTCATGGTATTAGAAACTCAAAAGGCCGAAACCCATACACTACTGTGCTACATCCTTCTGTTATCTCCAAAATTACAAGCTGATTATGATTCTCATCTCTCCATCTCTTTTTAACCCATCTTCTGCCCTGTATGCACCCTTCACACAACAACCCCACCATCAATCCCCCCAAATTTCTCTGAGTTATGATAGTACATGGGAAAAATATATAAAAACTATAGTCTTTATTGCACCTAAGCTATCTCTCAACAGAGACATTCATCGCAATCCCGGACCATCAATCACTCCAATGTAACCATCCACCCAATATATCAATCACTCCCACACCACACTACACCTGTCTAGGACAACAGCTGACCTACTATTACTAAATATAAATATTAGAAGCTGTCACGAAAATAGGTACTGCTAGCCCAGCTATCTGGAATTTTGTAAATAATTATATGTCATTTGTGAATATCAACATGATTCATATAAGATACTTGTGTTACAAATGTATTAGAACTGTATGTCAAGTATATATCAAACTGCTGGGACAGAAGTGTATGTGTTGAAAAGGTTTTTGCAGAGTGCTTAAAATGTAACCACAGCATGCCCTACTGGAGTAGAACAGAAATGTACATGCACTATTGTAACTGTTTAAATGTATGTATTTTAACAGTGGAAAATAAAGTTGAATGCAGGAGGTTAACTTCAGAAAAATAGCTGAAACTAAATTACTTTATGGTCAGGCCATAAAAAGATGTTATCTTTCTGTTTCAGTGCAGCAAGAAACACAATGTCTAAAACTAGGGAGCTTTCTGTATTGTCTTGGAAGTGTTTGTTTTATGACTTCCAACAGCTGCCCAGATCTGAGCAAAAGCCCTTCTCTATGTATTTTCCCAGGTAGATGCTAAATACTGCTAGCATTCAGCAGTGTTTTTTTTTACCTGAGATAGAGTCTGATGACAAGAAATTATGCCAGCAGTAATATTTGAGATATTAATTTAAGAACTCTCAGAGAGAGACTCTGCATTCTTTATTCTGCCTGGACCTGACAAGATCCATTAACCACACATCTACCTTGCTGGTCTGAGTAAGTTTGTAGGTTATATTAATTCTCTTAGATATAGTCAGGAATATAGCAACATTTAGCTAAGATAGTTTTCTTTCTTTATTTGAGACTGTCCTGCAATGTTGGTTTAAATATTTCCTGTGATTTTGAATTCTGCTGTCACTACAAATATATACTGAGTATTTTCTTGTTATTTTAATACGTATTATTAAATAAATTTAAGCCTTTCATTGTGGCTGATCTGTCTAGATATATTTAAGTTCTGAGAGTACTTGCATATTTATTTGGTGACACTCTGTAGACCACTCCTAATAGCAATGTTTTTGGAAAAATTACCATTTGTATTGACAGTAACATTGCACAATAAGATTGGACACTCCTTGTTAAGATCCTTAAAGTAGCTGATAAAGTGTTGGCGGGTGACAGTAATAACTACCTTATATTCTGGGCAGAAGGGGACATAGCTAGTAAACCTGTGCCAGCCTTTCCCAGGTGTGTGTGTGTGTGTGTGTGTGTGTGTGTGTGTGTGTGTGTGTGTGTGTGTGTGTGTGTGTGTGTGTGTGTGTGTGTGTACATAAATCAAACATCAAAGAGTGTGTGTCAGTTACTTGGGCAGGGACATGACGCACTAGTTGGACAGAGAGGGTGCTGGAGGTCTTGGCTTGGCCACTCAGCTGAGATCTCAGCTCTATAGCTGTGCCAGTGGGGAGTCTTATTAGGGATCTGGAAGAAGAGGCAGAAATCTGCCCCAGACTGATAGTGGTCTCTGTGTGCTCTTAAATGACATTGCACTTGATGCAGAGAGCTGCATCTGGAAATAATGTGTGTGTACCTGTCATCCTCCCAATGTATGTCCCCCACTGGTGCTAGCGGTGAAGATTGAGGCTCCCTGATTACTAGTCCAGTGGGGGGCATCACATATTGGTGAGCAGTGGTGGGATATCTGTATCACATATTGGCTGGCAGTGGTGGGATCACCACATCACATCTTGAGATTCAGTGGTCTGGATATTAAACTCCTATAGCCTGTAAACAGTGGTCACTAAAGAAGATGTTTGTACTCATAATCAATCAACCACACAGTGAACATTTGGAGTTTCTTATCACAATAGTTTTATTCATTTTTTGTTAGATTAGTTAGTCAGAGACAGCAGGCAAGGATGTCAGCAGAGAAGTATGGCAAGCTGACAAGGAGCCAGTTGGCTGAGATCTGCCAAGCCAAAGGATTGAGGCATGACAACCTGACTAAAGCAGAAATTATTGCAGCTTTAGTCACAGCTGCATCACTGACCAGCAACCAGGAGGACAACCAGACTCACCTTGGGGATGTACAAATCTCAGAAAATGGACAGTTTAACCTTTCCACAGAGGACTTAAAAATCCATATGGAGTTAGAGACTTGAACTGGAGGCCAAACATTTAGAACTGGAATCAGCAGAGAGACTGCAGCAGGAGAAACAAATGGAATTAGAAGCAGCAGATAGACTGAGACATCTGGAAGCTGAAGAAAATGAGAGGCAGAGGCAATGTGAAAAAGAGATGCTGACAATTCACCATGGTCATGGAGGTAATGGGGAAGGGAGTAACCGAACCCCAGAAGCAACAAACAATAGTAAATTTCTTCCACAATTTACAGAGGGTAATAATTTTGATAGTTTTATTCATATGTTTGAAAGGGTATATAAACAGTATAATGATGACCAAGGGCTCTGGGTACAGTTCCTGACCCCTTACTCCATAGTAAAGCTGTAACGTCTGTTTCTAAATTGTCTGGAACTGATTGCTTAAATTATAATACTGTTAAAACTGTTTATTAGAGTGTTTTAAGTTAAGACCTGAAGCTTATAGAAAAATGTTTTCTAAGCATAGAAGCAAGGCAGATGAAAGTGTGTGTGAATATATTGCTGAATTAAGCACTTATTTTCATAAATGGGTGAGTGGGTGTTAGGTCACCACTTTTGAAAAGCTGGCATAGCTTTTGGTGAGGGAACAAGCCCTTGTACTTTGCCTGAGGACATGAGAATCTGGTTAGTAGATAGGGAATGTATTACTGCAGATGAGCTGGGGAAAAGGGAGACCTATTCCTAGCAAGCAGGGCGTCACTGCACAGGAAAGGAATACCCAGTGCTGCTCATGGGTCTAAAGGAACCCATGCTGGGTAGGCTAAACAGCCCCAACAGGATCTGCCAGTAACAGGGGAAGCCACTAGTCCAGGTACATGGCCAGGACCAAGGGTTAAATGTTTTAAATGCAACCAGTGAGGCCATGTAGCATATAGATGTCCACAGAGGCAAGGTGGGGAACAAAAGGTGGGAAAACTAGTAAGTGGGAATGACAGAATGCCAGTGGTAAATTGTCTGGAGACAACAAGCGTACCAAACTACCACAAGAGGTTATATCCTATCTTAGTAGATGGGAAACATGGTACTGCTAAGGGAAAACATGGTACTGCTAAGAGAGATGCAGCCTCTAACTTAGCCATTGTGAAGCCTGCAATGGTAAAAGAAGAGCACCACTTGCTTGGGCAATCTACTGTAGTCAGAGCTTTAGGAGGGACCCCATTCCAAATACCTTTGGCTAGGGTTCACCTTGACTGGGAGGGTGGAAAAGAAAGCAAGTAAGTAGGTGTGTTTGAGGACATCCCTGCAGATGTCCTGATAGGGAATGAGTTTGATAATGCAGTACCTTGTGTGCATGCAGTGACATGCAGTCAAGCGTACCTTGTGTACATGCAGTTACACGCAGTCAGGCGTACCTTGTGTACATGCAGTTACACGCAGTCAGGCGTACCTTGTGTACATGCAGTTACACGCAGTCAGGCGTACCTTGTGTACATGCAGTTACACGCAGTCAGGCGTACCTTGTGTACATGCAGTTACACGCAGTCAGGCGTACCTTGTGTGCATGCAGTTACACGCAGTCAAGCTTGGAGACAAGCATGTGGGTCTGGTAGCCTGGGGGGACCCAGACTGCACACATGAAGCCAGAACTGGTGAGGTGGATACTTCAGGGAGGGTGCTACCCTGTAGTAGTGAGACTGAAGGTGAGCCACAGCTGCTTGTGGCTACTAATGTTCCCTTGGACAGAGAGACTGCAAGGGAAGAGGTGAGTAGTAGTAGTACCTGGGATGACAGTGAGACACAGCTGTCAGAGAATACCCATCTTCCTGCAGAAGGGGAGCTTGGAAGTGTTACAAAGAGAGAGCTGAGACAGGCTCAGCTCTCAGACCCCATATTACAAGGCCTGAGGGAGGCAGCCAGCGGGGCACCTGATTGTCAAGGAAAAGGGGAATCTGTATACTGGGACAAAGGGTTACTGTATAGAGAATGGATCCCTGAGGGAGGGCTAGAGGGTGAGAGAATACAGCAGCTGGTAGTGCCCAGAGCCTACCATCTGGCACTTCTAGCCATAGCCCATGGCATTCCCTTTGCAGGTCATATGGGCATAAAGCATACAAAGAGATGTATTATGCAGAACTTTTTTTGGCCTGGGATTTCCAGAGATGTAACAGAGTACTGCAGAACCTGTGAACAGTGCCAAAAGATAGGCAAGGTAGGACACAATGTAAAAGTTCCTTTGATGCCTTTGCCTGTGATTTAGGAGTTATTTCAGAGGGTAGCTATGACTATTGTGGGGCCTCTGAGTACTCCAAGCGACAGAGGAAAGAAGTATATCCTACTGGTAGTAGATTATCTTACCAGATATCCTGAGGCAGTGGCTCTGTCCTCCACTGAAGCAGAAAAGGTGTCAAATGCTTTGTTAGACATTTTCAGCAGGGTAGGTTTCCCAAAAGAAATACTGACTGACAGAGGTGCCAATTTCATGTCAGATCTGCTGGCTTGTCTGTGAAAGCACTGGGGGGAGTGAAGAGCATAAAGATCACACCCTACCATCTCCAGACTAATTGTCAGGTGGAGAGATTAAACTCTGCACTAAAGACCACGCTACAGGCATTTGCAGACCAGTTTAAGAGGGAGTGGGACAAATATTTTCTCCATCTGTTGTTTGCTTACAGAGAGGTGCCCCAGGAATCCACAGGTTTTTCACCCTTTCAATTACTATATGGGCATAGGGTGAGGGGACCTCTAGATTTGATTTGTGATGAGTGGGATGATGAGTGTGAATCCCACAAGGAATCTGTTGTGGCATATATCCTAAATCTAAGGATATGGCTCAGGGAACTCATGGGCTTGGCCCAGGAGAACCTGGCAGAAGCCCAACAGCAGAAAAAGATCTGGTATGACAGGAATGCTTGAGCCAGAGAGTACATTGTGGGACAGTAGATTATGGGTCTCATTCCTGTCAGACACCACAAGCTGTAGGCAACCTGGGAGGGACACTGCAACGTGGTTAGGAAGTTCAATGATGTTAACTACATGGGAGAACTGCTGGCAGGATACAGGGGCACAAGCTGTACCATGTTAACATGATGAAACCTTACCATGAGAGAGAGGCCCCGGGGCTAAGCATTTGTAGTAAGAGGCAGGAGGAGTCTCAGGGGGATCTATGGCTACAGGGAGTGAGCCAGCAAAATCCCAGATTACTATGGTGGAGCCTAGTATTGCAGACATATGATAGGACAGTGCAGTACTGTACTGGTGTCAGCAATGCCAAGGCAGCTGGGATCTGAAGTCAGGCAGTGAGGTAAGGTATTCCCAGATAGGCTCATCCCTCTCAAGCAACGTTTCTCAAGTGTCACTTAAAAAACTAGCTTGAGTCTTCGAAGGGGGAAGAAATGTCACAAAAGGAGATACTGCCAGCCCAACTATCTGTAATTTTGTGAATAATTATATGTCATTTATGAATATCAACATGATTCATATAAGATACTTGTGTTACAAATGTATTAGAACTGTATGTCAGGTGTATATCAAACTGCTTGTACAGAAGTGTGTGTGTGTTGAAAAGGTTTTTGCAAAGTGCTTAAAATGTAACCACAGCATGCCCTACTGGAATAGAACAGAAATGTACATTTACTATTGTAACTGTTTAAATATATGTAATTTAACAGTGTAAACTGAACAGGGATACAGGAGGTTAACTTAAATAAAAATAGCTGAAATTAAATTACTTTATAGCCAGGCCATAGAAAGATGTTCCCCAGGATTCATGAAGCTCTGTGCAAGGACGGCATTAGCCTTGCGCCAACCGTGCGGCATAGAGATGGCACAGCAGCACCACATGCATATTAGTGAAGGCATGCTGCCGTAAGAGCCACGTGCATAGGAAATGTGTATGAGTGCAGGGGGCATGTCCAAGCGCTGCATGGAGGCGTGAACATGGCTGCATACGCGCAACCTAAAATGCTGACTAGTACAGCCTGCCTCTAATTATAATCACTCCAGTCAGTGTCCGTGGATACTAAAATGTATGCAAAGCATACAAGACATCATTGCGAACACCACAATAAGAAGTAAACACAAAGACATGTAGCTGAATATTGAGTCCCCATCCCTCAAACAAAGATATTTAAAACCCTGTGCCCGTATTCCATTGTAGTGTCGCTAGTTATACCAAGTGGAAGTGAAACGCATCGTGTTAGCACACCGCCATTTGCCAAGCCTAGCCCAATGGTTTGGGTTACCACCTGTCCTAAATTGTGAGGGACAGTCCCCCTCTAGGCAGGTGTGTCCATACCAAAATCATAATAAATGTGAAATGTCCTGCGATAGTAGGACATAATTATGTCCCATATGTTATGTAATAGTCCCATACAGTACGTATGTCCATATATAAAATACCTATATGTTACAAGAATCAGAATAAGCAAGTAAATGAAACAGAATAAGCAACTATACCGCTACAACAATAAAAGCTTATATGTAGGCATGTAACTAAAGTACTATCCTTTGTAATGACTATGGGTATGTGTTGGCCTGTAAACTCAGATGTGTGCCACGAAAATGTCCCATCCAGGTCATATGAAAAGGTAGCAACCCTACCAATGATCAGAGCATTCACCCGATATCTGCCCATTCGCGGTCCAAGTCATCCTTGGGATACATAATTGAATACCCATCATCCCCTTCACAGCACACAACCCTCCCCTTCCTGAACATCCATCAAAACCAGCCATACTAGGGCTGCTAGATAGGCGTGGCCATATCTGCACATAGTGACCCCTACCCATATCTAGTAGGCAGTGCCACCCTAGGCAGGCTCAGGATTGCAAACTATGTATCCCTTGCATGTATAACCCTACCTTACAGCCGTAAAGCAAAGATGGTCATCGGTCCCCACAATTTTTGGAAATCCCTCATAGGATATGTATCTGTTCTAAACATTAGACTTGGTGTCAGAACACGATGTTCAGTCCTGTATACGTCTGGACACAAGTTGTATGAGCAGTAGTTGTCCACAAGACTGCTCAGCCTCCAGCCGGTCCTGCAGAACCTACGGCCTGGGATTAAACACCTGACTGTGATGCACGTCTCCCCACGTGCATTATCGGGAATATATACCTTACACATTTGCATAGTGGCAGTTGGATATAGGGTGCTTAAAGCGCTGTAAAGCAGACATAAGTAGAGTTACCACGTGCTCCACCTTGGGAGGGACAGTCCCTTTTTGGGCAGTTGTGTCCAGACCAAATATAATACAATGGCAAATGTCCTCTGATTATAGGAAATATGTCCCATATTCCATGTAACAGTTGCATAAAACAGTTATGTATGTAAAATACTCAAAGTTACAAGAAACAGATTAAGCAGACAAACCACTACAAGAATAAGCTTTCATTTAGGCAAATAAGTAAAGTTCTAACCTTTGTACTGCCCGTGGGTATGTGTCGGCCTGTAAAATTTGATGTATGTCCTGAAAATGCCCCGCTTTGGCCATATGAAAAGGTGGCAACCAGAGATGTAAGTGGGTATGCAAGCGAGTATGCGCGACAGTAGGTGGTGGTGATTCAACAGTATGGGAAATGTAAATAAGCATGTAGGTGTGTATGCATGTGTATGTACAGACCGATACACACACACACACACACACACACACACACACACACACACACACATATATATATATATATATATGTATATGTATGTATATATATATATATATATATATATATATATATATATATATATATATATATATATATATATATATATATATACACATATATATATATATAGGTTCATAGGTTCATAGGTTCATACTAGCCTATCTGCCCTAGGGCATTTATAAGCCTAGCCAGAGTGTGTTTGGCTTTCGCCACCCATTTTAAATTAATTTTGCTATGCCCTTTTTCGAGGTTAGTATACTGTGCCTCTGTCTAACAGTGACACAGAAGTGATACCCGGGGTAAACCTACGATCCCCCATCCACTCATCAAGATTCCTCTTGAAGAGAGTCAATGAGGGACTCTGCCTAACCTGGACTCGGATTTTATTCCAGAGTGAAGGGAGCCCCTGGGTTATGAGTCTGTCCCTCCAGCATGTCCTATTTATTTCAGTGCTGAGGTTCAAGTCTCTCAAGTACGTAGCCCGATGGGATTTGGATTTTCTGAGGTGCAGCATGTCCATTAATTCCGGATTGGACATGGCTTTATGCGTCAGGCACAGATTGCCTCTGAGCAGGCAGTATGCCACTGAGTAGAGCTGGAGTTTCTTTAACCGGGCAGCATATGGCATCTGTTTGAGCCCTTTGATCCTCTTGGTGAGGTACTTTTGGGGTCTTTCCAGTTGCTGCAGGTGTCTGGTAAGGTACATCCCAAAAGGGACATTGTACTCAATTATGGGCCTGATGAGGGATGAGTAAAGAGGCACAATGACCTCCCCTGATCTAGATGTGAATCCCTTCATGATTAGGTGGGCTATATAAAATGTTTTTCTAACCACTTTGGCCACGTGGTTGTCAAATGAGAGATTGCTATCAACTTGCGTCCCCAGGTCCCTAATTACTTCTTCCGTACTTAATGGATTACCACCTATGTGATAATTTGTGGGCACTTTGTTTTTGCCGAAGAGGATGACTATACACTTTTTGGCATTTAGCTTGAGGCCATGGCTCTGACACCAGTTGTCTGTTTCTGTGAGTCCCTTTTGGAGGATGCTTGGGTCGGCTGGAGAGTCGATTATGGTGCCCAGTTTGCAGTCATCTGCGAACTTGGTCAGCCACAGTCCTTCCGTGTTGGCCTGTACCTCCGAGAAATATATACCGAACAAGAGAGGTCCCAGGACTGAGCCTTGTGGGACACCACTTGTAACTGGTTTGGAGTCTGATATGGCTCCAGCAATTCTAACCATG